>NC_135716.1:167595564-167936731 GCF_964656455.1 Halichoerus grypus
CTCTCTCTCTCTCAAATGAATAAATAAAATCTTAAACAAAAAAGAAAGAAAGAAAATATACAAAAACATAAAATTTGCCATTTTAACCACTTTTAAGTGTACAATGTGGCATTAGTTGCATTCACACTGTTGTGCAACCATTGCCATGATCTATTTCCAAAATTTTTCATCATCCCAAATAGAAACTCTGTACCCATTAAGCAATAACTTCCCATTTACCCCCTCCCTCCAGCCCCTGGTAACCTCTAATCTCTGTCTTTATAAATGAGTTTGTTCTAAATATTTAATATAAGTGGAATCACAGTATTTGTCCTTCTGTGTCTGGCTTATTTCACTTAGCATAATGTCTTCAAGATTCATCTGTGCTGGGGCGCCTGGCTGGCTCAGTCAGTGGAGCATGCAACTCTTGATCTCGGAGTTGTAGGTTTGATTGAGCCTCATGTTGGGTATAGAGATGACTTAAAAATAAAACCTTAAAAAATATTCATCTATCCTGTAGCATGTATCAGAATTTCATTCTTTTTTTTTTTTAAGATTTTATTTTTAAGTAAATCATGATTGTGGTGGTAGTCATGCAATTGCATGAACATTTAAAGACTCAAGGGGTGAGCCTGGGTGGCTCAGTTGGTTAAGCGTCTGCCTCTGGCTCAGGTTGTGATCCCAGGGTCCTGGGATCGAGTCCCGCTTCGGGCTCCTTGGTCAGTGGGGAGTCTGCTTCTCCCTTTCCCTCTGCTGCTCCCCCTGCTTGTGCTCTCTCTCTGACAAATAAAGAAATAAAATCTTTAAAAAAAATTAAAGATCCACAGAACTACACTAAAAAGGTGAATTATAAGGTAAAATATACCTTAACCTTTAAAAAAAGAATGAATACATGAATGGGGGAAAAACTAAGACTCTAGACTCTCACATTTTTGCTACCTTGAGAACTTTGCAAGTGACAACAGCCTTCATTATTTAGAGCATAAATTTCTATTTTTTCATTCATTCATACATGATAAAATGAAGGTACTTGAACCTATCATCCAACCCAAGAACTACAACATCACTAAAAATTAAATCTATTTACTGTTCCCCCTACCCCCCCAGGTAATCACTGTTCTGAATTTTGTGTTCTTCATTCTTTTGTTTGTTTGTTTTTTTAGTAGGTTTTTTTTTTTTTTTGGCATCCATAAATTAGGCTGGACCTTATGAATTTGCCATTTTTATAGGTCAAAACAGGTCACAACCCAGCAACTTCATATAGTTCAACCCAATATTATGCCTAAACATAGTAGTTCTGGTTTTATTTGAATTTTACAGAACGAATACCATTCCATCTATACTCTTCTGGGACTTGCATTTTTCTCTTAATTAATTTTTTTTTTTTTTTTTAGTAATCTCTACCCCCAACATGGGGCTGGAACTCAACACTGAGATCAAGAGTCACATGCTCTTCCAATTGAGTCAGCCCTGAGGGACTTAACATTTTTTTTAAAGATTTTATTTATTTATTTGACAGAGAGATAGCCAGAGAGGGAACACAACCAGGGGGAGTGGGAGAGGGAGAAGCAGGCTTCCCGCTGAGCAGGGAGCCTGATGCGGGGTTCGATTCCAGGACCCCGGGGATCATAACCTGAACCAAAGGCAGATGCTTAACGACTGAGCCACCCAGGCGCCCCAGGACTTAACATTTTCCACTCAATATTATTTCACCGTGATTCAGCCGCATTGCTGTTTTTCATTCATTTTCTTTTTTTTTTTTTTTAAGATTTTATTTAGGGACGCCTGCGTGGCTTAGCCCTTAAGCGTCTGCCGTCGGCTCAGCTCATGATCCTGGGGTCCTGGAATCGAGCCCCGCATCGGGCTCCCTGCTCAGCGGAAAGCCTGCTTCTCCCTCTCCCACTCCCCCTGCTTGTGTTCCCTCTCTAGCTGTGTCTCTGTCAAATAAATAAATAAAATCTTTTAAAAAAAGAAGATTTTATTTATTTATTTGAGAGAGAGAGAGAGAGAGAGAGAGAGCACAAGAGGGTGGAGGGTCAGAGGGAGAAGCAGACTCCCTGCTGAGCAGGGAGCCAGATGCGGGACTCGATCCTGGGACTCCGGGATCATGATCTGAGCCGAAGGCAGTAGCTTAACCAACTGAGCCACCCAGGTGCCCTTCATTCATTTTCTACTGTTGTATAATTATTCCACATTTCTTTATTTCCTGTCAATGGCATTTGAGTGTTTTTTGTTTGGGGATACCATGAACAATGTTTCTACTACCATTCTTATACATGGCTCCTGGTTTATGTGTGCCTTTTTTTTTTAAGATTTATTTATTTTATTTATTTTTTATTTTTTTAAGTATTTTTATTTGTTTTTGCAAGAGAGAGAGAGAGAGAACACGAGGGGGGAGGGGCAGAGAGAGAAGCAGGCTTCCCAATGAGCAGGGAGTCCGATGTGGAACTCGATTCCAGGACCCTGGGATCATGACCCAAGCCAAAGGCAGACACTTAACTGACTGAGCCACCCAGGCGCTCCTTATTTATTCATTTTAGAAAGAGAGCATGCATGAGTGAGGAGAGGGGCAGGGGGAGAGCACAGAGCCCACGTGGGGATTCATCCCAGGACCCTGAGATCATGGCCTGAGCTGAAATCAAGAGTCTGATGCTTAATCTAACTGAGCCACCCAGGCACCCTGTATGTGTGCAATTCTTGTGGCTGTACCCAGGAATGGACTTCCTGGGTCTTAGGATACACAGACGTTCAGCTATACACAATGTGACTCACTTTCTGGGCTCCAAATGAGGATATATCGTACTACTTGCCTCTAGGTGAGAATGTGGACAAGATGTGGTGGGAGTTGTGGAGGGTTTCTGGTGGAATTGAACTTTACTGTGTGCACATGGTAAGGCACCCACAGAATGAGATGATGGTGCCCTCAGAGATGAGACAGGGAAGGAAACCCCCCAGTTGCCATGGGCATCATCTTCCAAGGAGTGTTCCACCCTGGCTGGACAGGGGGAGGGCTTGGGACCCAAACAAGGCAGACAAAGGGCTCTATGATTCTAGTTAGCAGTATCTCCGTCAAGAGTTGGGAGGTTGTTGGGGCGCCTGAGTGGCTCAGTTGGTTAAGCGGCTGCCTTCGGCTCAGGTCATGATCCCAGAGTCCTGGGATCGAGTCCCATGTCAGGCTCCCCGCTCAGCGAGGAACCTGCTTCTCCCTCTGTCTCCTGGCTTGTGCTCTCACTTTCTCTCTGTCAAATAAATAAATAAATAAAATATTTAAAAAAAAAAAAAAAAAAAAAAAAAAAAGAGTTGGGAGGTTGTGTATCTGGAACATCTGAAGGGGAGAGGCCTCGGCAGTGCTGAATTCCTCCCACCTACCAATCCTTGCCCCAAAGATCTCTCCGCATATCTTTTATCTCACTTTGCATCCATTATCTTTTTTATTCTCCCAGTTGGAGAGAGGTACTATTATCTTCACAGATGAGGCTTAGAGAAGGGAAGTGCCTTGCCCAAAGTCACACGGTTTTTTCCAATTGCCTGAACAAATAATTTTCCCTTATCCTCAGTGTCCATATCCATAAAATGGGAATAACACCTGACCCACCTCACAGACTAGTGGGAGGATTAAATAATACTATGCAAGCATGAGTCCTGGAGATGCTCCTTAAAAGTCACTTGTTTAAAAAAAAAAAAAAAAAGGAAAGTCACTTATTTATTGGCTATTGTTATTATTAAGTTGTTATTAAGGAGAGCAGGAACCCAAGATAATCTGAGCCCTGACTTCTAGTCACTCAGTGATGTTGCCTCTTGCAGAGACACCATGGGAAGTGGTAATCATGGCCCATTTTGATCACCTCTGCCGCTCCGTGATGTGTCTTTCAGGACTGCACAGCCCAGCCCCCTCCTCCACCCTACTTCTAGGCCCCAGAATAGAAGGAGTTGATCTCCCCTGCAGACTTCCCCAAACAGAGGTGAATTAACCAGCGAGCAGAGGATGCACACCCCCTATTCTATCTCAGGGCAAAGGAAGAAATCGGTGAACCCAATGGTTCATTCAAATGAGAATATCTGCTGAGCACCTAATATGTGCCGGTCCTGAGCTGGGCACCACGAGCACTGGGAACAAGACCAGACCCTGTCCTCGAGTCAGAAAAGGAGGATTCCGAAGACAAGAAAACTGCGTGCTGAGTATTATGATAACGAAGTACAGAGAACTGTTCTATATAACAGGAAACCAGACAGGCCTAGGGGCCAGGGAAGGCGTCCCAGGAGTTATATGCCCTTGGAGCTGCGCCTTTAAGAACTGGCAAGCGCTCCCCAGGTGCGCAGAGACTGCTAGGACTACCTGCCCATTTAACAGAAGAGGAGACTGAACCACCAGCGTCGGTCTACCCTGCCCGCCTCGCTTAGCCACACCAGGCTGAGCACGGCTTCTTGTCGGTAGGCCCGGCGCCCCAGCCTGGCCGCGGTGAACCACGCCCCCCAACACCGCCCCGCCCCCCCCGCGCTCGGGGCGGGGCCTCGGCCCAGGTGCGCGGCGGCGGCGGCGGCGGCGCTTCGCGGAGGCAGGAAGTGTGTCCCCAGCGGCGGCCCGTGCAGCGCTCCCGCGAGACGCTTACCTGCGCTCCAGGTGAGCGGCGAGGGGGGCGGGGGGAGGGGCCGAGCCGGAGGCGGCTCACCTGGCGGGACAGGTAAGTCCCGCGCGGGCCCGTGGGGGGCGAAGCACGGCGGCACTGGTGCGGAGAGACCCCCGAGGCTACGCCTGGGCGGGGGAGGGTCCCGGGGCCGGTTCCTCGGGCGCCACCCTCCCACTTCCGGGGTGCGCGGGCCGGGCTGGGGAGCGGCCCGAGCGGGCGCCCGGGCTGGGCGGGCAGAATGTGGTGGGGGGGCCGCGGTCGCCCCCGGGGCTGCGCTGGCTGGGGGCGGGAGCCGTGCTGGCCGAGGGAGGCAGGGTCGGGAGGAGGCGGGGGGGCCATGCACACCCAGAGGAAAGGTGTCAGGGCGGGAGAGGGGCTGCGTCTACCCGCAGGCGGGGGGCCCTTGCAGCTGGAGAGGGTGGTGCTCGCTCCGAGGGCACTGCTGGGGTAGGGGCTGTGCTGATCGGAGGGGCAGGGCCGGGGTCTGGTTCTCCCTTGCCTCGGGAGTAGGTGCCCTCGGATGCCGGAGTCGCGGGCTGAGCCTTTGGGGCAGGAGAGAGAGGGTGCGGGGATGCCGGGTGCGAGAGCAGAAGGCTGTTTCCCGAGCAGGGCTGGGGTGCCCCTCTCGGCCGGGTGTGCAAGACTAAGCTGGGTACGGGGGTGGGGCCTGTCCTGGGGACCTTGGGAGGAGGGGGATGGTACAGAGACAGACCCCTGTATGTGTGTGTGTGTGTGTCTTCTCAGGGACTAGGGAAGGGGAAGAGCATCAAAAGAAGTTTGGTGAGGGCGGGCTTAGGACCTTCTGACTCTGAGGAAAATCCCTGCAGTGACTTGGGGTGCCCAGCGTCCAAGCCCCTCCCACGTGCCGGGCACCACACTAAGCAACCTGAGCGGAATATCTCATTTAAACCTCACGGTAGCCCAGGAAGATACTCCTCTCTCACTCTTCTCTCCCCTTTAAAGAGGAGAAAACTGAGGCCCAGAGTCTTGCTCCAGGCCACACAATAGGAGCAGTGACCACTCAACCAAGTGACCAGTGTTCCTAGGGTTTGGGAGGTGGGGGCAGCAGCAGCTAGGGGAAGATAGAGCCTGGAAAAAATGGGCTGAGTTCATGAGGGTTCTGGACCTAGAGGGGTGGGGGAAACTGAGACAAGCCATTGTCCTTACCCTAGGTCTTGCTCCCCACTTCTCTCTATCTCACCCGCATTCCAGGTATGTGGCACAAAACAAAGTACATGGGCTCCAGAGTCTGGTAGAGCACAGTACAAATCCTGTTCCATCCCTTTCCAGCTGGGTGTCTCTGGGCAAGTCACTTCTGAGCTTCAGCTTCCTGATCTGTAAAGTGGAGTTGTAATACTTACAGAGCAGGTGTGACTGTTAGGTAAAGTGAAAGTCCTCTTGGGCCGTAGCCTGTTTCTGGCCCATTCACTGCTGTTTCCCCAGCATTTAGCACTTTGCTGGGCACATGGTAGTGCTCAATAAATATTTGGTGGGTGAATTTAATGAATAGTAGCAAATCCTTAAGCCTTGGAGGTAGAGAAGGAGTGACCCAGACCATCATCAGTAACCCCTTGATGTTTTTACAAACCCCAGGCACCCCAGAGCTCAGTGTGGTTCCAACAGTGTAGAGTCACACAATCTCCTCATCCAAGGCCTAAGCCTGGAAGACTCAGGGCTTCCTATGTGGTCCCTCCATGGGTACAGGCTTGTCCACAGAGCTGGCAGCTGGCCACTTTGCCCCCTTCCTCCCAAGTAATAGATGGGATGAGGTAGTGGGTAAGAATCTGGGCCAGGCTGCTTGGGGACAAATAGATGTGTGGCTTGAACAACTTACTTAACCTATCTGGGCCTCTTGATGTATAGTAATAAAAATAACAACAACAATAATAATACCTGCAGATAAGGTTGTGAGAATTGGTTTAATACATTCACAGCACATAGAACAATGTAAGCGGTCAGTAATTAACTCATTCACTAGAATGCAGACTCCTGAGATTAGGGAATTTTGTCTGTTTTACCACTGTGTCCACCAAATTTAGAACAGTTTCTGGCATTCAGTAGGCCCTCACTAAATATTTGTTAATTGAGTGAATGAATGAGTCCATACTCACCCCCACATTGCTCAAACCAAGGCAAAGGTTTTTAACCACTAGCCTGTCTGGATCGTGGGGGACTTCCAGGTATTACAATTTCTGTGTGCACACCTTTGGAGAGGGGGTCTCACCCTCCTTCCCTGAGCCTGCTGCTACCCCCACTCTGGTAAGCCTAGAGCCCAAGTCATTTTTCTTCCTACCCAATGGTCCTGGTTCTACTCTGAGGTCACACAGAATGTGTCAGTCCCCTCAAGCACTTACTGTACCCAACCCTGTTCTGACACTGAGGCAGAAGGGAGTCACACATCTGCCCCTTGGGGTCATATAGGCTTATCTTCAAGCAGTGGGTTCAAGGCTGACCCAGCTGACAGAGCCCAGCAAGAAGCTGTGAGGAGAGGGGTTCCCGTCTGACTTGGGGAGCTGGAGGGGCCTTGGAGAGGGAGTGCTGAATGGGGCCAGGGGAGTGAATTGTATAATTGCAGGAATAAAGAATTCCTGTATCCTCTTACCAGTCACCATGGCTAACATTCCTTCCTTCCCTCCCTTTCTCTCTTGAGACACATGCACCTTCTGATTTTCGTGGGAAACTTGAGATTAGCTTGCTGATATCATGCTCCAGTATATACTTCCTGAGAATCAGAACATTGTCTTATATAACCGTAGTAATCAAATTCAGGAAATTTAACATTGGCATATTCCTATTAAATAATATACAGTCTACTGTAAAATTTCATCACTTATCCACATTATCCGGTTTCCTATTTTTCCTCTTGATCCAGGATCCAATCAAGGATCACACATTGCATTTAGTTGTCATTCCCTTAAGTTGGACTTCCCTGATGTCTCCTCATGATTATGTTTAGGTTATGCATTTTGGGCAGTAATACTTCTTAAGTGATGTAGTATCCTTCTTAGTGCAGAGTATCAGGAGGCACATGATGTCAGTTCATCCCATTATTGATGATGTTAACTTCGATTGTTTGGTTACAGTGCAATCTGCCAGGTTTCTCCAGATTTTTTAAGTTCTCCTGGCTGCAGCAAGTAGAAGGGAATGGAGGTGGCCAGAATGGGAGCCTTGACAGTATCTGGGTGAGAGATGATCATGGCCCTGGTTTTTTTTGTTTTTGTTTTTAAGATTTTATTTATTTATTTTGACAGAGAGAGAGACAGCGAGAGAGGGAACACAAGCAGGGGGAGTGGGAGAGGGAGAAGCAGGCCTCCCGCTGAGCAGGGAGCCCGATACGGGGCTCGATCCCAGGACCCAGGGATCATGACCTGAGCTGAAGGCAGACGCTTAACGACTGAGCCACCCAGGCACCCCAATCATGGCCCTGTTTAAAGAGGTGGCATTTATTTGTTCAAAGCACATTGTCTGTTAGAGCCAGAACTGGGACTAGAACACAGATATTCTGATGCCCACTCCCAGGCTCCTCACACATCACTAGTTCTAGGACCCCCAATGCCATTAAATCAGGGATAAAAAGATAAGGGATCAGTGTTGCAGAAAATCCAGGTTGTTGCGTGGCAAACCCCTGCATGGGATCGAGGACCTTCCACATATCACTATGTAATGTTCCCTGACTCCCTCAGGCATAGTTATTCACTCCCATAATGCCTCCTAAATCCTACACATTCCAACTTAGGAGCTTTTAAGCATCTGTTTTTCCTACAAAACCATGAGTGAATCACAAGAACAGGGTCTCTAGTTTATTCATCTTTAGTTTTACAGCGCCTCACATGGGGCCGGGCTCAGTGATTATGGGATAAAGGAAGTCTTCACTCTGAGCCTGCTAGCAACCAAGTCAGGAAGGGAAAGAAGGTACATTTTGTGGCTTGGCTTTCTTGTCTAATCAAAGGAAGCAAAAGAGTGCTTGGTTTTAAATATTGCTAGGAGAGCAAATCTGAGCCGGTCTGAAACACTGACAGGGGAACTGTCACATTCCCATGACTGATTTGAAGGAAGAGGGGAAGGGAAGGTAGTAATGGTCAGGTTCTGTAGCAAGTCACATGCAAAGGCATGTGTTGAGAGCCTCAGAGACTCTGTTGGGTAGGATTACCAACAGAGGGAATAAACTGGGGGAGACCATTCCCCAGAAAGTGAGATCTCGGGAGATTTTTCTTTCCATGTGGTAAAATACACATTACATAAAATTTACCATTTTAAGTTTTTTGTTACCATTTTAATTCTACAGTTCTGTGGCATCGAACACATTCACACTGTTGTGTGTTGTGTAATCATCACTACCATCCATCTCCAGAACTTTTTCATCTTCCTAAAGTGGAACTCTACCCATTAAACACGAACTTCCCATTTCCCCCTGCCTCCAGCCCCTAGCAACCACCATTTTACTTTCTGTCCTAAGAATTTGACTATTCTAGATATTTCATATAAGTGGGACATACAATACGTGTGCTTTGTGTCAGGTTTATTTCACTTAGTATAATGTCTCAAAGCTCATCTATGTTGTGGCACATATCAGAATCTTATTCCTTTTTAGGGCTGACTAATATTCTGTTGTATGTATATGTCATGTTTTGTTTATTCATTCATCTGTCAGTGGACATTTAGGTTGTTTCCACCTTTTGCCTGTTGCAAATAATGCTGCTGTGTGGACATTGGCATACAAATGTCTGTTTCAGCCCCTGCTTTCCAGCCTTTTGGGGGTATATACCCAGAATTGGGATTGTGGGGCCACATGGCCGTCCCGTGTCTAATTTTTGGAGGCGCTGCCGTGCTGTCTGCCACAGCGGCTGCACCGTTCTCCAAGGGCTCCTCCGTCTCCACGTCTCCAGGGCCTGTCATTTTCTGCTTTTTCAATAGTAGCCATCCCACCACATCCCTGGGTGTGAAGTCCCAGGACATTTAAAAAAAATTTTTTTAAATTTTTATTTAAATTCAATTAATTAACATAGAATGTATTATTAGTTTCAGAGGTAGAGGTGAGTGATTCATCAGTCTTATATAATACCCAGGACTTTTTTTTTTTAAAGGTTTATTTATTAGGGCGCCTGGGTGGCTCAGTCGTTAAGCGTCTGCCTTCGGCTCAGGTCATGATCCCAGGGTCCTGGGATCGAGTCCCACATCGGGCTCCCTGCTCGGCGGGAGGCCTGCTTCTCCCTCTCCCACTCCCCCTGCTTGTGTTCCTGCTCTCGCTACCTCTCTCTCTGTCAAATAAATAAATAAAATCTTTAAAAAAAAAAAAAAAGGTTTATTTATGTATTTGAGAGGGAGGGGCAGAGGGAGAGGGAGAGAGAGAATCCCAAGCTGACTGTGCACTGAGCATGGAGCCCAACGCGGGGCTTGATCCCAGGACCCTGAGATCATGACCTGTGCCGAAATCAAGAGTCAGACACTTGACTGACTGAGCCGCCCAGGCGCCCTGTCCCGGGAAGTTTTGACATGTAGGTTAGACCAGAGACAGAATTTCTTCTTTGGGGAGGGAGGGACACTCGGTGAGGGTTCATGGGCATAACTGCACCCTTGAACCTGACTCCTTCCTGGCCTCTCCTCTATAGGTGCCTGGCTGCAACAAATCATGCAATGAGCCATGCCCCGCCCTGGACACCCCCGCCCATCATCTGGGCCCCCACGCTTGGGACCCTGGGAGCGGCCAACAGAACTATGCCTGGAGACTTTTGATGAGCCATCCCAACCCCCACCAAGCCGCCGCACCCGCAGGCCAGACCCCAAGGACCCTGGCCACCATGGGCCCGAGAGCCTTACCTTCATCTCTGGCTCTGCTGAGTCTGCTGCCGAGCCCCCAGCCTGTTGCCTGCTCTGGCGACCCTGGGTGTGGGACTGGTGCCGGGCTGCCTTCTGCTTCCGCCGCTGCCGGAGTTGCCTCCAGCGTTGTGGGGCTTGCATGCGGGGCTGCAGCCCCTGCTTGTCTGCTGGGGACTCCCCTGAGGGGGCTGCTGAAGCCAACTGGGCCAAAGAACACAACGGAGTGCCCCCCAGCCCCGACCGTGCACCTCCCAGCCGGCGGGATGGCCAACGGCTCAAGTCAACCATGGGTAGCAGTTTCAGCTACCCTGACGTCAAGCTCAAAGGCATCCCTGTGTATCCCTACCGCAGCGCCACCTCCCCAGCCCCTGATGCGGACTCCTGCTACAAGGAGCCACTGGCTGAACCCCCACCCATGCGGCACAGCCTGCCCAGCACCCTTGCCAGCAGCCCCCGTGGCTCCGAAGAATACTACTCCTTCCATGAGTCGGACCTGGACCTGCCTGAGATAGGAAGCGGCTCCATGTCCAGCCGAGAGATTGATGTGCTCATCTTCAAGAAGCTGACAGAGCTGTTCAGCGTACACCAGATTGACGAGCTGGCCAAGTGCACATCAGACACTGTGTTCCTGGAGAAGACCAGTAAGATCTCGGACCTTATCAGCAGCATCACCCAGGACTACCACCTGGATGAGCAGGATGCTGAGGGCCGCCTGGTTCGCGGCATCATTCGCATCAGTACCCGCAAGAGCCGAGCCCGCCCGCAGACCGCAGAGGGGCGCTCCACGCGGGGTGCGGCCCCTGCTGCTGCCCCTGACAGTGGCCACGAGACCATGGTGGGCTCAGGGCTCAGCCAGGATGGTAGGTGGGGTTCCACATGGCTGAAGGGCAGAGTGAAGGAGGCTCTGGCCAAGGGAGGGCTGCACCAGGTCTGTGGCCACTGTGGGTCCACCCCTCAGCCAGTCCCTGCTCTCCTTTGTCCTTTTCCTCCCTGTTCTCGACTCCTCTGTGTCCGCTAAGAGGACCCTCTGTCCCCCGCTACCACCTGCCAGAGCTTGCAGGCCTAGCCTGGTTAATATAACGAAATCCCATATGAATCTGGACCTCGGCCCTGGCCTAACCAAATCCTCCACCCAGCCACCACTGCACAGACACACACACACAAACGCACACAGGCACGCACGCACACGCATGCGCACACGCAAGTTGTCTGTGACTTTGTTTTAAACATTGTTTCTCAAGCCTGGCCCAGGTAGGTGACCCCTCCCTCATCAGGCTGGGAGCTGAAGGGGGGGTAGGGTTAAAAGGATGTGATAATGACCACTGCCCCCTCCTGTTCCCTCCCTAGAACTCACAGTGCAGATCTCCCAGGAGACCACTGCAGATGCCATCGCCAGGAAGCTGAGGCCTTATGGAGCCCCAGGTTTGGTCCTGACCTGATGAGTACAGAGAGAGGGGACCGCCCTCATCCCTGCCGCGCCCCCTCCCCCCCAACGCCATGCCCCTCTCCCAGCTTCCTCTGGGGTGGGTGGGGCTGGGGTCAGAAAGGGACCAGAAGCCTGAGCAGCCACAGACCCCATCCTAATCCTGCAAGCTGGCTTAAAGGGTTCACTTAGGAGACATTCAGGGAGCTGCCCCTGAACCAGCAGGGGGCAGGTGCTCCGAAGTTGCATCTAAGCCCCCCGCGTCACTGGGGAGGACAGTGAAGGGTGGAGGCCATCCACTAGTGCTGAAAAGGCACCCCGTGTGCATTCTGCTGCCTTCTTGGTCTTCCTAAGCTCCCAGGAGTGGGGTCACTACCCTTTAACAGACAGCAAGCCTGGGGCTCAGAGAGGTCAAGAAGCTAAGTGGGTCACCCAGCCAGGATCAGACTGAGATCAGACTGACCCAGGCTTGAGCCCCACTCTGCTCGTTTTCAGCAGGCTTCTCCCTGCCCACGGTCCCTGGATGAGCTCCTTCCCCTCTCTCAGCCTGTTTCCTCTTCCCTCCCCCTCAGGATACCCAGCCAGCCACGATTCATCCTTCCAGGGCACAGACACAGACTCGTCGGGAGCGCCGCTGCTCCAGGTGTACTGCTAACCCCGACCGGCCCAGTACAGCCCACAGCTGAAGAGGGGAAGCAGGACCCCCTTTGGAGGAGGCTGGGCCACGCTGGCTCCTCCCACCTCGGCTGACTGGTTCCTGGACCATGTGCATTTCACTGGGCCATGGTGCCCGCGTCACCCTGGATCCCTTGCTGGCCTGACCCCTGCCTGGGCCTGTTCCTTCCCGCCCGCGGTCTTCAGGCAGCCTGGATCATGGAAAGCAAAGACTTAGGAGTTACCTTCTGGGATTGAATCCCGGCTCTACCCCCATAAAATACACCCCATAACCAGTCATGCAAACTCCTCCCTCCACAGGATGAGGGTGGGGGCAGAGGGTGACAGCTCAGAGCAGCTTATCTTAAATGGATTGGGTTGGGGGGGCAGGCAGGGCCTCTGTCTTGAATTCTGTGGGCAGTGCCCACTCCACCTTATGTTCTGTTGGTTCTTGGCTGATGTTCTATATCCTAACATGACCATAGTTGCAAGTACAAAGACAGATGACTGCCTGGTCATCTCGGCTGTGATACTGCCCTTTCTGTCCAATCTGCTTGACCGATACACAGAGCAGGAGACAGGATAGAGCACCCAGCCTGCCTTAGTGTTGTGGGGTCAAAGTCAGAAGGCTAAAATGAGAGCAAGAATGTCCACCTCTCAGGTTTGCTGTTGAGTTCCAGACAGCCAGTTTCTGTACCTGACAAAGGTCTGACAAGTGGTTTCTGTCATTGCTGAGAGGTTCGAGGCAGGCCTACCCAGACTCCTCCTGCTGCCCCAGTTCACCGCCTGCAGGCTGGCCTGCTTCTGGCCATCCCTGCAGTTTCCCCAAGTCCTTAAGCATGGGTCAGCCCCCACCCAGCCTCAGACTTGAGGCTCCCTCCACCTCTCCCTGGTTCTGACAGAGCACTGTGGTCTATGGGACCTTCCTGACCTTCCCACCAACCCTGGAGTGGGGTCATTCTTTCATGGACTAGGAGGCTGGGGGCTCAGAGGGGTCAAGGAGCTTGTCACACAGCTAGTAACTGGCTCTGGACCTAGAAGCTGGCTTCTTGGCAGTTCTGCCCCAAAGCTGGCAGGCTCACCTGCTTGGGGCAGAAGCAGGGTCCCCTTGTTTGGACACAAGCCCAACTGGGTTCAGAAAGATCCTACTTAGCTACTCTTCACACACAGGAGTGTCTCGTTAGTCCTCTCTCAGCAGTGAGGACAGAGCAGGCCCACCAGCCCACTCTTGACTAAACAAATTAGGTGTCCAGGATCCCACGCCCTCACCTATAAGCCCCCACACCTCACCTTTTTATTGTCCCCACAGGCCCTTTTGGCAAGTGACAACCAGACAAACTGTACTCATCCAGCTCCCTATCGGACACAGTACGGTCCCCTTGGGGGCTGTGACCACAAGGCCCAGTACCAGTGACAAAACCGGCCCCTTCCCTTCAGCTCTGCTATCTCACCCACATCAAAGCCTCGCCAAGATTGAGAATGTCCACGGTGAGAAACTGTCTTAGAGATGAAAACGGAATCAAGTCCAGCTGGTCTTAAATTCTGCTGAGTCATGGGCCCCTTTAAGAATCTGACATACATTCTGGTCCCTGTAACCAGAAAAACTCACCTTTGCTCAGTCACACACAGACTAAAAACCTTGTTTTAATTCTCCCTTTAAGTAATGAAAAACAGCTTTACACTGAAAAACAGTGTAAGGACTCGCTCTGGGTCACATGACAGAATCTGGGCTAGAAGCCAAGCCTCCAGCAGCAGTAAGAGAGGCCTGTCCCCCAGGGAAAGGCCAGAAGGAAGAGAAGACACAGGTGGAGTAAATAGTTTTAATGTGTAACAGTAGGCCAACCGGGAAGATGAGACACCCCCCACAGGCCCCAGCCCTTCTGCCATGATGCCCTGGGACCAGTGTGCCTGAGCCAGTCCCGTGCCTGCCCCAGCCCTGAGGCCCCCAAGTCCCAGGGGAGGGTAGGAAAAGAAGGTGGGTGGCTGGGGGCTCAGCCCCAAGAGTTCAGGGAGGCAAACATAGGGCCTAGTTGAATTTGGCCTTGGAAAAATCCATCTCAGGATGCTGATCCATGAACCTGGGGAGGGAAAGTAGGAAGAAGGTAAAACAGGCTGTCCCCTTCCGCAAAGTTAGCCCCTTTCTCCCAGCCCCCCAACATCAGGTCTAATTTGTTTAGAACCCTGAGCAACTTGGAGCCAGGCCAGGCAGTGGTAGGGCCTCAGGGTCTTCCTGTAGGAGGCAATGACTGCTTGTGTTATCCCTTCCTACCCCGAAGTGCCTTTGCCCTCAAGATGACCTTGGAAAGTGATTAAGGTAGGCAAGCTGAGGCTATAAATCCATAAACTTGGCTGGCTCATCCCGGAAGGGGCAAGGCAGCTCCTGTGTCCTCAGTGACCCACTCACTGCTGTCACCCAGGTCCAGGCCCAACACCCACCTTCCCCAACCCCCCCCACCCCCCAATCTCTGCATTACTCACTTCTTCAGAATCTCCTGCTTTTTCTGCTCATCCGAGGTGGGCAGCCCCATGGACTTCTGCCTCTGGTCGTACATCATCTTTTCCACCATGCTGCGGGTCTCACTGTCCAGGTCTGACAGCTAAGGGCAGGCGGTAACGAGGACAGGTGAACTCTGGAGCCACCTACGCCCTCATCTCCCAGCTGAAGGCCCCGTACAACCAACCAGGGCTCACCTTGGAGTTCTCAGGGTTGATCTTCTTCGTATTGATTTCAGGGTCACCGGACACCAAGCGGCTCCACCACTCCATCTTGTTGATCTGTGAGGAGGGGAACCACCGGGGGCTGGGAAGTAGCTCCCTCTGTGCCCTAGGATCCACCCCTCACCCTTTCCAGAACCCAACTCACTCCCATCCACATCCTGTGCGGGGACCTAGGGTGCAGATGGGCAAGGCCTCTGCCCTCCCAGTGACTGGGGAAAACGGATGAGACCGTTACAAATCAGCATCATCGGGGCAAAATAAAACACAGAGGGAGCTATTCATCCAGGGTGGAAGTTAAGAGTGGCACCTGGGCTGGGCCTGAGGGACACACAGTACACCTGATGAAAAAGCAAGACAGGGATTTCAGCTGGGAGGAGGAGCAAGTACAAGGGCAGAGGTGAGGGAGAGGCAGGTAGGCTAGGACAGGCCTTAGGTGCCAGGGGAAGCCTTCCTTGGACCCATGGCACTTAAGAGAGACACTTCTTTACATTACATGCATTGCCCTGTCTCTCTGAGGGAATGAGCGGAGGCTTTCTGAGGGCAACTCTCTACATTTTGTCCATTGCCTTCTCACCAGCACTTAGAACACCCTCTGGCACGTAGTAGGTATCCCCGTATCTGCTGAACTGAAAGCATGTACAAACCACAGGAAGATGCTTCAGTACCAAAGACCTTCCATCTTAATTCCATCCCTACCTAGAAGGAGGAGCCTGGCAAATCTCTTAAGTTGCCCTTTTCCTGACTCTAAAATGGGACAGACCTACATTAAAAATCTGGTGCAGATTAAGCACGTCCACTAGACCCCCGGCAATGGTCCCCGAGTGAATGAGCAGACACCTCCCTCCTTTCTCCATCAAGACGCAGGCCAGAAGGCCGCGGTGCTCACACCTTCTCCAGATGCACCGTCACCACCTTGCCGTCCTCGATGAGCCACGAGCTCTCCTCCACCTTCACCTCGTTGTAGAGCTCCCCGTCAATGACTGCCGGTTGCCCCTTGAGCCCCACCCGGAGGTGCCGCCGATGGATGTCCACCACCACATCCTTCCCCTTCAGCCGGAAGTTCACACGGAAGGGCAATGCCAGCTGCATGGGGCAGGAGAAGTCAGAGGGAGCCCCAGGCTGGCTCCCTAACCTCCTAACCCTAGCCCCAGCCACTTACGTCCAGCTCTGACAAGGTCTGGGTCCAGCGGTAATTGGGCAAGTCGGCCCCGTTGCCAAGGTTGGGCTTCAGCTTCCCTTTGTCTTTCTCGTCCTCCTCCTCCTCCTCGTCCTCCTCAGCCTCCTGCTCACAGTTGGGGTGCTCAGCTACTTACCTGACAGGCACAGACTGCACCCCACTGAGCCGGGCCCAGGGCTGGCACTGGGCATACAGCCGCAAGATGAAACAGACCCAGTCCCTGCCCGCTCCATGGCCCCCTGGGAGCCACAGGTTAAAAAAATGGTTCTGATCTCTGCCTGAGAGGAGCAGCATACCATGTGACAAAGGACACAGCTGGGGAACAGTGACAGTCAGAGATGGACCCACAGAACCTAGCTGGGGATCCAAGCCAAGGGACTTGGAAAGAAAGTCCAGCACAGAACAGAAGGTCACAAGGTAGCCATGCGCATGGTTGTTCTAAAATAAAACCAGACTGCCCAACGATCAATTTTCTTCTTCTGTGTCTGTAGGGCTGAGACCCCTAGTGTCAGACCAGAAACTCTGGAAAGCCAAACGAATGTCCCAAGGATTGTTTGGGAAGCTGGATTTGAGTCAGAGGGAGGAGCCCTGAGGGGCACATCCCCCAGATGTGTCAGAGTAGCCCAACACACAGGGCCAGGCTGGGCCCATAGACCCTGGCCCACCTGAATGACACCTGGCCAGGCACTGCCCTCTCTGGCTCTTGGGCTTTCCTACCAAGGCTTTAAGGCCAGCGGGTTGTTTTTTTAAAACCTGGTCCTGTGGTCCGATGTCTATGAGTGGGATCTTGAACTTTGGGGAGGATCCCCACAGCTGAGGGAGAGGGCAGAGGGGGAGGCACTCTAGAGAAAGACAAAGGCCAGAAGGTCCCTGGAAGTTCTCAAGCCCTGACTAGTCTCAGGCACCCCCAGTCCATCTCACCTGCTTCCCCGGTGAGCCAAGGCTGCCATTCTTGAGCTGGGCCTCATGATTCTCTGCATCTTTTTTCTGTGGCAAAGGGCACAGCAGTTGGCAAGAGCATCCTCGCTGCCAGTGCCAACAGGGATGGGGATTGGGGTGGGGGAGCCCGCTCTTACCTGGTCAATCTCCAGCTGCAGCCTCTCTGCCTCCTCATCAGTCAGCTCCTTGATCTGGGGCCCAGAGGTCTCGGACTTGGCCTCCTCGGCCAGCCTGGCTGCCCGCTCCGCCCTCTCCTGCCGCTCAGTCTCCTGCCGAGCTCTCTTCTCCCGCCGGGCCTTCTGTGCCAGCTGGTTATGGTGGTTGAAGGTCTGTGTGATGAGCTGGGGAAGGGAGAGAAGGCGATAAGGCACTGGGGCGGTGGCCAGTGTCCCAAGGCTTGGAGTCCAGTCCACCTCTATGTGCTGGGTGCCTGGGCACGGCACTGTGCTCAGAACCTCAGGTCCTCATCTATAAAACGGGGATCACGCTGTACACAGCAATCGCAGAGCTATAATGAGAACACCTGCAAAGTACCTAGTGGGATAAACAGTGGCTATTTAAAACAACAGTCGAGGGGCGCCAGGGTGGCTCAGTTGGTTAAGCATCTGCCTTCGGCTCAGGTCATGATCCCGGGGTCCTGGGATCGAGCCCCGCATCGGGCTCCCTGCTCGGCAGGAGGCCTGCTTCTCCCTCTCCCTCTGCCTGCTGTTCCCCCTGCTTGTGCGCTCGCTCGTGCTCTCTCTAATAAATAATAAATAAAATTGTTAAAAAAAAGGGGGGGGGGCGCCTGGGTGGCTCAGTCGTTAAGCGTCTGCCTTTGGCTCAGGTCGTGATCCCAGGGTCCTGGGATCGAGCCCCACATCGGGCTCCCTGCTCGGCAGGAAGCCTGCTTCTCCCTCTCCCACTCCCCCTGCTTGTGTTCCTTCTCTCGCGCTCTGTCAAATAAATAAATAAAATCTTAAGAGAAAAAAAAAAAGTCTAGTGACTAAAAACACAGACAGTGAAGCCGGACAAGCTGAGTTCTCACCCAGGCTATCACACACTAGCTACTGTATTTTTGGCAAAGGACTTAACCTGTAAGAGCTTCAGATTGCTCACCTGTGAGGATGAATCTCTATACCTCACAGGGTTGTTGTGCTCAGAGTCCTTCCCTACAGAGCAGAACTGTTAGAAGCCGAACGCCAGCCTCCAGCCAAGAGGCCTCCCCTGAGCTCGCAGGCCTGCACTGCCCAGCTCCTGACTGATCTCTTCCCCACGCGTACCCGTCTCCAGGACAGCAGACCCAGCTGTGCCACCCTCAGCACCACGCCCGGAACTGCCAGATTAGCAGGGAGCCGGAGAGAGCTTTCTTGAGGGAAGAGGCTAGACTCCGCTCCTCAGCCTGCAAGCTATCAATGTCAAGTCCCTCCTCTTCCACTGCGCCTCCCTAGGACACTTCCAACCCACATCCTGCTGGCTGGCCTCCCTGCTGCCCAGCGGCTACCACAAGACTGCTGCCACTGTCACTATCTGACTGTGTGGCCTTGGACAAGGGAACGACTCTGACACCTTGTAAGCCCTATTTTCTCACCTGTCACAAGGATCGAACACAACAGACACTTACACAAACCACAGCCACATACAAAGTGTTGGCTTCCCAATACCCCTTGCCTGACGTAGGCTAACCCAGTGTCAGCTGGTTAGTGGTGGGGACAAGCACATTCTCCGCTATAAAAACAATGGGAGAGATGGCTCACCTGTTTATACCAGTAGGTCTCCGAATGTGGTTCCCCACACCTACAGCACCAGCATCACCCAGAATTTACTAGGAACACTAAACTTCGACCCCACTCCAGACCTACTGAATCAGACATTCTGGGGTGGGGCTCAGCAGCCTGTTTTTTTTTTTTTTTAAGATTTGAGAGAGCGCACGTGAGCACACGTGAGTGCGGCGGGAGGGGAGAGATGGACAGAGAGGGAATCCTGAAGCAGACTCCCCGCTGAGCACGGAACCCGATGCAGGGCTCCATCCCAGGACCCTGAGATCCTGACCTGAGCCGAAATCAAGAGTCGGCCAGGCCGCTTACTGACTGAGCCACCAAGGGGCCCCAGCAGTCTGTATTTTTAACAAGCCCTCCTGCCCAATTCTCAAGAAGACCAGAGAGTCACACCTAGATTGGAGTTCCCAGACTACTCCTTCTACCTGTGTGACCCTGAGGTCATCACTCTGTGCTCCTATTTCATTATTTTCAAAAGCAATCTTGCATAAGCTGTTCTTTGCCTAGAATGTCCTTGTCCCTACCCCCAGGTCACCCAGCAATCTCCTGCTCATCCTCTAGAACCAGCTCCAGTGTCTCTGGAGCTTCACCTCTTTACCTTCAGCAGGCCCAGGAACACATCCAACTCAGGAAACCCAACCGTGTCAGCCCACACACCTGGAAGAGACCTTGCAGGGCACTCAGCACATGATCAGTGGTCAATTTACCATCTTCCAAACATCTCTGAGCCAGAGCAGGAGGGAGGGAAGGGTCTGTAAGAGCTGAGAGGCTTACGTGGGGCTCAGGGTCACCAAAGTCACCCATGGGCTCCTGGACCTAGGTTCTGGCAAATGTCCCATGGCTTCTCATTCATTTGATGCCAATTCCTCCTGCTACCTCGGAACTCCCAACCTCATGCCACACTGCGGTAGTTCCAGACTCTACAAGGCTAAAGGCACCAAAAGCATCCCCCAAACCAAATGGGTTAACAAAATGGGGTTTCAGTGAAAGAGAAGGGAGTCATCCGCAGGCCATTCTGCTGTCAATAGAATCAGTCATGAGACAATTACGCCAGCGGAGGCTGTTCCACCACAGGGCCTTGGTCCCAAATCCCTAATCGGGAAGACCTTGAACTCAAGCCATTTGCCAACCAGTGGCCAAGGGGAGGCGGGAGCAGGGCCCTCCCCTCTCCCAGCTCCAGTGAATCACGTTACATCCCATTTGTCCTGTTCCTTCCTAGCTCCTGGAGGTTAGGTGAGGGCAGAGCTGACCCACAGGCACGGTCAAGGCCGATCGCAGCAGCCTCTGACCCCTCCTCCCAATCTCCTCCTACCAGCTTCACCCAGGCCCAGTCCCAGGCAGAGACCCCTGGGGGTGTGTAGCCTACTCTGTGGCGCCAACCAGCAGGCTGTCACAGAGCCAAGCATCTGTCACTGGACACATCTTCGGGAACCACAGCTCAGCAGAGTGGGAAAGGGATGAGGACAGTTGCGCTAGTTCTAGAAGACAGGCCCCAGATTCTTAAGTGGGCATACCTGAACAGAGGCTTTCCCTGACCTAGGCTGGGTGATCGGGGAGTAAAGAGTGGTTCCCACCAGCCTGGCCAGGAGAGACACCGAGAGGTATTTAACCTGAACATGGCAGGCGCTTGGAAGGGTGGGTGTGTGTAACCCAACACATCTGAGACAGAAAACACGCTCCTGTTCTAGAACTTCATTTAAATGAAATCATTCAGTAAGTACTCGTAAGTGTGTGTCTTCCTTTAAAAGGCTGAACAAGGGCGCCTGGGTGGCTCAGTTGGTTAAGCGACTGCCTTCAGCTCAGGTCATGATCCTGGAGTCCCGGGATCGAGTCCCGCATTGGGCTCCCTGCTCAGCGGGGAGTCTGCTTCTCCCTCTGACCCTCCCCCCCTCATGCTCTCTCTCTCTCTCATTCTCTCTCTCTCTCTCTAATAAATAAATAAAAAAACTGAAAAATAAAAGGCTGAACAATATTCCATTAGATACACTTTAAGTATATATGAGACTCTTTACTCCTCCATCAGTGGGTGCTTGGACCACCTCCAGCTTTTGGCTCTGTGCACAGTGCTGCTGTGAACATGGGTGTACAAATCTCTCAAGAACCTGTTTTCAATTCTTTTGGGTATGTACCTAGAAGCGGGATTGCTGGACCATACAGTAGTTCTATTTTTAATTTTTTGAGGAAGTGCCATGCTGTTTCCCACAGCAGCTGCACCATTTTATATTCCCATCAACAATGCACAAATGTGCCAATTTCTCCGCACCCTCGCCAACACTTGGGAGTTTTCTGGTTTTTTATAGAAGCCATCCTAATGGGTGTGAGGTGGTATTTCAGCATGGTTTGATTTGTATTTCTCTGATTAGTGATTTTGAGCATCTTTTATAATAAAAAATTTTTAAAGAGCCACAATAATTCACTTTTATCAGAAATACCTGAAGAAAAAAAAAAAGAAATACCTGAAGATTACCCTTTTTGCCACATCCCTGTAAGCAATGGTTTTTGTGGGTCTTTTCTTTTTACACTTTCGTCAGTTTGGCAGGAAAAAAAGGACATCTCACTGTTTATTTCTCCTAGCTTTCCTAGATAACTAGTGAAGTTGGACATCTTTTCATATGCTCTTTGGATCTGCTCTTCTTGGAATTGCCTATTTTTCTGTTTATTATTTTCTTGTCAATTTACAAGTTCCTGCATATTAAATTAGTCATTAAATTTTCTGTCCTCTGCACTGAACACTTTTTCTAAATCTACTGTTTTCCAATTAACTTTATATGTCTCTTTTGCCAGACACACAGTTTTCAATGATTGAAGAGGCAAAAAGCTACCTTTTCTTTTATAGCTTCCAGGTTTCTAATCTTGCAAGGCCTCCCCCACACGAGATCATATGGTTTCCTAGCTTTCCTTACCAGACTCTTCTTGGTCTTCAATTTATTTTTACATATGAGTAAGACAGATGGTATACTTGTGGTTCTTTACAGATAAATAGCCAGTTGTAGGAACAATGACTTATTCAATCATCCTTTGCCTACAGAACTGAATTACTACATCAGGCGCGTACTGAATTCTCATGTGCTAGACTTTTTCTGGGTTCTCTGTTCTGCTTCACTGTTCCATTTGTCTCTTCCTATGTCAATAACACACTGATTTGATCATTATGGCTTTCCTCAAATCCACAATCCCTTATCCATAATTCCTAGCCCCAAAAGCTATAAAAATTATAAAACTGTTTTTGAACTTGTAAGTTTGTGGCATGAAGGTATTTATAGTCTTCATATCTCCCACTTGGTATGAATATTGATAGATATTTCTCTACAGAAATACTAATGCTTCATTACAGGATGCTGCTCCTAACTCACACAGCATACGTTACACACATTACTACGCTGTAACAAATTCCCGTATGTATAGTATATGCACTGTATCACCTCCTAAAATCCAAAGAATTCAAAATCCCAAAACACATCTGCACCTAAGAGGTTCAAAAAAAGGACCACAGGGGCACGTGGGTGGCTCAGTCGCTTAAGCATCTGCCTTTGGCTCAGGTCATGATCCCAGGGTCCTAGGATTGAGCCTGCTTCTCCCTCTCCCTCTACCTGCCACTCCCCCTGCTTGTGCTCTCTCTCTCTCCCCCTGTCAAATAAATAAAATCTTAAAAAATAAAAAAAAAAAAGAACTTGGGGCACCTGGGTGGCTCAGTTAGTTGGGCGTCAACTCTTGATTTCAGCTCAGGTCATGATCTTGGGGTCATGGGATCAAGTCCCAAATCAGGTTCCCCACTCAGCAGGGAGTCTGCTTTTCTACCTCTTCCTCTCCCTCTGTCCCTCCCCTCATGAGCTCTCTCTCTCAAATAAATAAATCTTAAAAAAAAAAAAAACCAATGTTTTTTGTTTCCACCATGAATTTGTATTCTCAAACGTCAGCCACTTCATCTACGTGACCTCTTTTTATCCTCACAACAGCCCTATGAGATAAGGATTAAGACCCCTTTACAGGTAAGAAAAAATGAAGCTCAGAGAAAAAATGATTCACCCAATGCCACACAGTCGCTGGGGGGTGGGGGGGGTGGTGAAAGACCAGGGAATGGGATTCCAGTTCACATGTGCCTGACTCCAGAGCCCATGCTCCTAACCAGTGCACTTGAAATGATGTATCTGGTGACCTGCACACAGTAGGCACTCAATATAAAAGTTACTGTGTTACAAATAGAGACCAGGTGGGAAGGCTGGACAGGTTTCTGCCTGCCCACAGGTCTGACCAACCTCCTGGGGAAGAGCTTTGTTTCTAAAGGTCAGTAAGTCCACATTCTTCCATTCTGCAGACATGTAGATTGAAAGAACCAGAGAACTAGTGGGAAATCAACCAGGCCACACAGCTGGTCCAAGATCCCAGGACCCTCCACTCCCAGGCTAGTGTGTCTATGACAGAGCAGCCTCAGATCATGGTGGGATGCATGCATGGGAG
This sequence comes from Halichoerus grypus, assembly GCF_964656455.1. Lineage (NCBI taxonomy): Eukaryota > Metazoa > Chordata > Mammalia > Carnivora > Phocidae > Halichoerus > Halichoerus grypus. Next base: position 167,619,115 of record NC_135716.1, read on the forward strand.
AGCATTCCAGCTTGGCAGACCCCTGAAGCCACAGAAAGCAGTTTGCAAAATGTCTCCTTGTTACTATGTCTCAAGTGAAAACAAGTATCAAGGTCCTAAAAATCACTGTTCAATGAGGTAACCTTTTCATGACTTAACCAATCTTCAAAAATACAATTACAACCTAAGGAATCAAAAGAAAGTTCAAGGTCTCAGAGCCTGTAGCACAAATACAATTCCCAAATCCGTGAATTTTGGGTCACAGTGTCTGGGAATACTGGGATTGGCTGGCTTTAAGTTTTTCTGTATTTGTTTTCTAAGCTCAATTTCTAACATTTCCCCACTCTCATCTCCAGCTAGGTAATCAGATAAAACCTCCTTGATGGAAAAGGAACCAAGAAGCGTGGTGTCAGGGACAGAAGGCAGTTTTACAACAGACTCTGGTTCCCACCCTGGCTCTTCTACAACTTAGCTCAAGACTTTGGACAAAGTCTCACTGCCTGGGTAGCACAGTCAGTTAAGCATCTACTTTTGGTTTCGGCTCAAGTTGTGATCTCAGGGTTGTGAGATCGAGCCCAGTGTCGGGCTCCGTGCTCAGCTTGGAGTCTGCTTAAGACTCTCCCTCTGGGCGCCTGGGTGGCTCAGATGGTTAAGCGTCTGCCTTCGGCTCAGGTCATGATCCCAGGGATCAAGTCCTGGGATCAAGTCCCGCATCGGGCTCCCTGCTCCTTGGGAGCCTGCTTCTCCCTCTGCTTCTCTCTCTGTCTCTCATGAATAAATAAATAAAATCTTAAAAAAAAAAAAAAAAAGACTCTCCCTCTGCCCTTCCTCCCCAGCTCATGCATGTGCATGCGTGCACACCCACTCTCTCTCTCAAATAAATAAACAAATAAATCTTAAAAAAAAAAACACCACCACCACCACTTTGGACAAAGTGTCAAACACTTTGAGCCAATTTCCTCATTTGCAAAATGGGAATAGTAACACCTGCCCTTCTCAAGCTGCTGAAGGATCACGGGAAACAGGGGTAGATAAAGCACCTGGCAAGGAGAGGGGCTTCAATACATGAAACAGTTTGCTTCCCTTCCCCAACTCTTTGCCCTTGGCATTTTACTTCTGCTGAAGGTTATCAGGCCAAAGGAAGATCAGGTGAGCCTTCCTTCTGAAGAAACAGAGGCTCCAAAGGGACAGCAGTCCCCAACACTCACCTTCTCTGCCATCCCCTCTTCTCCTCCAACAAAAAAGTCTGTTTTGCGTCGAAGGAAGCTGAAGAAAGTGTTCACAAGCTGAAAGACAGAAGGAGACTGAAGCTGTGGAGATGCCGCACTGGGAGCCCCTCAACTGCACAGAAATCAGATTCTAGTCCAGGAGGGAGCTTGAGACTGAACTGTTTCTTTTTTTTTATTATTGTTATGTTAATCCCCATACATTACATCATTAGTTTTAGATATAGTGTTCCATGATTCATTGTTTGTGCGTAACACCCAGTGCTCCATGCAGAACGTGCCCTCCTCAATACCCATCACCAGGCTAACCCATCCTCCTACCCCCCTCCCCTCTAGAACCCTCAGTTTGTTTTTCAGAGTCCATCATCTCTCATGGTTCTTCTCCCCCTCCGATTTCCCCCCCTTCATTCTTCCCCTCCTGCTACATTCTTCTTCTTCTTTTTTTCTTTCTTAACATATATTGCATTATGTTTCAGAGGTACAGATCTGAGATTCAACAGTCTTGCACAATTCACAGCGCTTACCAGAGCACATACCCTCCCCAGTGTCCATCACCCAGTCACCCCAACCCTCCCACCCTACCCCCCAATCCAGCAACCCTGTTTGTTTCCTGAGATTAAGAATTCCTCATATCAGTGAGGTCATATGATACATGTCTTTCTTTCTCTGTTTGACTTATTTCGCTCAGCATAATACCCTCCAGTTCCATCCACGTCGTTGCAAATGGCAAGATCTCATTCCTTTTGATGGCTGCATAATATTCCATTGTATATATATACCACATCTTCTTTATCCATTCATCTGTTGATGGACATCTTGGCTCTTTCCACAGTTTGGCTATTGTGGACATTGCTGCTATAAACATCGGGGTGCACGTACCCTTTCGGGTCCCTACTTTTGTATCTTTGGGGTAAATACCCAGGAGTGCAATTGCTGGATCATATGGTAGCTCTATTTTCAACTTTTTGAGGAACCTCCATACTGTTTTCCAGAGTGGCTGCACCAGCTTGCATTCCCACCAACAGTGTAGGAGGGTTCCCCTTTCTCCGCATCCCCGCCAACATCTGTCATTTCCTGACTTGTTAATTTTAGCCATTCTGACTGGTGTGAGGTGGTATCTCATTGAGGTTTTGATTTGGATTTCCCTGATGCTGAGCGATATTGAACACTTTTTCATGTGTCTGTTGGCCATTTGGATGAGACTGGACTATTTCACCCTGAACCTCGCATCTGAGGAGACAGCCTCCCCCACAGGCCCTACCTCAGTCACTTCCATTAGGAAGCCTATCCTAACCTTATTTAGATTGCCTGAGAGGCAGATTTTTCATTTCTCCTCTAGATGTGTACATGCATTTCACATTCCTTGAGGCTCTCAAAACAGCCTAAGGATATAGAACACTCCTCTGCATCCAGGGCTTGAAATACCTAGGCCCAGCTTTCCTTCCAGATAGTAAAAAGTCCATCCAGACTGGCACTGGCTGAGTTACTAGGGCAGAGTCGAAAAGAGGGGAGCAAATGAAGCCACTTCAAAGGGTAAAATCAACTAACTGGCAGGTATACCAGAGTATCCAAGTGGTTAAGCACATGGGTTTGAGTATCAGACTGATATATATTAGCTGTCATCTTGGAGAAGTTTCTTAACTCTAAAACAGAAGTAGCAGCAAGACCTATTTCTAGGAACCTAGTGAGGATCAAATGAGATACCAGAGCTGAGGGCCTTAGCAGTGTCTGGCCCAGAGCAAGAGACCTCCTGCCAGAGTGAACTCCTCACACGTAGGTACCATGAACTATGGCTTATTCATCCCCAAAGCTTGGCACCAGATCTGGCTCAGTGTATATGCTCAGTAAAACTACTGAATGAAAAGATCTACTGGTGACCTAGAGTTAGCATATACAAGCCCTTTTATTTGCCCAAATGAGTGGTTTTAAGGCTGATGTTAGAACTTATCTTCATGGTTTGAGTTTCTACTTCTTGAGTTTCTACTAGATACTTTTTTGATTCACTCAAAAATGCACTCCCAAATCCAATTTGGGGTCAACAATTTAGGAGGATGGGGAAGGGAACCTTTACACACACGCAAATTAGTAACTCTCTTCCCACCTCAAAGGGCTTGGGAGTCCTTGGCCTCCACCGGTACCTGGGTAAAAAAATGGGAATGGAAAGCTCAAAGAAAACTTGTTCCCAGTGAGACAAGGAATCAGCAATGGACTGTGGAAAGCAGATGGGCCTAAGGAATCTGGTCCTAAGTCAGGAACCTGTTGGGTGATTTGGGGCAAGTTCCTTTGGTTTCTTTTCAGAACGAGAGTTCTGGAACTGATCTTGATAGGCTTTCCTACTTCTAACTTTCCATGTTTTGGGTCCAAAAAACCAACTCCAGAATCTATACCAGTTGGTCTGTTATTGCGCGGTCAGCATGCATGAATTATGCTTTTGAAAAGCTCTTTCTACGCTCCATCAGGGTAAGGACAGACTTCTGCTCACATCTACATACCCAGGACCCAGTCCGGTGAGTGTCTGGCACACATCACTCAACAAGTATTTGTTGAATGAACAAACCTGATTATTGAGAATTCCTTACTGTCCTTCAGGTCAAGACACTACTCTCCTCACTGCTCAGAAAATAAGGGACTCGTAACTCTGTCTCAAAGACAAAGGAACTGAGGCTTGCAGAGTGGAAAGGTCCCTTGTGGGCAGGTGGTGGAAACGAATTGTGAACCCAGGCTTCCTAGTCCCCATTCAAGGCCTGAAAGAACCACGTGCTAACATCACCCCCACCCCCACCTCCACCACCCCCCCCACACACACATCCGTCAGCTCGGTCCAGGTCTTGGTAGATGCAAATCCCAAAGTCTGGGAGGGTTCATCGTAAGAACTGCTCTTCGCCGGCGGCCATCAGAGGGGCAAACGAGGCCGGAAGCATGTGTGAGACTGGGGGACCGGCTACGCCGGGAGCTGCGGGTTTTCCAGGGTCGCGTTCGGAGACGCAGGAGTTGCTAAGACAGGAACTAGTGAGCGGCGCCGGGGGCCCGGGACAGAAACGAATGGGGCCTGAAGTGCGGTGGGGAGGCCTGACCGGAAGCTGGGACACGGTGAGAATGCAGGGGGAATCCCAAGAACCCGCGAGGCCCGGGGGTGGATCTCGGCCCCCAAAAACAGGGAAGTGGAGTGAGCGTGGCTAGGGCCGCGCTGGTGGGCGAGCGCCGCAGGACCAGGCCAGGCCGACGCCGCGCGGGCCGTTACCTCCTGCACGCCGCCCTCGTGCTGCTGCGCCATGGCCAGCAACATGCCGTCGAACCGCTCCTCCTCCTGCTCTCCGCCCATCACGCCTGCCCCTAGCCACGCTCCGAGATCCGAGCTCCTCACTCGCGTCCCGCGCTCTCCCTGCTCCTTCGGGTAGTGTCCGGCCCAACGGCTCCAGTCGTCCGCCTACCGCAGCGGAGCCGGAAACACGCACGCGCTGCACCGCCCAGGCCCGCCTTCTCGCCCTCTCTTCCCGCCTCCCTCCCGGCCCGCGACCATTGACCGCGCGGCAAACAGCCCGCTTCACCGACCATTGGTCGACTCGCTGAGCCAATCGAGGAGCGCGTCCAGGAGGCGGTGGGCGGAGCCGAGGGTCCCGGAGTTTGGCGTGAGTTGCTATGGTCACCAGATGCTTTGGAGCCTTCCAGAAAACCCTGAGCTGCGATCTGGTGGGGTTGAAAGTTAAAAAGGGATAAATGGCGCCTCCGCCTCGACAGTGACTTACCATTTTATAGAACGGTGGAACTGAAAATGTCATTAGTTATCTCCTCCAATGCGTCCATGAGGCAATGGAGGCCCAGAAAGAAGGGGCTTGCCTAAAGGACAGCCTACCTCCGTCATCATCACAGAATCGCCAGGACCAGCTTCTTGGAATTACAAACTACAGTCGCGCGGGCCTCGGTCTTGGAAGTGCTCCGTGCTTGGTTTTAGTGTTCTTCTGATGCAGTCCTGAAAATCTTAATTTTTGAACAAGAGACAACACGTTTTGCACTGGGCTCTGCAAATTATGTAATGGTTGCTGTATTCGACCTTCACTCCTGTTAATGCGGGGGACATGTCCCAGCCATCTAAGGCCAACCCCTCCACTTTTGCAGTGAATTTCATCATAGTCTTTTCAGGGATTCTACCCTTGTTATTTTCCTTTTTTTTTTAAATTTCCTGCATCAAAAATGTCTTTTTTCTGGATCATTCCCTTCAACTTACAAACATGCTCTAATGTCACTTATTTTTTTACTGTTGTGTGACCCCCTTTTCTCTTTCTACCACCCCAATTTTCAGTTCTCATTTTCAGCAAAAGTTGAAAAGATTGCTATACTTGTCTCTTCCCTTGTTACCTTCCATCTTTCCTCAATTTATTCTACTTAGTTTTTTCTTAAAAGACTCTAGCCAAGGGTACAATGACCTTTTATTGCCAAAGTCCATGGACCACTATTATCTTCCTCAACTTCTCAACTGCATTTGACACAGTTTGCCCCTTCTTTTAGAAACACTTTTTTGGGGGGCGCCTGGGTGGCTCACTTGGTTAAGTGTCTGCCTTCAGCCCAGGTCATGATCCCAGGGTCCTGGGAGGAAGCCCCTGGGTCAGGCTCTCTGCTCAGCGGGGAGCCTGCTTCTCCCTCTCCCTCTGCCTGCTGCTCCCGCTGCTTGTGCTCTCTCACTCGCTGCCAAAAAATCTTAAAAAATAAACACCTTTTTTTCCCTTTAGGCTTCTGATACGGAATTGTGTTCCCCAAAATTCATATGTTGAAACCCCCAATGTGACATTTTGGAGTAAGGGCCATTTAAAGAGGAAATTAAGGTTGAATGAATTCATAAGGGTGGGTCCCTAATCCCATCTGAAAGCGTGTCCTTATAAGAAGAGGAAGAGATCCCCAGGAAATCATGGGTACACAGAGGAAAGGCCATGGGTGGCAGCCTTCTGCAAGCCAAAGAGAGAGGCTGCAGGAGAAAGCAAACACCTTGATCTTGGACTTCCAGCCTCCTGAACTGAGAAAATATGTTTCTGTTGTTTAAGTCACACAGTCTGTCGTATTTTGTTATGGCAGCCCTAGCAAACTAATAGAGCTTCTGTGTCACACACTGACCTGCTTTTCTTCCCACTGCACTAACACTCTTTCTCAGTGTCCTCTTCTACCTAGACTAGTAAATGCTGGCGGCTCTGTCCTTTGCTCTCTCCTCTTCCCTCTCTACGCTTTCTCCTTAGGTGATCTCATGGTATCTTGGGCCCAGACCTCGCTTGAGCTCCTGGTTCTTCTATCTCACTACCTCCTGGACAGCTCCGCTTGATAACTGATATGTATCTCAAAACTCACATGGCGGGGCGCTTGGGTGGCTCAGTCGGTTAAGCCGCTGCCTTCGGCCCAGGTCGTGATTCCAGGGTCCTGGGATTGAGTCCCACATCAGGCTCCCTGCTGAGTGGGGAGCCTGCTTCTCCCTCTCCCTCTACCTGCCGCTCCGCCTGCTTGTACTCTCTCTCTTTAATAAAAATAAAAAATCTTTAAAAAAAAACAACTCACATGGCTTTGGGAAGATGAAAAAGTTATGGAGACTGATGGGGGTGATGGTTGCACAACAATGTGAAGGTACTTAATGCCACTGAACTGTATACTTAAAAATGGTTAAAATGGTAAATTTAATGTCATGTATATTTTACTACAATAAAAAAATTTATAACTTTATGAGACAATTTGAAATTTGAACTCTGACTAGATATGTGATTATATTGAAGAATTATTGTTTTAAAAAAACTAACATGGCCAACATCGATATTTTCCCCACACACACACAAATTAATTCCTCCCAAGGTCTTCCCCACTGAGTCAAATGGCCCCTTCCAGCACCAATTTGCCAAAGTCCAAAGCTCCACTCACCCACCCATTTGCACAAGCCAAAATCTAGTCTCATCTAATCCATTGGTGGTCTTGTCAGCTCATCTTCCAAAGTATATCCTCTGTCCATCCCCTTCTCACCTAGCCGTGTGAAGCAAGGAGCTGTTGTTACCCTAGTCCAAAACAGCATCATCTCTCGAATCCTAGCTTCTCCTTACCTCCTTTCTTGTCTCTTTCTGGTCCATCCTCCATCCAGCAGCCAGAGCAATTCTTCTAAAAGACAAGCCATATCTTGTTACTCTTTTGCTTAAAATTAGCCCTTATGGATTGCCATTGCATTCAGGATAAATTCCAAACTTCCAACTGTGGCTTCTGAGGAGTGACACCATCAAGGTGCTGCCCGCCTCTCCGGACACATTTTGTCCCATGCTTCCCTTCAGTCACCAGGCTCCCTCCTCGTTGGCTTCTTTCACTTCCTCAAATGCTCTGTCCTAGTTCTGAGGCCTTTGCCAGTCAACTCCTTTCTATCCATCAGGTCTCAACCGAAATGCCACTCTGAGGACTGTACGAAACCTGATATACAGATTAAGTTTCCACCTCCATGACTCTTGCTTTCAAAGTGCTTTGTGCTCATCCTCTGTAATTACTGACTACACTGAAACATACAATTAAGAAATTTTGGTTCATCTCCTCTCACTGAAATATAAATTTCATGAAAGATAGCACCTGTTTGATACATCTGAACATTCAGCTCAGAACCTCAAACATTGTAGAGCCTCAGTAAATATTTAGGGAATGAATAAGTGGTCTTTGCCTGGTACCACTGAATCTCATTATACAACTTATCAATAAATACTGCTAAAATTTATTGACTTAAGTACCCGGCACTGTACTGAACGCTTGATAAACATTATTTGACTTAACATAATGCTCCTATGTTATTGTCCCCATTTGGGGGATGAGAAAACAGAGACAGAGAAGTGAAGTTATGTGCTCAAGGTGAAAGAGTAGAGCCAGGGTTCAAACCCACAAAGCCAGACTCCAGAGTCCACACAGATTACCCACTTCACCACAGGGTTCTGCCTCCCTGAATTAGCACTCTGATTTTATAAATCATTCCCAGATGCTTGTTTGATATGACTCCTTCCCGGAAACCAAGACCTGATCTTGGACCCTGGTGAATTCATTGAGATAATAAATGTTGCCTGGGAAGGCCTCTTGGTGACCAGTCAGCATCACCATCAACAGCAGGTAGGTGGGTAATCACACCACCATGTGCTAAGCACTCTATTAGGAGTGTGGGCTTGGTGACCTGGGAAGTCAGGAAGGGAGCAAATTAGTCTTCTGAAGAGGTGGAGAGGGAAAGACATGAAGCCTGTGCTAGAGAAATAACATTTGTTCTAAGACCATGAAAGGGGACTGGGAGCTGACTAGGCAGACAGGGTAAGGGAAAGGCATTCCAGGCAGGGGGAATAGCATGGGCAAAATCTTGCAGGCACAAAGATAGGTGACGTGCCCAGGGAATGAAAAGGTACCTAATGCTGCTTCTGATTCCCAGTTCTAGTCCTTAACCTAAGCCCTCTCTGTCCCAAGATCTGGTGGCTGCCCCCTCAATTAGCCTGAGGGCTTTGTACACAACAGGAGCAAACAGGTGTGCCCCGGCCACAGGATTGCAAAGCATTTTCACATACGTTATCTTACGGGGTGCACTTTAACTTCACAGATGACACCCAGCCCAGTGCCTGACACATAGTAGGTGCTCAATAAGCCTCAGTCATTATAAGTCTTGGGATGATGATGATTGTTGTTCCTGCTTGGGTAGGAACACTGTCATCCCCTCATCACTTGAGGATTAACTGAGATCACTGCAGTGAAAGTACTTTGTAAACCACAGAGTGCTGTACAGGGAGAGCATTGTCAGGAACTTTCCCTCCAGAAAGCCTTCCAAATTCAAGCTGCTCAGCCCAGCTGCCCCCTTCTAGCATCCCTGTGCATTGTTGACATTCTCTGTTGGAACTACTGAAAGCAGGACTGTCTCTTCCTCCTCAGAATGGGGACTTCTCAGGGTTGGCCTGTGTCTCCCCCACAGACTGAAGACTCCCCCTTGAATAGGGACTCCTGAAGGTTGACTTGTGTCTCTGCCTTCAGACTGAAGGCAGGGCCTGGGCAGAGGGCAACTGATGGGCCATCTCCGCCACAGAGGCCTCCCACCTCACTGAATGAATAGCCTCAGTCATGCCCCAGGCTGAGAGATCCTTGCTGGGGCTGTTCCTTGCCCTCCAGGACTCCACAACTGACACGTTGGCCTTCAGGCCACACACAGGGCTCAGGAAACACAGTTCTCCATGGTGCAAAAAAAACCCCAAAAAACCACAAGATGAAACCTGGGGTTCCAGCTTTACCATGACACCCCCATCCCCAGCCAAGAGATATCCTCTCTTCTCTGGGTCTCCTCCTCCTCCCACTGCTTCCTCTAGAAAATGAGGGTGAGAGCAACAACAGTAATAATGAGCACTGTCCTTCCTTTACAGAGCACTTGCTGGGTGCCAGGTTCTTTGTCTCTTGGTGTCCTGACAAACACCTAGGAAAGATGTTTTTACGGGCAGATTTTCTGTGAAACTTCACATGGAACCTCCAAGGCCTTGGGAGAGGCCCAGCAATGTCTTCTTAGATAGATAGATAGATAGATAGATAGATAGATAGATAGATAGATAGATAGATAGATACAGATTTACTGTTATATGTTATATATAGTATATATATTCTTTTTAATTTGCAAAAATAAAATTTCAAAACTACAATTGCTAAGTCCACTCTTTCTTCCCACTCTATCCCACTTCCCAATATGAATGATTCCCAAGACACCTGGAAGTACGTGGGTGGTAGAGGAGAAAGGATATGTAAAGAGCAAGAAGCAAATGTGTGCAAAATTCTTTCATCACTAAGTTGTCTGTCATTTAATAGTGACACCAACTCAGAAAGGAAGTTCTCTCCTATAAGGAGTATGCAGCATTTGCAATTATAAATACTACATGCATATCTTTCTTTTTTGATAGTAATTACACAAAGTAGAATTTATCAAAATTCCTACTACATATCTCTAAGCACTACTACAAGTATCAGAAACATCTATGTGTGAAGTGGCATGCTTATATATCCTGGCTATCAAGAAAAAAACATGTTTTTATTACTAAAAAAGAAAAAAAGAAGAAAACATGTTGTTTTTTTTTTAAGATTTATTTATTTATTTGAGAGAGAAAGAGCAGGTGTGCCGGGAGAAGGGCAGAGGGAGAGGGAGAGAGAATCCACAAGCAGACTCCCCGCTGAGCGTGGTCCCTGACACGGGGCTCAATCCCAGGACCCTGAGATCATGACCTGAGCCAAAACCAAGAGTCAGCCGCTTAACCGACTGAGCCACCAAGGCGCCCCTAAAACATATTTTTGATCAACCATGTAAGAGGAAAGACAGAATCATCTCTCCATTTTCACTGGAGAAATTTACTTTTAAAATTCATGGACAGTTCTATTTCTTTACCTTCCTTCTCTTCCTGAAAATTTCAGTCCTAAAACTACTAAGTAGAGCAGAACAGGAGGGAAGCATGTGACCAAGGGGGAGGGAGCCACAGTGGCCCAGAGCAAAAGTCAGAGCTCCAGCAGGGTGAGGAGGGCGTCCACATGGCATGGGGTCCAGCAAGGTGAAGAAGGTGTCCCTGAGTGGGAGGAGGCATCTTGACACAAGGTATCAGAGCTCAAGTGGGGTGAGGAGAGCATTTCATAGGGGATGGGGTGGTGGCAAAGATGGGAGATTGGTTAGAAACAGGGGCTTGATCCAATAAGCAAATAAATTCAGAATAATGGAAGCCAGATTTCTCAGTGTTGTGGAAGGGATGATCTCAGGGTCCTGGGATCGAGTCCCGCATCGGGCTCCTTGCTCAGCGAGGAGTCTGCTTCTCCCTCTGCCTACCGCTCCCCCTGCTTGTGCGCTCTCTCTCTCTCTCTCTCTCTCGCTCTCAAATAAATAAATAAAATCCTTTAAAAAAAAAAGGGGGGAACTAGAATGAACCCCATTATAGTGGATTAGAATTGCAAATGATAGTCTGAACCCTTTTTTTAGTATGTATAAATAGATATAGAAATAAATGTAACTGGGGATGCCTGGGTGTCTCAGTCAGTTAAGCATCTGCCTTCAGCTCAGATCATGATCCCAGGGTCCTGGGATCGAGCCCCGCATCAGGATCCTTGCTCAATGGGGAGCCTGCTTCTCCCTCTGTCTGCTGCTCTGCCTGTTTGTGCTTTCTCTCTCTCTCCCTGACAAATAATTAAAATATTTTTTAAAAAGAAATAAATGTAACTGTAAGTGTGTGTGTGTGTGTGTGTGCACTCCTTAGCTCTGGAAGGGCCTTGGAACAGGGACACCCTCATAACAGTGAGTAGGTCTTGGTTTCTAATTATCATCCTGGCACCCAGATCACGTTTTTTAAATACTCCACTCCATTAAAAGATTGAATCAGAGATTCTTGAGGTACTGGTTGATTCCAGGGGCTTGAAAAGAGGTATCTTCTTATATCAGAAAACAAAGGATGTTTGAAGAATAATGGGGCATGTCAAAAGGACAGACTCCAGCTTAAAGAGGCTCCCATTGGGCTAATCTGTGACAATCTGAGCATTAAAATAATGATAATAATAGATTACAAGCTACTAAACAAAATAGGAGACCATGAGTTCATAACTAAATACACACATAAAGGGGCACCTGGGTGGCTCAGTTGGTTAAGCAGCTGCCTTTGGCTCAGGTCGTGATCCTGGGGTCCCAGGATCCAGCCCCACATTGGGCTCCCTGAGCAACCCGCTGAACCTGCTTCTCCCTCTCCCTCTGCTGCTCCCCCTGCTTGTGCTGTCTTGCTCGCTCACTAAAACAAATAAATAAAATCTTTTTAAAAAGTAATAAATAAATAAATAATAAATACATACATTCATTCAAACAATGAGAAGGTATATCTACATAGTTTCAAAATACCTCCTCACAAACTACCAATTCCTTTCAAGGGGAAAAGAGTGAGTGGAGAAGCCTGGCAGACATCACCTTAATCAAGTGAAACATGGGACAGATAGAAATGTGTCCTACCTAATAAAATGTATCAAGAAGAACACAACAGTGGAGTGCCTGGGTGGCTCATCAGCTGAGCGTCTGACTCTTGATTTCAGCTCAGGTCATGATCTCAGGGTCATGAGATCCAGCCACATGTTGGGCTCCACACTCAGGGCAGAGTCGGCTTGTCCCTCTCCCTCGGCTCTCCCCCCGCCCCACTTGCTCTCTTTCTCTCTCTCAAATAAATAAAATGTTTAAAAAGAAAAAAAAAAAAAAGAATGGGGCGCCTGGGTGGCTCAGTCGGTTAAGCCTCTGGCTCTTGGTTTCGACTCAGGTCATGATCTCATGGGTCATGAGATCAAGCCCCACGGCAGCCTCCACGCTCAGCAGGGAGTCTGCTTGAAGATTCTCTCCCCCTCTCCCCCAAAATAAATAAATCTTTTTTATTTTATTTATTTATTTGACAGAAAGAGAATGAGAGCACAAGCAGGGGGAGCGGCATGCAAAGGAAGAGGGAGAAGCAGGCTCCCTGCAGAGCAAGGAGCCCGACACGGGGCTCAATCCCAGGACCCTGGGATCATGACCCAAGCCGAAGGCAGACGCTTAACCGACCGAGCCACCCAGGCGCCCATAAATCAATAAATCTTTAAAACAAAACCAAACCACATCACTTCTGTGATATTCCTGTTAAAGATACATAATCTGAATCTAATCACAAAGAATCCTTAGGCAAACCTAAATTGAGAGCCTTGCTACAAAATAACTTCAACTCTTCACAAGTGTCAAGGTAGTGAAAGGCAAGGAAAGACTGAGGGACTTTTCCTGACTGACAAAGACTAAAGGGACATGACAAACAAATGCAGTGTGAGATTTGGGCGTGAGCCCTGTCGCTGCAAGGATTTCCCTGGAGCATTTGGTGAAACTTAAATGGAGTCTGAGATTAGATGGTAAATGTTCCATGTTAATTTCCTGATTTTGATGGTTGTGTTGTGCATATTATGTAGAGGAATGTTTTTTTTTTTTTTAAGATTTTATTTATTTATTTGACAGAGAGAGAGCACAAGTAGGCAGAGCGGCAGGCAGAGGGAGAGGGAGAAGCAGGCTTCCCGCTGAGCAGGGAGCCCGATGCGGGGCTCGATCCCAGGACCCTGGGATCATGACCTGAGCTGAAGGCAGACGCTTAATGACTGAGCCACCCAGGCGCCCCATGTAGAGGAATGTTCTTAAACGCAGGAATTACACACTCAAGTATTTGAGAGCTATGGGCAGCAGGTCGGCAATTTACTCTCAAACGGTTCAAGTTAAAAAAAATTTCCCTGTACTGTACTTGGAACCTTTCTGTGTCTGTGATGGTTTCAAAATAAATCTCATGTGAAGAGGCAAGCAAAGAATGTGCAGCTAAAACACATGGGCAAATATCGTCAGTAATTAATCAAAATATTTTGGTTTTCAGTCAGCTTATTTTAGTTTGTGATTGGTCGTGATTTCTCATTTTATTTATTTTAAAGATTTTTTTTTTTTAAGTAATCTCTACACCCAATGTGGGGCTTGAACTCACAACCCCAAGATCAAGAGTCAACATGCTCTAGCAACTGAGCCAGCCAGGTGGCCCTCTGTTTTCTCATTTTAAATATTCACTTTCATACCTGATTTTCTATTCCTAAAGAGGGAACCTCCATATAAGTGTCAGGCCCCATAAAACCACTATCCACTATTGGCCTTTCTTGTACCTTTCAAAGATGAGGAAACTGAGGCACAGAAATAAAAAGTGACTTGCCCAATGTCACTAAGTGATGAAGCAGGATTTGAACCCAGGCAGTCTGACTCCAGAGTCTCCTTGGAGGAGACGCTGAGGACTCAGTGAGATAAAAGGATGTGAGAGGAACTTTACGAATGGAAGGATTAAGATTATTCACAATCAAAAGAAAGAGGCACTCTGTCAGCTGGGGCTTAGTTCCTTCGGCAGAGGAAGGGGAGGGGCAAAGTCCTCCTACCGTATGCCAGAGACTGCTTGGAATTTCACATCCAGGACCTCACTTTGTTATTGTCCCAGATGAAGTGCCTGAGGCCCACAGGGATCAGCCCAAGGTCACACACCCGGAAAATGATAGAGCCCAGAGCCAGTGCCAGGGATGGTGATGGCTGCCCAACAGTGTGCTAGCAGAAGACATGCCAAGCTGGGCTTGCCAAGGTCCATGGACCTGACACAGCCGAGGACCTTCCCACCCTCTCTCACACCCTGTGCCCCACCATCCTGAGACAGATGCCCAGGACAGAGCTGCCATGTGGCTGGCGGCAGTGCAAAGTGTCTGCCCAGATCATAAGTAGGCAATGTCTGTAAGACCAGGTAGCTACAAGGGGGGTACCCAGGTGGCCACCAGCTCTGGGAAACTTAGGTCACACAGCTCGGGCCGCACCATTGGGCCAGTGGGCCCAGGGGAACAAGCAAGGACTTTAGAGTCAGACAGATCTGGGCTCTGTCTCTTCTTAGTGGTCTGACCTTGGGCAAGTCACTTCACCTCTTCGAGTTTCAAAAAAGTAAGAATCTTGCCTCATGGGGAAGCTCTGAATATCAGCATGGAAAGTACCTGGGCGCCCAGTCGGTGCTCAATAAGTAGCAGCCGTACTTCATTATCGTTCTGCGAGTGCTTCTCAGCAGATAGTCTTTCCAGAACTTTAGGAATCCAAGCTGAGGAGAGAGAGGTCTTAAGAACCTTATTTCTGCAGGGCCCCCAGAACTGGAGTCAGGGGAGGGAGGCCTCCTAGCCCGCACAGTGGGCAAAGTCCTCCCAGCCCCCCAGGGTCCTGGCTCCCTTCCCTGCAGCCTGTTCCTTACCAACAACAGGAGCAAAGCCCCAAGGTTAGGCAAACAAGTCAGTGATAAGGCACTTCCAGGTTGGGCCTTGTATTCAAGGCTTGTCCAGCCCCAGGGCTGGCTTCCCAGCTTAGTGAGAGTCCTGCAGGCTCCAACAGGGACACCTGCAATGGCCACCTGCTGATTGTGCACCTGAGGCCTTGGTGCCCTGGTACAGCCTGGGTTAATGACCCTGTTTATCCACTTGAGTCATCTGATAAGGGGCAGCCAAGCTGGCTGTGCCCTGCACGGGCTGCTTCATTGACTGAAGCGATTATCAGGGCCACGTGGAACTCCCAAAGCCCCCTCCCCCGCCACTGCCCCACCAATCCTGCAGGCAGTGCGTGTTTCTTTTTTTTCAATGAACATGACTTCTGGAGTCAAGGTTGTCAGGCCATTCCCCCGCCCCCACCGTCCCTCCCACTGGGGCTATAAATAGCACCCAGGGGGGGCAGAGCAGAGGGTGGGAGGGCCAGGCGGAAGGACGAGCAGATCCCCAGCCATGAGCTCCAGCCAGCCAGGGACCTGCCCGTGTCAGGGTGCTGCAGGCCGCCCAGCCATCCTGTATGCACTTCTGAGCCCCAGCCTCAGGGCCAGGCCCGCTGTGCCCCCAGCTCCGAGTCGCTGCCTATGCAGACAGCACCGGCCTGTCCGGCTGTGTGCCCCGCATCGCACCTGCCGGGAGGCCTTGGATGTTCTGGCCAGGACAGTAGGCTTCCTCAGGAACCTGCCGTCCTTCTGTCAGCTGCCCCCTCAGGACCAGCAGCGGCTGCTGCGGGGCTGCTGGGGCCCCCTCTTCCTGCTCGGGTTGGCCCAAGACACTGTGACTTTCGAGGTGGCCGAGGCACCGGCCCCCAGCATACTCAAGAAGATCTTGCTGGAGGAGCCCAGTAGCAGGGTGCGCGGCGGCCAGCTGCCCGATCGGCCCCAGCCCTCACTGGCTGCCGTACAGTGGCTTCAGTGCTGCCTGGAGTCCTTCTGGAGCCTGGAGCTGGGCCCCAAGGAATATGCCTACCTGAAAGAGACCATCCTCTTCAATCCTGGTGAGCTTCCAGACACTCCTGGATGGGGGCCCAGCCAGGGAAGGCACCTTCTCAGGGCTTGACCCCCGTTATCTCTTTGGGTCCTCATTATCACCGAAAGTCACCTCACAAAAGAGGCTCAGAGAGGTTAAGTGATTGGCTGGAGGTCACACAGCCTGGTACGGACAAAGCAGGGTTGGGAATTCAGGTTTATTCACTCCAGAGACTGGTCCTTGCCGCTCTGCCTGAGAAACTTGCCGTTGACCCTCAGGGAAGGTGGGCAGACACAGCTGTGCCTCAGTCACAGGTAAAACTCTGTGGGTTCAGAAAGACCCCATAGAGAAGAATGCAAATGTGAGAGGAAAATTCCTCACCAGAAAGCCCTCATGGAATGTATAAATTAATTAATTATAGTGATAGTAACGAATATTCGTATTACATTTACCATATGTTAGGTCCAGTTATAAGGGTTTTTTCATATACTAGCTGTTTTAAACTTCGTAACATGCCTAGGAGATAGGTATTATTATCCCCATTTTACAGAGGACGAAACTGAGGCACGGATATTAACTTATCTGAGGTCATGCAGCTAATAAGTGACAGCGTGGGATTCAAACCCAGGCAGTCTGGCTCTTAACCATTACTCTGGGCTGCCCCATAAATGGATGAATAAATAAAATGATAAATAAATTGAGGAGGTAGTTTAGGCGCCTCAAAGACCAACCCAGTGACCTCAGGTCTTGGGTCAGTATTGCTGCCTGGGAGTGGGGTACTCACCCGCCCTCTTCACCCTCTCTGCCCACAGACGTGCCGGGCCTCCACACCTCCTCCCACATCGGACACCTGCAGCAAGAGGCTCACCATGCACTGTGTGAGGTCCTGGAGCCCTGGTGCCCCACAGGCCAAGGCCGCTTGGCCCGTGTCCTTCTCACAGCCTCCACCCTCAAGTCCATCCCGCCCAGTCTGCTTGGGGACCTCTTCTTCCGCCCTATTATTGGAGACCTTGACATCGCTGGCCTCCTTGAGGACATGCTTTTGCTGAGCCAACCTGTTCCAGCCCAGGCAGAGAGCAAGTGTAGGCTGGGCAGAAGCTGGCAGCACTGACTTGGTCCAGCTGTCCCCGGGGGTGACACAGGCTCCCAGAGGGGCAGGCCTCAGCTCCCCTGGAACCAACCAGATGAGCTATGGGGCCCCTCACTCACCACACACCTCCCCCCCTTGGCCTTTCTTGGTTTGACATAGTGCTCCAGTTGTCTGGCCATCCTTTAGTGGTCCTCAGAGCCTCTGGGCCAAGACTTCCAACCCCTCCTGAGATGGGGATGGAAGCTTAGATTGCTCATTGGGACAAGAGTCCTACTGACTTTGTACAGAACTGATTTAAGTTATTGGGTTTTGTAATAAAAGGCATGACACCTTCGGAGCCTGACCCTGTAATTTGTACATGTGGGAGGGAATGTCTCACTTCCAGCGCCCACCCTGCCCCTATCAGAAAGAGTTCCAGAGGAAGGAACCCTAAGGAGTGCTGGAGCCAGTCCTCAGGGAACTGGGATATTAGTTTTTCAGGGTGGGATGATTATTTCATTTTGGGGGATGAGATTTATTTTGCACAGGACTGAATCCAGGGGTTAGGATCAGTTCAGGCCTCCTTACTTCCTTGTTTTTATCTTTGGGGCTGGGGATGTCTCTTCCTTATCCCTAAGTCCCTCACTGACCCCTCCCTTGGCTTCTGACCCCTACAGGCTCCCTCTCACCTCAACGAAGAGTCAGATCACAGCCAGTAAGGAATATGAGGCAGCCCATTCCCAAATCGAAACAGGCAAGGTCACTGGAATTTCTACAGTTTGGGATCATTCACTTCCCCATTCCTGCAGGTGACAGAAGAGGATAGTCCACTGCTGTCCCAATGGGAGGAGCGAGGGCACCCAGGGCTGGCCTGGCACCGCTGTGTGGAGGCCAAGGCCGGCTGAGGTTTAGCTGCCGCCCCAGCTGTTGAAGTCTGAGACTCTTCCATAGCAGTTAATTTGCAGCTACAGCCCTGAGCCCCTCTGAGTTCCCTTCCATGGCCCCTCTGTCCCAGCTCTTCTCCTGGAATCCATTCTCATTGGCCAGCAACCGGAGAGGCGGTGCCTGGCATAACCAAGGCCTCCAGGACTCCTCCATTCAATGCGGGATCGCGTCTGTTCTGATTGGTCAATCTCTGTGCCTCACAGTTGGGTAAAGATTTTGAATATCACCCAGGTTAGGGTGACTGACCTGCACGCAGGAGGGAATGGCAACACACATGCCTATAGGACCCCCTTGCAGGCCTCCCCCTTTCTTTAGCAATAAGGCCCTGCCCATACCAGTCCCACCCTCTTCACCACCAGTTTGGATTCTCTTCATGGGGCCAAGTTAATTATTGCTCAATGAGAGGTCATTCACTCAGGGACAACAGTCGAAGAGTTGTCATTCAGGCCTCTCCTGAAGGCCCCCAGGATAGGACCACAATTGAACTAGCCATATACGCATTATGGGCTCCCAGTGCCAGCAGCAAGGACACCCCGTCCCTCACCCAATCACCCACTCACCACTCAGACACCCAGAGTGGCAGAAACACACAGCTCACACCCCACAACAAGGACACACACAACTCAGACCTACAACTCTCTCTCTCACACACACACACACACATGCACGCACACACACACGCACGTGCTAAGACATACACCTACGCAGACCCACAAAACAGACCCACCATCCACCCACACACAGCATGGAAATACACAGCCAAGATACACTCACTCGGTGACATTCAGCAGACCCAAACACATGACAATAGACACATGCACTGGAGCCAGATGTTCACACATCCATCCCTATCCTATGCTCAAGGGCGGGGCACACAATACGGAGACACCCTCACACTGGGGCATGTTCTCCGTTTTCTGTATGTCACAGGAGAAAGACAAGTGGCCCCCAATGTAAGCAGACTGACATCTGCACATCTTCAGGGTCTACCCAGAGCCTGCTAATCCCGGCCAACCTGCTCTGCTTGGCATTTGGGGCCTCAACTAACCAAACATCCCCTTTCCCCATGGTGATCCCAACATCTACCCTCCTCTCACACAGGCCATGCCCTGCTCCACAGCTCCCCCAAGCCAGGACCTAATCAAAGTCCCAAATACAAGCATCTTTTAGAGCCTAGAGCAGGCCTTGCATTCCTCCTCCCCTACCTTTCCACCAGAACTCCCAGACTCAGAGCTCAGGCCCCCGGGGCCCCTCTCTCTGCCTGCCCCTCCTGGCACTTGGACACACATCATCCATCTCACCACGCAGATGCAGGAGGGAACTCTTTCAAGAGCAGATGCCTTGTCTCTCCAGAGGAGCCAAATCCAGAGAATTCAGGGATTTCAGGTCATTCTATCTTCTATGTTCCTTCACTAACTGCCCCCATTAGTTTATTGTTGCACCTCTCTGAACCTGCAGGCTGAATCTTCCTGCCCCTCACCCCTTCCCTCCTCCAACCTTGAACAGCCACTAGAAAGTGCTCCTCTCCACCACCCACCCCAGCCTTTCCCCTCAACTTATCTAATGTTTCCATCACCCAAATAGCTTCCCTGATCAGCACTACCTTGCTCCTTTGCAAATTTCTTCCCTGTCCCCTCCACATGGTTGGGGAGCTACAGTGCTGTTTCTCATCTGTATCTCTTGTCATTCCCTGTGCCCTATCTAAACCGTCTGCAAGGAAGATCAAGACAAATCTAGCAAAACTAAAGAGAGAATTATAATACAATAAGAGAACTAATGCTTTCTCTGTGAGACAAATGTGGGGGACTGTGTCTCCATTACCAGCAGCTTAGAAGTGGGAACTGTGCCTCATCAGCCGGAGAGGGCAGAGGAGGAAACAGCCTCAGACAGGGTATGCAACTTACTCACTGTCTCGACTGATCACTATCTGTGCTGAGATTTGAACTCAGGCCTGTCTGGCGGTGGGGGCCAGGCTCACCAGCACAGGTTGGCATGAGTCATGGCCAGGATCAGGCTGTCTGGAGCCAGCTCAGCCACTGTTCACTGACCATCTACCCTCGCAGCCATTATCCTTGTCCTCAGGCCCAGCCAGGGATAACTCACTAGGAGTCAGGAGAGGGCTCAGCCTTGGGTATCATTTTATTATCACCATTATCTCTACCTTCGTTAGGTTCATCGTTGACTGCTTAATAAGCAGTCAGATGCTGTGCCTTGGCCGACACACCCTGCCTGTGGGTATCCTAGAACCTATGATGCCAACAAAAGGCCAACACCCACCATCGATGCCTCCATTCATGCCATCATTGAACATTTCTCTTGATGACCACTTGTACCAGACCCTGTGCTAGATGCTAAGGGGCACAAAATACATAAGATATAGCTCCTGCCTTCACTGAACATCTTGTCTATGGCAGAGACACAGAAGTAATTGCAACCCAGAGAGATCTGAACTGTGATAGAGGGATGTTCAGACAGCAGCAGGAGCTCTGAAGAGGGAGTGATTAAATCTGTCTGGAGGTGGGAAGAATGCTTCAGCCCCATGGTGACTGCTCTGAGCTAAAGAGAATGAGTAGGGGTTTGCCAGGCAACCAAGGGATGGGCATTCCAGATAGAGGGAATGAGAGGTGCAAAAAACACCAAGGTGACAGAGTGTTCAGGTAACTGCAAATGGTCTGGGGCAACTTGGGCCCAGGGCAGCAAGAGATGGGTCTGGAAAGGTGGACAAGAGCCCAGAACAAGGCCCCAGAGAAAGGCAATCCCAGTGAAACTGCTAGAGGCAACAAGGCTAAGGTCTCAGGGGAATCAGGGTTAACAAGGGGAATCACTCATTCCAGGTGGGTTGTTCTGGGTGGCTACTAAACAATAACCAGCTAATATTTATCGAGAGCTGTGCTCTAAGCATTTATAAAATATATTAAGTGTAAAGAATAAGAGTACAATGAACCCTCATCATGTCCCATCAACTTTGAAGTCCCTTTCGAAATCTATTACCTCCCCCCAAAGGTAATGATTACCCTGAATTTGGGGTTAATCATTTCCTTACTTTTCTTTATGATTTTAATGCATACTTACTTATGTATCCCTAAGAAATATTTTTGTATTTTTGAACTTTTCATATAAATAATTCTGTTTTCTGACTTGTTTATATCCCCTCAACATCATATACCTGCTTAATAGTATTAAATGCCAATTTTTTGCTCTTACAAACACTGCAGCTATGAATATGAATATATATGAATGAGTATTCATATATATTGTCAAATAAAAAACAAATCTGGACTCAGTAAAGAGGGACTACATTTTATTTTTTTTATATGTTTTTTTTTAAAGATTTTATTTTATTTCAGAGAGAGAGAGCACGAGAAGGGGGGAGTGGGAGAGGGAGAAGCAGACTCCCCGCTGAGCAGGGAGCCCGATGTGGGGCTCGATTCCAGGACCCTGGGATCATGACCCGAGCCGAAGGCAGATGCTTAACGACTGAGCCACCCAGGCGTCCCAAAGAGGGACTTCATTTTAAATGATTATTGCAAGAGAGGAAAGGAACTATTGCAAGGAAGAAAGAAGCTATTGCAATGGGACCATGAGATCTACCGTCAAGGGTTAGGCAAAAGGAGTTCATCATTCATAGGGAAAAGTAAACAAGGCTAGAAAGAACTGGGTGTGAGGAAGGTTCACACCTTCCTCAGTGTTGAGGAAGGAGTGGCATGATGGGACAGTAGATCAGAAAATGTTTTACCCTGAAGCCAGCGTATTCTCAGGAGGGGTTGTGGGCTGGCGCAAACTTGGGGGGTGGGAGAGGGAGGCAAAGTTCAGGGACCTGAGGGAAGGAGAGAAGCTTAACCGAAGTTTGGTTAACAAGCATTTTGTTCTGATTGATCAGTGGGGACAAGCAGTTCATCTAAGCGTTTACAAGGCAAAGAATTGGAATTTGGAGCCTGTTGCTAGCCTTGACATAGGTAAACAAGGGGGCACCCAGGAGTTTTATCTATGTCATAAAAGGAAGCGTGTTTCTTTGCAGTAAGCTGTGTTCCAGAACACAAAAGGGTGGGAATGGGGTTTCCTAACCTTCGCTCTTTTCCAGGATCACAGGGCTGGGTGAAGTTTAACATTGTCAATACAGAGACGTATACAAGAATTTCTTTTAAGTATATACATAGTAGTGGAATTGCTGGGTCAAAGGATAGGAGTAGCTTCACTTCTACTGGGTAATGTCAAATTATTTTCCAGAGTGGTTGTACTAGTTTACACTCCACAATGGTGTATGGGAGATCCAGTTGTTTACACTGTCACCGACACTTGAGGATTTAAAAATTTTTGTCAGTCTGATGGATGTTAAGTGGGTCTCACTGCATTTCCTTGATTATCAATGAGATTGAGGCTCTTTCATTGTTAATTCGATGTTTCTTTTCTGTGAAGTGTCTTCAGTCCACTTTTCAATTGGATTATCTTTTCCTTAGAGATTTGTGGAAGGGCACGAATATGCTTTGGAAGCATAAGTGGATGAACTGAAAAGGCTCTGAAGGAGAAAGCTGAGATTAGGTGTGGGAAATCCCCAAAAACCAAAAATCTTAAAAACTGCCCCTCCCGCAGGCTTCTAATTTTATCCTCACTAAAGCCTTATGAAAGAGATCTGTAAACCCATTTCTCAGGTGAGCGTTCTCATCATCGTCGGCGTCTCTCCGCCGGGGAGCGACCCGCACGACTTAACCCACACCTCGCCAGCGCCTGCACCGCAAGCCGGCGCACTAATCGCGGATTACTCTACATTGCATAGCAGAGGCCTCCGCACGGCTTGCGATATTCTCGCGAGAGTTGGTTCCAGCGGATCACGTGACAGTCCAAGATGGCGGTGCCCAGCGAGGCGGAGGAGGAGGCGACAGTCTATTTAATAGTGAGCGGTATCCCTGCGGGTTTGCGGTCGGCCCAGCTCCGGAGCTACTTTAGCCAGTTCCGAGAACAGCGCGGCTGTGGCTTCCTGTGTTTCCACTACCGGCATCGGCCTGAGCGGGCTCCTTCCCAGGCTGCTCCCGACTCTGCCCTAACTCCTGTGGGCCAGGACCTCGCCCAGACTTCGGCCACCGATGCCCACGCTCTCTCCGCTCCGGACTCTGCTCCCGTCCAGACCCGCACCTGCTGCTGCGTCATTTCGGTACGGGGGGCAGCTCAAGCTCAGCAGCTTCTTCGCATGTACTCGGGCCGCAGGTGGCTGGATTCTCAGGGGACTTGGTTGCCCGGTCGTTGTTTCATCCGCAGACTGCGGCTACCTACTGAGGCATCAGGTACGGGTGGGAAAGATAATAGACTGAGCCTACCGGCCCTGGAACGGAGACCCCTTTCCTGAGGGATGACGGGGATAAGTCAGGTCTCTGATTATCAGACTCTTTAAGAGTTTAGGTCAGTTCTGATCAGAGTTTCAGGCTCAACTGCATGTTAGTCTAACTTAGAGTGGAAATAACGGGAAGAGGCCTAATGGGATGATCCTTCATTTTCCAATTTATTAGATTCCTTCTGAGACCCTTTTCTCAATCTGAGGGGTTGATACTCCATTGACACGGAAGGAAGAAAAGGAAATGAGGTTTCTAATCCTCTTGTCTTTTTTTTTAAGATTTTATTTATTTGTTTGTTTGTTTGTTTGTTTGTGAGAGAGAGCGCGCGCGCACATAAGCAAGGGGAGTGGCAAGCAGAGGGAGAAGCAGGCTCCCTGCCGAGCAAGGAGCCTGATGAGGGACTCGATCCCAGAACCCGGAGGTCACAACCCTAGCGGAAGGCAGACGCTTAACCGACTTAGACACCCAGGCGTCACTTACTGTCTTTTTTTTTTTTTAAGATTTTATTTATTTATTTGACAGAGACATAGCAAGAGAGGGAACACAAGCAGGGGGAGTGGGAAAGGGAGAAGCAGGCTTCCCGCCGAGCAGGGAGCCCGACGCGGGGCTTGATCCTAGGACCCTGGGATCATGACCTGAGCCAAAGGCAGACGCTTAATGACTGAGCCACCCAGGCGCCCCTTATTGTCGGTGTTTATTGCATTCTTCTTTGCTTCCTATCCAGCCCTGTCTTGGCAAGACGCAAATGAAAAGACAATCTCTTTTCTCTGGATAGCTCCCATTTTCATGGGAAATCACTTTGAATGGGGAACAGGAAACACTGCAGAGTCCTCTCATTCGTTCATTCAACAAATCAAGCTTATATGCTACACTTAGTGTGACTCTAGCAGCTGTGCAGAGAACAGTTAGACACAGTCTGTGCTCAGGATTCAGAGAGGAAGACAGATTTGTAAAAAGGTAATTGTCACAGAGGTGCCATTATAATTGTTAACATTTACTGAGCACTTCCTGTGTACTTACTAGGCACTGTTCTAAGCCTTTCATTTTCCTGTTGACTCCTTGCAACAATCCTATAAGGTAGGAGCTATTGTTACCCATTTTATAAGTGAGGATACTGAGGGATACAGAAGTTATGTTACCTGCTCAAGGTTACAGAGCTAAGAAGTGGCAGAGTCACAGTACAAACCCAGGCACGTTGCCCCACAGCCTGTGCTCTTTATTACCAGGTGCTGTGAGATGACAGGGGAGGGAGAAACTGATCTCCTAGAGGGATCAGGAAATGTGGCTTTTCATCTGGATCTGAAAGAGAAACAGGAGTTTGTAGGAAGGAACGGTGTTCAAAGTAAATGGCATTTGCAGACACAGATGGTGAAAGCCCATGGAACTTTCAGGGCATGTTAAATTGTTTGGTGTGGATGAAGCACATGGTATGAGGATGTGCAGGGAGTGGGGGTTGGTGGCAGTTGAGAATCAAAAAGTCAACAGGAACCAGATCTGAAAGAAACTCGTGTGCTCAGCCGAGGTGATGAGAAATGGCATGAAAGTATTAGGTGGTTCTGGTCAGGGAATGGAGGAAGTTACTATGGAGAAGTTTGAAAGGGAGGAACAGCATTAGGCCAAAAGGGTTGAACCGATTTCTGGCTCAAGTGTTGCTGGAGGCTTCTAGGTTTCAAGAGCCATTCTTTCTTCTGCTTTCCAAGGTTTGGGCTCCTTTCCTTTCAAAACTCGGAAGGAGCTGCAAAGTCGGAAAGCTAAGAGTGAAGCCTTCACTCTGGCCGATCTGAGGCAACTGCCAGAGCTGAACCCACCAGTGCTGATGCCCAACGGGAATGTGGGGACTCCTCTGCGGGTCTTTTTGGAGTTGATCCGGGCCTGCCGCCTACCGCCTCGGATCATCACCCAGCTGCAGCTCCAGTTCCCCAAGACAGGTTCTTCCCGGCGCTATGGCAATGTACCGTTCAAGTATGAGGACTCAGAGACTGTGGAGCAGGAAGACCTTGTGTACACGGCTGAAGGCGAAGAAATACCCCAAGGCACCTGCCTCGCAGAAATAGCAGCCAGCTCCCATGGAGAGCCAGAGGAGGAAGGGGAAAAGGAGGAGGAAGAGTCACACTCAGATGATGTGAGTACAGTGAGCTACCCTGTCTTTGCTGGCAGCTTAAGAGAGGCTAAAGCATTAATACTGTCACTCTTCGGTTGTGTATCACAATAGTTCTAAACGTGCGGGCTTCTCAGGAGGGTTCCAGAGAGTTAGAACTCCCTGACGTCGAATATAAAACTGCATTTGCATGTGCAAATATGCACTTCTTTGAGGAGAGGGGCCAGAGTTTTTATCAGAAGATTCTCAAAGGGGTCTTCTTTGCACTCTCTTAGAAGGAATGTGAGGAGCGTCCTTTTCATAGATGGGACGTGAACTTGGCCCCCTTTGCTGCTTGTCTAACCTCTGTGTGCTTTCATTATGTGACTGAGAAGTCACCTCTATTTTCTGACCTTGAGTCTGTGGCTTGGACACTAGCTCCCACTCTAATTTTATCAATGAAATAGACATTTCTTCTTCCTCTTTCTCCAAATTTGGTTGTTCATCCATAAAATCAGGAAAGGTGTGATTTTTGGAGAAACTTTTCTGTGTGTGCATACTCTGGGTAAAAAATAATTCACCTGTGTCTTCAAAGCTGCCAGCCCAGAGTTGCTAACATGTGTACCACATCCTTAGTATAGTACCGTCTGGACTGTGCCCTAGCACCTGCTCAGCAGGGACTCCTGAGGCCTCTTGGGAGTTTAACTAAGACAGGGACCCCCAAGATTTCA
This sequence comes from Halichoerus grypus, assembly GCF_964656455.1. Classification (NCBI taxonomy): domain Eukaryota; kingdom Metazoa; phylum Chordata; class Mammalia; order Carnivora; family Phocidae; genus Halichoerus; species Halichoerus grypus. Next base: position 167,645,277 of record NC_135716.1, read on the forward strand.
AGCCAGGAGCCATCCTATCATTCTGCCAGTCTAGACAGGTAGCTGTACACACAGGCCAGTGCAGGATTCCAGAGACATTCCAAGATCCATTTCCTGCCTTGAAAGAGCCTTAAATCTCCCTGAAGAGAGAATCAGCGTCTGGAAAGGCTGTATGGTGTGGCGACCTGGGTTTGAACGCTGGCTCAGCCACTCTCTTGGTGTATTATTTTGGGCAAATCACTTTACTCCTCTGAACCCAGGTCTCCTGGTTTGTAGAACGGAATGATGGTACTCACCTCACAGTGTTGTTGGGGTGATCAGAGGAGCTAAGTTATGAGAAAGGCCTGACACACAGTAGACAATAGGTTGTCTTAGTTGTTATTCCCTCTTTCTTTATGACATAATGTGTGGAGGCCTAAACGGTGTGTACCGATTACCTCCAAAGTGAGGAGTTTGGAGACCAGCAAGAGCGCTGTGGGCCTCCGTGTGGGGGCTTAATGTAGGATTGTAGAACTTGAGGGATGAGGATTTACCAGGTGAAGAAGAGAAGGTGGTAGGAGAGGAGAGCAGATATTTCCAGCAGGGGGAACAACATGGCCAGAAGCACAGAGGTTAAGAGGGAGTCAGGCTTCGGGGAAGGCGCCAGGTATGTTGAGACACGAGGGGTGGAGAGATGTGTTGGGCAAGGCCTCAGGGCCAAATATGTGCTGCTTCTAAGAGAAATTTGGAAGAATGGAGGTGAAGGCCTGGCTCACGGGCTTGCTGGGCCCTGAGCTGCCCTCCTTGCGGGCATGAGGTCAGGAGGCTGGACAGACAGGTCACCTCTCCTCACCGTCTCCAAGGATGATGACCGGGGTGAAGAGTGGGAGCGTCACGAAGCACTGCATGAGGATGTGACCAGGCAGGAGCGCACCACCGAGCGGCTCTTTGAGGAAGAGATCGAGCTCAAGTGGGAGAAGGGCGGCTCCGGCCTGGTGTTCTACACGGACGCCCAGTTCTGGCAGGAGGAAGAAGGAGGTAATGCTGGCACCCAGGCCAGGGCAGGAGTGATCCCTGGTGCACTGGGTCAGGGTTCTCCATTCCACATGGTGGGTTCTTTGGCAGTGAGGCCAAATAAAGGGCTAGCAAAGAGGCTTACCTTGCTTGTGTGAGAGACCAGTCATCCTTTTTAGGGGTGGGGGATCAGTGGAGTGGAGAAAAAATGACCCCCGCCCCTGTAAATTCTGAATGACCCCACCCCCAGGAGAGATTTAAAAATACAATGAAAAGCGCCAAGTTCTAGAACATAGCTCTTAGTTTAGATTTAACTCTCAACAGAACTGTGAGTCCTTTGCTTACTCTGTTTGACTTATCTGCAGACTTTGATGAACAGACAGCCGATGACTGGGACGTGGACATGAGTGTGTACTACGACACAGGTACTGGGCCAGGGGTTGCAGTATGGGGAGGGGGAGCTGGTCCTCTGGCCTTGCAGTGACATTTTACCAGGCCTGCTTAGCAGAGATGGGACCAGTTCCCTTGGGGTCGTCCACTGAGAGGGTTCCTCTCTTCAAACATCTCCACTTGTGTGCATCAAGTGCTGGTTGTGGGCAGAGCCTTTTTCCTTTTTTTCGTGGAGTCAGCCCTCAGGGAGCTCTGGTTCTGGTGGGCAGGTCCTGGTAGAATGGGAGGGCCAGGAACTCAGGCTCTGGTTAAGAGTTTAGATTCTGGAGTGAAAAATGACCTGGGTGAGGGGAGGGTGGGAGGGGAAGACCTGGGTTCTAATTCCACTTCTCATCTTTTGGCTCTATGACTTTTCTGTACCAGTTTCCTTATCTGGGAAAGCCAGGGTCCCTACTCTAATAATAATAAAGTACTAAAACACCAGGGGCGCCTGGGTGGCTCAGTCATTTGAGTGTCTGCCTTCAGCTCAGGTCATGATCCTGGGGTCCTGGGATCGAGCCCGGAGTTGGGCTCCCTGTTCAGCGAGGAGTCTTCTTGTCCCTTTCCCTCTACCCCTCCCCCCTGCTCATGCTCTCTCTCTCTGTTAAATAAATAAATAAAATAAAAAGTAATAAAACACCCTAAAGATGAATATGTAAATCTTGTGAGGAGGTCCTAGAAATCTGATTTTTTCCCCTTTCTGCTGAGAGAGACACTTCTCCAAACTGAGCTCTGCTTCCTCAGATGGTGGAGACAAGGATGCTCGAGACTCTGTCCAAATGCGTCTGGAACGGAGACTCCGTGATGGCCAGGAGGACAGCTCTGTGATCAAATGCCAAGTGGGCACCTTTGAGCGCCACACCAAGGTAAGCACTGTGCCTAGCCCATTGACCCCTCTCTTTTTCTTCTCTATCCCCATTCCTCCCCCCCCACACACAAGGAACCCCATACTCTTGAGTCTTCTCTCTTCCCTGCATAGGGCATTGGACGGAGGGTAATGGAGCGGCAGGGCTGGGCTGAGGGCCAGGGTCTGGGCAGCCGGTGTTCAGGGGTGCCTGAGGCCCTGGATGGTGATGGCCAGCACCCTAGATGCAAGCGTGGATTGGGGTGAGTATGACCAAGGGACTTCCCTGGGGGGCCCAGCTAGCCTTTCATCTGTACCCTGGTTTCCCCCTTCCCTCTGATTTTGGGATGGGTGCTGGAGACTCCTAGGGGATGAACTTCAAAGCAGAATTAGAAGGAAAAGTGGCACTATTTTTTTTTTTTTGGACCAAGTGCTAAGGCTTAACAGGATCACTAGTCTTTGGGGGAGTCATACTAGTCCAAACTAGTCTGAGGAGTTTGGACTTGATGATTGCTGTTAGGGAGTGCTTGTAAGTCACAGTTTGCTGACAGTTGTTCTAAACTCTGTGTACTATTTAAAATGAAAGCAGTGTGCGAGACCCCAGGTTGCTGGCACTGTCAGTGAATAGATAAGGAGGCTGAAAAGCAAAGATCCAGATTTAAAGGCTCTGTCTTTGGGACAAACCAGACATGTAAGAGCTGCGTCTCTGTCCTTTCCCAACCTATTAAGAGTTTGAGAGCAGTCCTCTCACTGTGAGCTCTTTTTTTTTTTAAAGAGTTTCTTTTTTTTTTTTTTTTTAAAGATTTTATTTATTTATTTGACAGAGAGGTAGAGAGCACAAGTAGGCAGAGTGGCAGGCAGAGGGAGAGGGAGAAGCAGGCTCCCCACTGAGCAGGGAGCCGGACGCAGGGCTCGATCCCAGGACCCCAGGATCATGACCCGAGCTGAAGGCAGATGCTTAACCGACTGAGCCACCCAGGCACCCCTCACTGTGAGCTCTTTTTAATGCAGGTACCACGGAGAGAAGCTACAGCCATTTGGGCAACTGAAGAGGCTCCGTGGAACTGGCTTGGGGCTCATCTCCACCATCTATGATGAGCCCCTACCTCAAGATCAAGGGGAGTCGCTGCTCCGACGCCAGCCACCCACCAGCATGAAGTTTCGGCCAGACGTGTCCTTTGTGAGGAGTTCCAGCCGTGCCTTGGACAGCCCCTCAGAGCCTGAGTGACAGTTTCGGGGCCTTCCTCAGTATCACTCATAACTGCACAGTGGCAGCCCTCTGCCTTGGCCTTATCTCCCACCACAGCCTAAAGAACTTTGGGAGCGGCAATCTGTGCAGCTTGTTCAGGGTGCTTTATTCTGAACTTGCCTTCTGGCTCTCTACCTCAAGGGCATTTTCCCCAAAGCCCCCTAGCCTCCTCTTTTACTGTTAGGGCTTAATGACCTCTCATTGGTTTCCCATCCCCAGTCCATGTTTGGGCTTGCCCATGCTGCCTCGGCCAGTACCTTGAACAGTTGTATTGACTGGAGTTCTCAGCACAAACTTCGTTGGGGGGGGGGTCGCTATAAAGGTCAGAAAGAGGGGGTAATGGACCTGGAAGAGGGGAGGACTCGTGGTGCTAGTAAGAGACGATCTTGGGGCGGGCTCTCCGTCGCCTCCTCCCCTGACTGGCTGGGACCAGGAGCGGCAAGGCCGCGCGGGAGGTGGCCCGAGTCTGCGACCTAACGGGAGAATAAATAAGTTTACTACCGGAGTTCCCTTTTTATCTTCTAATTTGGGCTGGGGGAAGATCGGGAAAATCTGGGTTAGAGTCGCCCACCCGACCCCAGTGCCGCACGCAGACTCCAGTCCCCTGCTCGGGTGGAAACGCGCCGCTCGCCACGCCCCCCGACGCCAAGCTGCGCCTCCGTCGGGAGGGCGGGACTTCCTCCCAGGGCCCCCGCCATTTCCGACGTCGTCCGGAAGTCGGTGCTGGTCCGGTTAGTAACGGGCCGTTTGGTCCCCTTGCACCGCCCGGGTACCTGCGCTTCCTCCGGGGACGCCCGGGCATCGCCGCCAGCCCCCGAGATCCCGTTGCCCTCGGCTCGTGTCTCTGCCGAGCTTATCTGCCCCGCACGGGCCCGCGTGCCGCCCATGGCGGGGGCCGCCACGACCACGGCCTTTGGGCAGGCGGTGATCGGCCCGCCCGGCTCGGGGAAGACCACGTACTGCCTGGGCATGAGTGAGTTCCTGCGCGCGCTGGGCCGGCGTGTGGCGGTGGTGAACCTGGACCCGGCCAACGAGGGGCTGCCGTACGAGTGCGCCGTGGACGTGGGAGAGCTGGTGGGGCTGGGCGACGTGATGGACGCGCTGCGGCTGGGGCCCAACGGCGGCCTGCTCTACTGCATGGAGTACCTGGAGGCCAACCTGGACTGGCTGCGGGCCAAGCTAGAGCCCCTCCGCGGCCACTACTTCCTCTTCGACTGCCCGGGCCAGGTGGAGCTCTGCACGCACCACGGCGCCCTGCGCAGCATCTTCTCCCAGATGGCGCAGTGGGACCTCAGGGTGCGTCTTGGTTCGAGCAGGCTCCTTTTGCAGATGGAGGAACTGGGACAGGGAGGACAGATGCCACGCCCCCATGTCACACAGCGAGGTAGGGGCCGAGTTGCTTTGGAGTAAAACTGGTGTGAGTTCGAATTCATGCTCTGCCACTGACTCGCTGTGTGGACCTGGGTAAGTTAGTTTCTCTCTCTGAACCTCAGTTCTCTCATCTGCAGAATGGATGTGCTAGTACCCAATTTGGTATTATTGGAAGTATGGAAGGGGTTATGTAGAAAGTGGTATGGTGATTTTTTTTTTTTTTTTAGATTTTATTTATTTATTTGACAGAGAGAGACACAGCCAGAGAGGGAACCCAAGCAGGGGGAGTGGGAGAGGGAGAAGCAGGCTTCCCGCCAAGCAGGGAGCCCGATATGGGGCTTGATCCCAGGATCCCGGGATCATAACCTGAGCCGAAGGCAGGACGCTTAACGACTGAGCCACCCAGGCGCCCCTGGTATGGTGATTGTTGTTGTGACTTGCTGAGCAAAAGTAAATGAAATAGAGTTAGATGCAATCAGAATTGAGCCAGTTGCCCACTGGGAGGCACAGTGCAAGGCATCTTGTAAGGAAAAGTGCTCTGTATCTCCTGGCAGAAGGAAATGAGTGTCGCTATTAGAACAAAGCAGAAGCAGGAGGACACTAATGGGGAAGGCTTGCAGTCTGTCCTCAGGGGTCCCCAGCCTTTGGGGAAAGACATAGGCCATGATGTTTCCTGCCTCCCCAGGCCACTCACCCTGTCTCTTCCTCCCTTTCCAGCTGACTGCTGTCCACCTGGTGGATTCTCATTATTGCACAGACCCGGCCAAGTTCATTTCCGTACTGTGTACCTCTCTGGCCACCATGCTGCATGTGGAGCTGCCCCATGTCAACCTCCTCTCCAAGATGGACCTCATTGAGCACTATGGGAAGCTGGGTGAGAGCTCCTATTCTGGACAGGCAAGGAGAAGGGAGCAGATCTCAGCTGAAGGGAGCTGCCTCCAGGGACCATGCATGGCTTGGTGATCATAGCCACAGGCAGGTCCTGATTCCTGCCTGTTTATTTTGTGCCACTCTGGGCCAGATACTGTTCTGGGTTTTGGGGACAAGAGAGCTATATAGTTGGTGATATGTACTGCAAAGCGATTAAAACAAAATGAGTGGTTGGGAGTGAGTAGCACTGCTACTAAGTGAGCAGTGCTACCTGAGCTGAGACCCGAATGGTGAGAAGGAGTCAGCCAAGGCAGGACTGTTCTAGGCGGAGGGACCAGTCGGAGGAAAGGCCCTTAGGGAAAGAGTTTTTTGTGTTAAAGGAAAAAGTGGGGGTCGGGGGGAAGCCTAGGGTAGCTGAGATAGTAGTCAGAGGAAGGGTGGTTGGAAATGAGGTCAGAGAGGTGGGCAGGGGCCAGAACCTATAATGTTGAAGCACCAGGGAAAGCCATTGATGAATATTAAGCAAGGAAATAGCATGAATTAAGAATGTCATTGTGGCTGTTTTGTGGAGAATGAATTGAAACAGGTAAGAATGCAAACAGAGATCCTTGAGGAGGTTCTTGCAGCAGTCCAAACAGTGGTAGTGGGAATGGAGAGAAGTAGATCGATCCAAAACTCACTCAAGAAATAGGGTTTGCTAGTGGATTGGGCATGGAGACCAAGGAATTAAGGATGACTCTCAGGTTTCTGTCTGAGCTAGTGGACAGATGGAGGTGCCTTTGTCGGGGTGCGAAAGACTGAGGCAGAAGCAGGAGGCAGGGGAGTTGCCTAGGGGCCTCATGGCCCGCACTTCTTTCCTGCAAAATTAGTGCGCTGAGCTGGGGGCATCAGTTCCCTAAATAGCGTCTCCAGCCACAAAGGAACCTGGAGAAGAAAAGCTGAAATGACCAGCAGTGAACAGGAAGAAATGTTAGGATCACGATGTGTCAGGGCGTTGTCCAGGGAGGCCTGCTGGCTGTCAGTCAGGACATGGAGGGATGTCAACATCTTGGAGGGGCTGCCTCAGCCCAGAGTCCTGGTCCATCTCTTGGTAAGCCCAGAAGCCCTGTCTTATCTATGCCCATAGTCTTCCCAAGCCCCTCTCCCCGCCCACCTTCGTGGCTTCCAGCCCAGGTGGCTACATGATGGTCCTTGACCTTTCTACCTCTGACTCTTGCCAGTCATCCTTATAAGAGACTGATGTGCCAACCAGATGGGGCCATTGAGGCCCAGAGACATTATATGAATAGCCCAATGAATAGCCTGTCAGGCAATCCAAGAAGTCTGTAGGAATGCCCAGGGCATAATTCCTTGCAGGCAGAGGGGTGACAGTTCTGATTAGAAGACAGGAGACAGAGGGGCACCCGGCTGGCTCAGTTGGAGGAGCATGTGACTCTTGATTTTGGGGTTGTGAGTTTGAGCCCCACGTTGGGTGTAGGGAGTGAGTCAGTCAATCCAACAGCCTGATGATTGCCTTGGCTCGCTCTGGGATGGACCAGTTGAGTAACCCGAGTGCTCGAGTTTTCCAGCAGAAATGGACAGTGCCGGGAGGCCCACTTTCCTTGTCTTAGAGGAAGTTTGCATTCCTAGAACTTGGAGTCATCTAGTCTGGTGTCCTCATTTTACATTCAGAAGGAGCTGGCCCAGAAAGGGAAGGTGATTTACACTGGAAGTGCCCTGCTAGAGTCCTTACAGTGCACGTGCCGGGTCCTGGGGCTGCAGCTACCTGACCCTGAACTCCATGTGGCAGGGACCCAGCACTGTTCTCGGGACACGTTCGATCTTATTATTTCTTACCATGGAGCGAGTGCTTGTGTGTACCAGACACTGGGACTTAGAGCATTTAATCCTCACAGCAGTCCCGTCTAGCTAGTAAATGGCAGAGTCAATGGGTAAAACCAAGTATTTTCTTCTGAGTAAGTTCATTTCACTGCCTCAACAAATATTTGTTGAATGAATGAATGAATGAGTGAGTGAGTGAAAATAAAAGGAAGAAAGAAAGGATATACGGTCCCTGTCCTCGGATCTTTTAGCCTCATATCAGCTGCTCCTAAACACCAATTTCTCTCCTTAGCTTTCAACCTGGACTACTACACAGAGGTCCTGGACCTCTCCTACCTGCTCGACCACCTGGCTTCTGACCCTTTCTTCCGCCACTACCGTCAGCTCAATGAGAAACTGGTGCAGCTCATTGAAGACTACAGTCTGGTCTCCTTCGTCCCTCTCAACATTCAGGTACTGGGCTATGAGGCCTAGCCCTCGCCTAGGCTCTGACAGTGCCTGGGACCTCACCGAGCCAAGGGTACAAGAGGCTTTGAGGGGTCAAACAGGGGTCTTTGTCCTGGGTCTCACTATCATTCAGTCCCCTTGGTTTTAGGACCAGTGGCTCTCATGGGCAGGATTCCAATAAAGAGGGTGGGCCAAACTTTGACCCTGTCTATTCTGTATTGCTGGGTTGTCTCAACACGTGTTCCCTCATCAGTGTGAAAATGGGTGATTTCAGAAACTCGTCAGCAAGGGATGTGACCAAGGCCAAAGACAGGTCTCTCAGCCTCCTTCAGGATGGGCAATTGCCTGTTGACTTTACAAAGTAGTACCCAGCCCCTGTGTGGACTTGAGCAAACTTGTCTCTTCCCTGTTTAATGCCACAATTTTCTCCTCTAAAATGAGAAAATTGAACCCTACAATATTAATCATAACAGTTACCACTTACTGAGCACTTCCGGTGCTAGGCATTGTGCTGAGGACTTGTACATGCATTATTCTGATCGCTCCTTGCCATCACGTGACGTATAGACTATTCTTATCACTATTCTGAGAATGAGGAAATAGATTATATATATATTTTTTGGGTGTGCCTACTCTCAGCTAAGGACCGTGCCAGGCCCTGAGGATTACCTCGACAAATAAGTCCCTGTCCTCACGGGGTATGAAGTCAAATAGGGGAGGCAGATGAGTTAATAACTTGTCAGTAGTAAGCTGGTAGGATCAGAGCTGTAATAGGATAGCCCCAGGGGACCATGGGTATGCACAGAGGAGCTTATCTGCTCCGATCTGGGTGGGTTGGTGGACAGGAAAGCTAGGATGTCGCTATGCCTCTGGGGACATGTAGAGCTACTCCAGGCGCAGAAGCTGCACGTCCAGAGGCTTCGTGAGGCAAGGTCGAGGGGGATGTTTGGAGACTGCTTGCAGTTTGGTACAGCCTCAGTTCCACACGCCTCTGTTTCACTCACAAAGCTGTCTCTCTCCTCCCTGGCCAGGACAAGGAGAGTATCCAGCGGGTCCTGCAGGCTGTGGATAAAGCCAATGGCTACTGCTTCGGGGTCCAAGAACAGCGAAGCCTGGAGGCCATGATGTCTGCTGCCGTGGGAGCCGACTTCCATTTCTCCTCGTATCCTTGCTCTCTAGTCTCTTGGCCATAGCCAAGTGGGAGACGTGGGGCTCAGGAATGGCCACATCTTCCCTTGTAGATGACTAATTCCGTTGGGCTCCCTGGTGACTGTCTCAGGTGCAAAGGCTGGTGCCTTAGAAGCCTTCAATATTGCTTGTATCTGAGGACAAGGGAGGATATACTGATTAGAAGGAGCAACAAATACAGATGCTGAGTATTGAAAGGGCAGTGGTCATTTGGGAGAGATGTGAGGGCCTCAGTGTGCTTGGCGTCCTGACTGGGAAAGGGAAAGGGGATGTAGGGGGGCAGGGGCAGTAGAAGGCAGGCAGCGGGGGGCTTGGGTGCCCTGCTAAGGAGTGTGGCCCCCAGCTTGTGGGTGGGCAGTGGGAACCAGCATCGTATGGTTGTGCGGGGTGTGACGTGATCAGGCATGCATTTTTTTTTTTTTTTTTTTTTTACACTAAGTATTTTATTGTATGCTGCTGCCAGTGTATATAAAATAATTACCCTTGTGAGATAGAAATTTATGAAAATTCAGAGAGCTAGATGTTAAGGACTGACAAAAGTAGAAGTTTATATAGTATGGCACGTGTTATAGGGGTAATAAGCTTTTGTACAGGCTTCAAATTTAGTTCTCCTTTGAATATTCACTGGTTCATGAAAAGTGGTTTAGAAAACCATCCAAAGATTCATTTTACTACAAAAAGGAACAGACTTTTTGGGGTCTGAAGGGATTCGTACTTGAAGATACACCAGTTAGCAGGGGGTCGTGCTGGGCATTCTGCAGACAGAATTGTTTCAAATCTGCAGCTGCCTGGGAAACCTTCACGCGGTTGAGCCCGGCTTCCAGCCAGAGCTGTTGAACCACTTTCTTCATAGCGGCAACGCTGGAGGAACCAGACATGGCGCTCTCAAGAGCGGGCAGATTCGTCCGTGCGTGGATCTGTCGGTTCGTGGGTCCGCTGGGCCAGCAGGCATACATTTTTTAAAAGCCCCTCCGAGTGAAGAAATTGCATTTAAGGGATGTGGGTGGGGGCAGGAGAGTGTTTACAGTCTGTAGATGAGAAGAGATGAAACATGAGTAGCGAGATTGGAAAGAAGAGTGTGAATTGGATACAAGGAGATGGACCACCGACCGGATGGTTATGGGATAAATGGAGGTAGAGCAGAAGTTCGACTCCTAGTTCTGGCTAATACAGTGGTATGGGTGGTTGTGTTGGTCACTGAGGCAAGAAAAGAAGAGGAGAGGGCAGGTTTGTCACGTGGGTGGAAGGGATGGGCCCTGGCAGATGCGCTGTGTTGGAGGGGACCCTGGGGACAGCCAGAGCTGTCTGGGAGGCAGCTGGACCTTCAGAACTGGAGCTGGATTAGTGACCGTTGGGGTGGACCTAAGGTCATGTGTAGGTGCCTAAGGTCACAGAGGCACCTGTGAGGCAGGACAAGGAAATGCAGGCCCACTAGGATAGTTCCAGATACTTGACATCTACACAGCATGCTGGAGACCAGGGGGGCTCCAGAGTCCTTGGCGTGGAGAAAGAGAATTCCAGCCAGTACTTAACGGATCTGTGTCAGGCCCTTCCACAGGTGGGAACCCAAGCTCCCAGGCTCCCAGGGAAACAGACACGTTATAAATGGCGGCAGTAGAGTGCTCAGTGCTCCCTCACACTCGCAGTTACTGTCGGCAAGTTCAACTGCATGTGCTCAGCAAGAAAGAGAAGGGGCAGTTCCAACAGCGCTGTGAGTTTTTGCACGCGGCGCGTTACCTTACGCGTTCATACGCGTTATCGTGCGGGATTCTATTTATCAAACTGTGTATACTCTTTAATAGATGATTTAAGGAATTTTCACAGATATTTTTTAACCTACACATTTGTGCTGATTTTAGATTCCACCCTCCTAATCCTCTTAAGGTTCAACTTCACTCTGTGTATAAGATGATTAAGGGTTGGTATAGAGAAGGGGGAGGTCAGCTCTGCCCATGGTGGGTAGATAAAGAAAGCTTCCTGGAGGTGGTGGCACTTGAGCTGCATTATCTTTTTTTTTTTTTTTTTTTTAAAGATTTTTATTTATTTGAGAGAGAGAGAATGAGAGAGAGCGAGCACATGAGAGGGGGGAGGGTCAGAGGGAGAAGCAGACTCCCTGCCGAGCAGGGAGCCCGATGCGGGACTCGATCCAGGGACTCCAGGATCATGACCTGAGCCGAAGGCAGTCGCTTAACCAACTGAGCCACCCAGGCGCCCTGAGCTGCATTATCTTAAAGTGCGGGTCAGCCAGGCTGACGGAAAGGGAAAGGGAATTCAAGGCAGGGAGAACAGTATCTACAGAGGCATGGTGGTTCAAGGCTGAGGTACGTCTGGGGGGTTGCAAGTAGAATAGTGTGACTCGTGGGCAGGACAGGGCTTTGCCTGGGAGCAGGGATAGGGCCAGACGGATGGGCAGATAGATGCAGGGTTTCATGTGCCCTGCTCAGGAATGTGGATGTCAGGTTGGAGACAAGGCAAGTTGGAGATTATTGCATGTCAAGCAGGATGGATTCCGCTCATCCTGAGTGACCCTCAGGGCCGACTTCCACAGGAACAAGGCATTACCTCCTGAGGAAAAGTGAAGTGGAAGCGGCGCAGGTTCCAAGTCAGTTTGAGTAGAGGTGAGATGGATTTTGGTGGCTGGATCCATAAGAGATGGGAAGGAAGGTCTGTAACCTGAACATCATTCGGTGGACTACGTACCCTGCTTGCAGGATCTCGTTTAAACCTCATTCAGTCCCTTCTTGCAGACGAGGCAGTTGGGGTTCTGAGAGTGACAGGTGCAAAGCCTTCTCCCTGGATGTGTTAGAAGAACAGTTCAAACCTCGGTCTCCCTGGTTGTAGAACCTCAGTTTCTGATACTGGGGTCATCTAGTAGAAGAGCCATGGTGGCCATCCCACCACGGTCAGCGGTCTTCTCCTTCTCAGGCCAGCCAGACTCCCAGGGCGTCCTCAGCGGTATCACAGTGTTTTCCTTTGTGAATCTGATTTGTATCCTTCCCACTCCACTTCCCTGCTGTTCCAGAGAGAGGTAGAAGGTACCCAGTAGCCCAAGCGGAAGTTTGTTATCTTTGTGCTTCCCTGAGTTCCCTCCCTTCTTCCCACGGCAGAAGCGTTCAGAAACCCTTACTACGCTGTGTGCCAGGCGCCATACTAGGTATTTTGTATTCATTGTCTCATTTGAGCCTCACAACAACTCCATTTTACAGACGAAAAGAAAGGAAGTGGCAAAATCAGGACTTAACAATGGTCTGGCTGGAGAGCACGTGCCCTAGCACAGCCGGAGGGGCGGTGCTTATCTGGTCCTTTGAGCCTCAGCAATGTGGGAAGAGGCAAGTACGGGAGCATTTGGGTCTGGATGTTTGGAGGGGCTTCTCAGACCCAGTTGGTTCCTGTTGCCTGGAGCTATGACGGTGAGAAAGGGAGAGGGGTGGGAGCCAGACATGGTTGTAGAGCCAGCATCCGTAGGGGTCACATCCTGCCCTGACCAGTGCCCATCCTTGCCTATGCTCCCAACCTTGACGCAGCCTCCCTCAGGACCCTGGGCATCCAGGAGAAGTACCTGGAACCCTCAGACCAGTCAGTGGAGCAAGAAGCCATGCAGCTGTAGCAGCAGGCTGGAGAACAAGAGGCATAACCCAGCCCTGGAGAACGTGGCGGCTCCCAGTGACAGTGGACAGCGCAGTGGACTGCAGATCCAAGAGCAGTCTTCCCAACCAGAGCAGAGCACCCGCCACCCCCTCTGTGGTCATGAGCTCTTGGTGCGGTTGCCAGGGATTCGGGCCTGGCCCCACTTGGGCTGTGATGGAATATGCTACAAATACAAGAGTTTATTTTCTACTTTTCGTGATTTCTAAACTTTCTCCAACCATCCAGGCCCAGAGAGTTGAGGCAGAACAAGGGAATGTTGCCTTTCCTCAGAAGAGTCCGGTTTCTTTATCTGGGGCAGTGTTTCCCCCAAAGCACGGGATTGTGCTAGAGGACTGACACTTAGGCTCTGGTTGTGCGATTTGGTTAATTGTCAGTTTTAGCAGTGAGACTCAAGCTTGAGCTTTCACAGGCAACGCTTCCTAGCAGATCTGAACGTTTTATTTTCATGGTATTTATTTTACAGTTGTATTCTTTTTTGGCAAGTGTTAACTAGTTTTCCATTTATATGAGTGGTTAAAAGTTTACTTTGAAATTGTTTATAAAAAGTGAGTTATTTAAAGAAAAATATTAAGTATATAACATGACATCATGAGGAGTGTGGCAAAAATGAAGATGGCTTGAAGTTGGAATAGCGGTGTTTGCTTTTTGCTCTTCTTGCAACTGGTTGAATGCAATTCATATTTTCCACCAATAGGTGGCATCCCAGGCTTTTTTTTTTTTTTTTTTTTTTTTTGCAGCCACAGCCTGGAGGCAGCAGGGGACAGATGGCAGTTGTGCCAGAAGTCTTATTTGCAGACAGTTGGTCCTGTTAACACATGAGAAGGGCTTAGCATTTTACAAAGTACTTCCACACACATGCTTCTCATGTGGCTCTCACAGCAACTCCTGGAGATTGAGACAAGACAGAATATTATGAAGGCTCATTTTACAGTGAGGCAACAGATGAGGAGTTTGAACTTTGGTCAGCCTGGCTGTCTCATTGTTCACTTTGCTGACTTCTTAATTGTGAATTCTTGATGGTGAAAAGTCACAGCCCTTCTCCCACAGGATCTGTAGCCCATCAGGAGGAAGAATTTAAACACCTGTAGAATATTACTGAATCATAAATCAGGGGGACCCTAGGTCACTGGTGGTTTGGGCAATCGGAGAATTCAACTTAGGAAAATCTGTTCTGAGGTGTCATTGAGATGGGGGCAACTGAGCTTTGCTTCCCAACTTGGGGAGTCAGAGCAGAAGGAAGAAGAGTGAGGGGTGATGAGGAGGCTCCTCCAGCTGGGTAAGTGTGAAAGCAGCCGACCTCCACTCCCACGCCTGCCATATCGGGGATAATAACTGGGTGCTGCTTCCCCAGCTGCTTTCATCTGAGAAGTTGAAAGCACCACACCCCTATTAACACCCTACAGTAGGTGGGGAGTATCAACAGAGCAAGCCAGGGAAACTGAGGCCAGGAGACACAGCCTGGGGACGGCTGAGTCAGTGGTGGGGCCTGGAGCCCAAGAATCCTGACGCCCAGGTTGCTGGACAAATCCCTCATCAGGTAGGATGTGAGGGTGGATGCTGTTTTTGAACATAGTACCAATAGCTGTGGTCAGGGTTTCTGACGCTGACCCCATCACCCTGGCTCTCACCAAAGCAAATCAGCTGGAAGGAAGGTGTCATTTGAACTTTATGGCCTCGTATCCAAGCTCTCTCAGCATGCATTCTCTGCAGTCATGGAGTGGGGAGAGATGGAAGTCATCCAAAACTTAATTTTCAGGCCTTGATGTGACAGCAAGGCCTTTTTCTCTTCCGGTAAATGTAGTTCTGTTCACCTTTGGTGATGGCAAAATGATTCTGTTCCCCTGCCATGGTGTGGGGACAGCACAATGCAGAAAAGAGACACCTGGGTCTGTCCAGCATGAAACATGTGGGGTATGAGAAAGACCATCCTCCGATTTGGCTGGCATGGGGCAACCATTCTTGAGATTTTTTTTTTTCTTTCCTGATAGAAAAAAAACTTGGAAAATGAAAAGAAGTCGCCCATAATCCCATAACATATGAATAATCAAAAATATTTGTAGGGGCGCCTGGGTGGCTCAGTCCGTTAAGCATTTGTCTTTTTCTCAGGTCATGATCCCAGGGTCCTGGGATAGAGCCCCCACATCGGGCTCCTTGCTCAGCGGGGAGCCTGCTTCTCCCTCCCCTGCTGCTCCCCCTGCTTGTGCTTACTCTCTGTCTCTCTCTCTGACAAATCTTTAAAAAATTTATTTCGGGGCACCTGGGTGGCTCAGTCGGTTAAGCGTCTGCCTTCCGCTCAGGTCATGATCCCAGAGTCCTGGAATCGAGCCCCACGTCAGGCTCCCTGCTCAGTGGGGCATCTGCTTCTCCCCCTCCTTCCCCCTAGTGCTCTCTCTCACTATCTCTATCTCAAATAAATAAATATTTTTTAAAAAAGAAATCTGAATATGCTATCTGGAAAGACTGACACATTTCATGAAAAAAAATAAAATTTTATATTCAAATGTTTAATATATTTTGTGTTTTTCTTTCAGTCTTATTTTTCTGTACATGCAGAGGGATAGCTGTAGCATTTGTATGAGAGTGGAATATGTACTACTTGCTTTGTAACCTGCTTTTTTAATTTTTTTTTTAAGATTTTATTTATTTGACAGAGAGAAAGACAGCCAGAGAGGGAACACAAGCAGGGGGAGTAGGAGAGGGAGAAGCAGGCTTCCCGCCAAGCAGGGAGCCCCATGCGGGGCTCGATCCCAGGACCCTGGGATCATGACCTAAGCCGAAGGCAGACGCTTAACGACTGAGCCACCCAGGTGCCCCGCTAACCTGCTTTTTTTAGTTAACCCTATTTCATGCAATTAAAAGCATAAAGACCCTTTTAAGATCTACATGATAATATTCCATGGTAAGGCTATGACATTGGTTACCTGTCCAGACTCCCATGGTTAGCCTAAGTCATTACCAATTTTTGCTCTTGTTAATAGTGCTGTGATTACATCTTTGTACTCAAATCTTTGAGTCTCTGATTTTTAACTTACGATTAAGTCCTAGAAATGAAACAGCTGATGTTTCCCAGGTTCTGGATTCATATTGCCAAAATGCCTTCCAGAAAAGTAGCACTTTGCATCTCCCAGGGACTGAAAGCGCTCTTCTCACTTCCAGACCTCACTTGGCACTTATGACCAACTTCTGGAAGGAGGAAACCATCTGAGTGCCTTAGACGGGACCTTCTTGGTCACCTCTGCTAACCGCTGATATTAGGATATGTGCATTTCCTGGCTCTGAAGTGGGGACATCCCCCAAAATTGGAAGATACTGTTTGGAACTTAGCAGAGGCCACAGCTAATTGGACGGGCTTCCAGCCCAGACAAAGAGGCTTAGGAGTGAGAGTGATGCCCTAAAACCCACAGAGCTGAAGCACAGCCAGTCTCCTCCCAGCTGTTTCTGAATTAGCAAAATGCTCACCCACCTCCAGAAAGGAAGCCTGATCCCATTACAGTCTGTGGGAAGGTCTATCTCAGAGATTCTCTCTCCTTTCCCAGGGCTTCTGAGAAGGGGAGGGGAGTGATGGCAGACCCATCCCAGCACTACTAAGATCCACCCTGTTTTTAAAATTTTTGAAAGTGGGCACCTGGGTGGCTCAGTTCGTTAAGCGACTGCCTTCGGCTCAGGTCATGATCCTGGAGTCCCGGGATTGAGTCCCATATTGGGCCCCCTGCTCAGCAGGGAGTCTGCTTCTCCCGCTCCCCCTGTGCTTTCTCTCTCTCAAATAAATAAAATCTTTAAAAATAAATAAAATTTTTGAAAGCAGTAGGGAGGCCCAACTACCCCAGAATCCTGGAGGGAAATTCTCTAGCAAGCTGAGTAGCCCCTACTCCTTTCCCTTCACTTTTCTTCTCTCTCATCCCTGGCTGTTGAGCCCTCAGCCCTTAGAAGGAAGAGTCTGGATTAGCACATACTTCGATGGCATCAGGCCTGCTGAGGGTAGGGGAAAGCCATACGCCTCATTTCCAGCCCATTGTGTCCTTCATTTCCAGCTAAGGATCCAACTTCAGGCAGCCCCAGATGTCCAGGTGGCCTGAGACTGAGGAGCTATGAGGGGATGGGCTGGGGATTTGGAGCCCAAATGAGGTGAGAAAATATGAGTATTGGTAAAATCCTCCGGACCAGAATACATAGCGAAATTTTGATTTTTTTTTCCCCATCCAAAACCTTGAAGCAGTTGAGGGAAATGAATAGCCCCTTTAAAGCCATCTTAAATAAATCTGCAGCTATCTTGCTTCAAGAATCTGAAATCAGGTTTTCCCAAAAACGTACTGGACATTTGGATATTGGAAGGGTGTGTGTGTATTTGTATGTGTGGGGGGAATATCTGCTTGCTGTGCAAATACAGCCTCAAGAAATGTTCCCTCGTGGGGCGCCTGGGTGGCTCAGTCGTTAAGCGTCTGCCTTCAGCTCGGGTCGTGATCCCAGGGTCCTGGGATCGAGCCCTGTGTCGGGCTCCCTGCTCAGCAGGAGGCCTGCTTCTCCCTCTCCCACTCCCCCTGCTTGTGTTCCCTCTCTCGCTGTGTCTCTCTCTGTCAAATAAATAAATCTTAAAAAAAAAAAAAAAAGAAATGTTCCCTCGTGCTCCCCCTCACACTGGATTCCCACCTCTTTCTGTACGTTGATCCCGAAGCCTTCACAGTCCTTGTGGAATGATCAAAACAGTGGAGAAGGAATACTGGAACATGGGTAAGATTTCTCCCAACATTTTTTTTTAAGATTTTATTTATTTACTTGGGGGGGAGAGGGAGAGGAAGAAGCAGACTCCCCGCTGAGCAGGGAGCCTGAGATCATGACCTGAGCCCAAGGCAGATGCTTAGCTTAGCCAACTGAGCCACTCAGGCACCCCTCTCCCAACTCTTCAGTCATACCTGTGGTCACATAGCCTATTCTGAGCTAAACAGTTAGGATATTTCAGGTTAACTTTATTTGGGGGCAGAAGGTGAGGGTATTCTCTTATTTGGTGGGGGTATTCTCTTATTCTCTTTATTTGGGGGATGAAGATGGGGGTAAAGGAGTATTTCTCTTTTAACAAATGCAGCTTGAATGCCATAATCTGATGTATTCAATATTATACCTAGCCACAGATTGAAGGCTCCATGCTTTTCAGAGTCTGGAATTTCCTCTTTTATCTCTAGACAGATAATGAGTTAAATTTCCCAGAGAGCAGTAAGAAGATTGGGTGGAGATGAGAGATGAATCAGCCTCTGACACCCCCAGGGTGACATACCTGTCTGCTGCCCCCACAGACATTCCTGGCTCCTGACTCAGTGGGTAGGTGGGGCTAGGGGGCTTCTGAGAGGAGCAGCACCTACCCTCCAGAAACCTGCCTCCCTACCCCCACCTCCCCCACAGCAAGGATAGGGGGTGGGGGGAACGCCCTGTGAACAGGGTGAAGAATTGAAAAGGAACAAAGGATGTAACCAGGGTGAGGAAAGTTTAACTTGGTCAAAATGCTAGGAAATTGGCCCACTACATGGTCTTTCCTCATTGAAGACCATTCCTTTCTGCCGGGTCCTGGGGTGGCATTAGATGAAGTCTGTCTTGATTCTTAGAAAGTCCAAGATACAAGCAGGGCAGCATAACATCATGCAGTTCTTTTCAAACTTATTTTTAACTCATGAAACTTCAGTATACAAAACAGACGTATGTGTGGCTATTTTCGCTGACGTGTGTGGGAACAGGGGAAACCCAGACTGCTGGGCTCCTGCCCTGTGGCAGTTTATGGGGAACCCTCTGAACACAATTTGGAAATAGCTGTTGTAGTTTAAAAATCATGGGCCTTGGAGTTAGACCCTTTCCACTCCCCAGACACATAAGTAATTGTATAACCTTGATTATTAGGTTATTTAGCTGCTCTGAGCCTCAGTCTCTTCATAGGCAAAACAAAGATGATGATATGGATTGCTGTGAGGACCAAGGTATGCAAGTGGCTGGCACATGGCAGTCATGCCAACTGCTATTATTACTGTACTCTGTTCTCTAGGAAGAAAAAGTGGGGCACTGTTGGTCAGATGGGCAATCTTGGTGCAAGCATCCAAAAAGGCACTGGACATTTGGACACTGGACGTGTGTGTAGGAGTATCTTGCCTTTCTGGAAGGAGCCACATTGGCCTGCCTGACCCCAGTGACTTGGCCTCCCTAGGGTGCCTGGTTAGTTCAAAGCCTTGCCCTTTATCTCCTACTCCTGCGGATCTACACAGCCAATTTGCATTTTGCTCTGTGAAGTAACTACGTATGTGAGAAGAGTAGCTACCTTCTTGAGAAAATTTTAGGTTGTAGATTTTTCCCATACCCCTCAAATTCTTGGGAGAGGAAGATCTTTGCAAGCCCTTAGCCTCTATTTCCTGGGGTGGGGGGGGTGTACTCTGACAGTACAGGAAGGATAGGGTTGGGGTTATTGAATCTTTGTGAGCCCGATCTCTGTCTAGACAGCCCTGCCTCATCCCAGAACCAGCTGTATTTCCATTTCTACAATAGGCCTGGCACCAACCTTGGTTTCCAGGCATTTGGGAGCATGGGTTTAAAACTGAGTTCTGAGGGGCGCCTGGCTGGCTCAGTCAGTAGAGCATGCGACTCTTGATTTCAAGGTTGTAAGTTCTACACACGTTGGGTGTAGAGATTACTTAAAAGACAACAACAAAAATTTTTTTTAAAGATTTTCTTTATTTGACAGAGACACAGTGAGAGAGGGAACACAAGCAGGGGGAGTGGGAGAGGGAGAAGCAGGCTTCCCACTGAGCAGGGAGCCCGATGCGGGGCTCGATCCCAGGACCCTGGGATCGTGACCTGAGCTGAAGGCAGACGCTTAATGACTGAGCCACCCAGGTGCCCCCCCAAATTTTTTTAATAAATAAATAAAACAGTTCTGAGCACTGTCCTGGACAAAAATCTTGCTGAAGTCACTGTAGGAAGAAAGGAAAAATAATGAGATAAAGTTACCATTTTTAGGAAGCTGTCTGAAGAGATAAGAGACCCAGGACATAGGTGCAAACCCAGAGGTAGAGTCAAGTAGATTTTAAATCATAACTGAATAAATGTCCCTATATAAATGAAAGGAGTTGGTAGGATAGCATACCAAAGCTCTGTATACATTTAAAGGGAGAGGGGAGGCAGGTAGTCATGTTCTGACCTGAAGATGGGCTTTTAAATTTGGAAAACTGGGGAGAAAACACTTAAACTGAGATAAAATGCACATGCCATAAAATTCATCATTCTCAAAAGACAAATACTATATGATTTCATTCATATGTAAAATTTAAGAAACAGATGAACATAGGGGAAGGGAAGAAAAAAAATAATATAAAAACAGAGAGGGAAGCAAACCATAAAAGACTCTTAACTATAGGAAACCAACTGAGGGTTGCTGGAGGGGGGAGGTGGATGAGGGGATGGGGTGATTGGGCGATGAGCATGAAGGAGGGCACTTGATGTAATGAGCACTGTTATAAGCAACTGATGAATCACTAAATTCTACCCCTGAAACTAATAATACAGTATATGTTAACTAAATTGAATTAAAAAAAATTCATCCTCCTCAAGAGTAGTTTAGTGGTTTTTAGTATATTCACAAAGTTGTGCAAGTATCAACACTTTGGGTTTTTTTTAAGTTTTTATTTATTATTTATTTAAGTAATCTCTACACACCATGTGGGGCTCGAACTCACAACTCCGAGATCAAGAGTCGCATACTCTTCGGACTGAGCCAGCCAAGTGCCCCAATATCAACAGTATTTGAATCTGGAACATTGCATCACCCCAAAAGAAATTCCGTACCCATTAACCGTAGGACTGAAAAATTTTAAATGTCTAATTTAGGTCAGGAAGAGATGGCAAGAGATGCTCATCGAGACTCCACCCTGGTAAGAAAGTTTTAGAGATTATGTCATAAACAAAAAGGTCTGGGACTTTCATGGTCAGAAGCTGGAGCCCAAGCCGGCTCACACCTAGCCATCTGATTCGGTGATATTCCAATCCACAGCATCTGCTTTTGAAATCTGTCAACGCCAACACATTACCTGAGGGTAACTCATTCCTTTCCCCATATAGGGCAACCATGAGTGGTGTAGGGTAGACAAAAGTCAGAGACTGAGAGAAAAGAAAGAAGTTCCTTTCCCAGGACCAACCCCGTTAAGAGAAAGTCACCAGACCTGTCTGGTGAGAGAAACTGGGTCACTTCCAGAGCTGAGGGAGAGTCGCTCACCCTAGCCCAGAGTCTCTGCCTGCTTTAGAACCTTGAAAACCAACACCCTTCCAGGAGAGGAGAGGAGAAAACCGGGGACTCAGAAGGCAGCGGAGTGGTCCTGCCCGCTTCCCCTGTAGAATTAGTAGCTCTGATAAGTGCCCTTCAATTTCCAGGCCCATGGGTGTGACCAAACTTGAACTCTGGGGAACCTGATGAGGCTGAACTGAGTTCCCCCCATCTCGCCAGGTAGAGGAGTGACTACTTGATGTCAGGACAGTATCCTCAGGTGGCCCAGTAAGCATGCAGGTCAGCTTTGGCAATAAAGCTACTCCTGGGGACCGGGCCTGACAATTGTCACAGAAACGGATAAACCCTAGACTATTGATGCTGGAAGGTCTAATAATAGCTAACATGTATTAAACATGCACTGTGGACTACTTTACGAGCATTTATTTTCTCAAACTTCATAGCAACTCTTAAGGTACGGTTTTTTAAGCCCCACTTTACAAACGAAAAGCGAGGGCACAAACGAAAAGCAAAATTAAGAGCCTTGGCCACGCAGGGCTGGGGTTCAAACCCAGGCAGTTCTGACACCACAGTTTTTGTCAGACTTTCGTCCAAACCCTTTGGTACTGAAGGGGAAACTGAGACCCAGGGAAGCATAATGGCTTTTCCAAGGTCTCACAGCCAGTCGGGGACACAATCCAAGCCCAGCGGTTCAGGGCTGCCTGGATCCTGGAGGGCAGTGGGGACGCCTTGGTGGCCGGGCCGGGCCACGCCAGCAGAGCAGATGACTCAAAGGGCGGGGACTCCTTTGGCCGCGCGGCCCCGCCCCGTCCCGCTGCTCCGAGGATGCGGAGCTCTCGGGCTGGGCGAGTGGCAACCCGTCTGAGTGAAACCGGGAAAGCGCTGCCCCTGGCGCTCGGCGGGCGGCGCGGGGGAAGCACTCACTCGGGCTGCGCGTCGCGACGCCGGCGGGGCGGGGAGGGTGGAGGGAAGACGCCCCGCGCGCGTTCCGCCGCGCTCTCCCCTATTGGCCCGTCGGGCTCCGGGGGCGGTACCCTGAGCAGCTCTCTCCCGAGATTGGACGACATCGGCCTCGGGCCCGCCTCCAGCCGCGGGCTGTGAAGGCGGGAGCGAGCGAGGCGGCCGCAGGTCCCGGCGTGTCGGAGCCGGCGGCGGAGGCTGCGAGCTGGGCTGGCCTGGGCGTGTGTCCGCTCCCCGCGGCCCTTCCCACCCAGCTCGGGGCTCCTCCTCGCCTGCCCATTTCATTTCGTCCCCATGTCCGAGCGCGGGGGGCGGGGGCGTTCCCCTCTCCTCAGCTGTGGGCTTTTAATGGCGGCGTCGTGCCCCTGTCAGATTGCGCTCGCCTCCTCTCAGATTTGAGCACTTGATGGGACTCTTCCTCGCTTTCAGAACTGGCCTGCTCCCTGCCGCTCTCTACAACCTGTCCTTGCAGCACGGGCCTCGGACCTCACACCCGAGACTCCCTGCTTTCCTGTCCCCTCAGATCTGAGTTCTTCAGCCTCCCCCCTTCCGAGCAGCCTCAGAGCCGCCTTTGCGCCCTCCCGACGCTCCCGGGCCCAGACGAGTTTGTTGGGGGCCACATGGTGGAGAGCTGCGCCCGCACCCCGCAGCCTCTCACCTGGAGTCACTGGCTCCAGAGTCTTGCCCGTGGGTGCCTGAGCCAGCCCCTTGAGAGGTCAGGGCCCTAAAGCAGAAGCAGAAGTCAAGGTCTCCAAATCATAAGCCAATCCCTGTCCCATCCGTCCACCAATAACTGGAAGAGACAGGAGGAGTGTCACAGGGGAACTTTATTGAGAGGAAACAGGGTCACAGCCAGCAGACACGCATTCCCTGTCATCCTGGGTCCTCCGCGCTCGCTCTCACTCGCTCTCACTCGCTCTCAGTCTCTCACACACTCGTTTCCAGACTCTGCCACACAGCCCCGCTCTCAGCCGCAAGGGTGGGACACTCCTCAATTCCTAAGATTCAGGGGCACACGGGGGCGGGAGGGAGGCAAGAGGGGTTGGAGGTGGCCCGGTAGGCGGTGGGGTTTGGCGGAGGGGTGCAGAGAGCAGGGGTGGGGGGCTGACCGCCGGTGAGGAGCACCGGCAGCTGCAGGAAGAGCCGGCCCCCCTGGCTCTGCTGGTCCCTCTCCTCGGAGCTTTTGTGAGCGGGGGGCAGAGCGTTGGGGGAGAAGGGTCGGGGCTCCCACCCCATACTAGTCCTCTCTGCCACGGGCGGGGTGCTGGAGGGGGCCGGGCGCGGCGGGGGGGGGGGCGGCCGCGGCTCAGCTCTGGGGCTCCTCGGGAGCCTCGCCGGCCTCTTCCCCGGCGCTGTCGGCGGTCCACAGCGTCAGGTTGTCTCGCAGCAGCTGCATGATGAGGGTGCTGTCTTTGTAGGAGTCCTCGCTGAGGGTGTGCAGGTCAGCCATGGCCTCGTCGAAGGTGGTCTTGGCCAGTGAGATGGCCTCCTCGGGGCTGTTGGCGATCTCGTAGTGGAAGACAGAAAAGTTCAGGGCCAGGCCCAGGCGGATGGGGTTGGTGGGTGGCATCTCCTTCTTGCTGATGTCCATGGCCTCCTGGTAGGCCGACCTGGCTGAGTCAATGATGCGCTTCTTGTCGTCACCAGTGGCCACCTCGGCCAGGTAGCGGTAGTAGTCGCCCTTCATTTTCAGGTAGAAGACCCGACTTTCGGCATCACCGGCCTCCTTGATGAGGTGGGTGTCCAGCAGGCCCAGCACCGTGTCACACACGCCCCGGAGCTCGGTCTCCACCTTCTCCCGGTACTCTCGCACCTCGGGGCCCTTCTCTTCCGAGCTCTCTTCATTGCCCTTCTGCTCGATACTGGACAGGACCCTCCAGGCAGCCCTCTGGCCACCCACCACATTCTTGTAGGCCACTGAGAGCAAGTTCCGCTCTTCGCAGGACAGCTCCTCACCCTTTTCCACGGCGCTCTTCATGAAGGCTGCCATGTCCTCATAGCGCTCAGCCTGCTCTGCCAGCTTGGCCTTCTGGATCAGACTGGCTCTCTCCATGGCTCTGGTGACAGACAGACAGGCGGCGGGCTAGCTGGCTGCCTTGAAACCAGTGCCGGATTCTGTGCCTCTCCGGCTCTCGGCCTGCCTTTTGGCTGGATGGCCTGGCCCCAGAGAAGGGTGGGGAGGGACAGAGGGCGGGGCTGGGGCCCAGGACCTGCCTCCCTCTCCTCGTCTCCCCACACCCTTTCCGGCCCTTCCTTAAAGGTAAAAGGCTGGGATATGGGGTGAGTCATCAGGGCAGTCAGCAGGAGAAATCCGGCCGGCTGTTGGCCCCACCTGCAGACACCTTTCCAGGCTCCAGGCTGCCCCCTCTTGTTCAGGGATTCGAATACGTGAATGCCCACATAGCTGCCCCAGTTGCTCAAATCACATCCTCCTTCCTGGTGTTCTTCCAGGGGCCGAGGATGGCTTCAACCGACTGGTTGCTTCGGCCTAGCTAGAGGCCCATGAAGACAGGTGCACCCAGGAGGCTGGGGTTCTTAATCCTACCACATACATTTCCCACCTTGGTTCAGGTGAGATAATTATGTTTATGTAGGGCTGTAGTTTCCCGAGCACCTTCCCATCCATGATTGAATTTAATCCCTCCTATGTCTCTGTGAGATGGGCCAGACTGTGACTATTACTCCCACTTTAGAGATGGGAATGCCAAGGGATGAGAGGTGCTCAGGGTCACACAGCTACTAAGTCCCCTGCATCCTACTTCCTCTGGCTTCTCTTGTCAAGGCCTCTGACTTGTGAGCTCCAGGCTGTATTTAGAAGTGAGATCCAGCCTTCTTCCGGAGTCTACCTGAAATGGTTCTATCCCCTGGTCATCGCTCCCCCTCAGGGTTCCCTCTGAGTTCCCAGAATGCACAGGTGGCATTGCTCAGGGTGCCACTTAATGAGGTGTTTAACGAGCGGCCCCTGACGCTCCAGCCCAGCCTTTGTAATTAGTCACCCAGTAGGTTTGTTGGACACCTTCCCCATCACAGCACAATTTTCCCTTTCAAGTTGGTGGCCTGTTGCCACTTGTTTGAGGACCTGCCCTCTGGCTCTCCACGCCAGGTCATCTACCCACTCCGAGCCGCCTGCCATCATGTATCAGTGGGGCTCCCACAGGGTGGGGGCCCAGCTTTCCTGCCTGACTCAGCCTGCCCTCTGTCAAAGGCTGGGAAGCAGGCCACTTGGGTGCTCAGCCCAATTTGGTTCCCCAGGGGGGGACGCTAGCACCTGGGGAAAGAGACAGGACCGAGATAAAGAAGGTGGTGACACATACTATTTTGTTTTATGGGGTAGCAGTCCCAGGTGAGTGCTGCCTCCCCCAGCCTGCCTCTCAGAAATTTCTCTGTCCCTTCCCTTTGACTATGGCCCTCCCTCTGACCCCTGGCAGAGGCCTCAGAGATGGGAGACTTCTCTCTTGCCAGCCTTCTGTCCCTGTTTGCTGGGATGCTGTTCTCATTCAGCCAGGAGTTTCACCTGAAGGTGTTGGCACCATGCCCGTGAGGGTGGGTTCCTGCTTATCTGCCCCACCCCTAGCGAAAGCTCAGATGGGGCTCAGGGGTGGGGCTCCCCTCACTGGGATCCAGCCAGCTTAATCTTTGCGCCAGGGCCATCTCACAGGGCTGTCCCTCCCTGGTTCCTCTTGGTTGGTGCCTGAATACCCACCTTCCCCTCCTGGAGGGAGGCTTAGGCCAGAACGCTGAGGCCCAAAGATGAGATCTGCCTCTTTGAAGGAAATGTAGGAGCATGCCTGGGCAGATACTACAGGGTTTCCAAGGAAGCAGAAGGGATTTTAGGCTTGACATCTCTAAGGCTTTGCTCAGATGGGATCACTGACACAGAAAATGATGGAAAGGAAATACATTAAAATACTAATTTAATAGAGTGTATCTTTAGGTAGTGGGATTCCGAGTGATTTTTTTCCTTTTGATTTTCTTATTTTGTTCAATGGTAGATATGTATTATTTTTCCGTAAGAGATAGAATAGCCTAGAATCTTTGGAATCAGACTGCCTGGGTTTAATTTTTAGAAGCTGTACAGCCTTGGCCAAGTGACTTAACCTCTGTGAGCCTCTGTCTTCCTAAGCGTAAAATGGGGCTTCTTGTGAAGATTAAATGAGTTGCTGGAAAAGCCCTTAGTAGAGTGAATGGCGACTTTTATTATCACATGAAACAATCCAACCAATCTTATTATTATAATCACATACACTCAAAGCACTAACATGAGGCTGGGTTCTGTGAAATGACAAAGGGTCCCAAACCAAGCCTCAGCCGAGGACTGGACCCTGCCCTGTTGAGTGTCCCTAAGAGAGGGAAGACAGATGAATGGTCAGATGTGCTCACTCAGCACTGGCTCCTCCCTCTCCAGCTGACATTCCTCTGGCCTACGCAGGCCCGAGGCCCTCAGGGACCTTCCTTTATACTAGCCATCCAGCTCAGGCTTTCCCAAGTCCTGGGGGGAAGCTGGAGATCCCAGAGCACCAGAAACCTGGAAGGCAGGGCCTGGCAGGCCTAGGAATTTTGGAGGTGCTCTGTTTCTAGGAAGGCAGCATTCTCTTCCTATCAGTTAAGCCAGGAGACCTGGTGATGGAGACCACAAGCTCCATGCCCTCAGCACAGCCAGAAGAGAGAAGAGCGAAAGGAAGCCTCTTCACTCCTCCCCCTCCCCTGCTGAAGCTTAGGGGTGAATCTGGGAGCCAGGCTACCCTGCCTGCTCTAGCCTGTCGATCCTGACTCAGTTCCTGTCTCAGACACCTCCCTTTGCCTCCAGGCCTCCGTTTCCCAAGTCCAGGAGCCCAGGCAGGCAGGAGGCGGCAGGCCCTGGCAGGGCACGGAGTCCCACCGTCAGTCGCCTGAGTCAGCAGGACAGGAGCCGGGACTGCGGCCAAGGGGGCTTTCCTCCTCCTGCCTGCTGTCTTCCATATAGCATCCATCCCGCCAGCAGGTTCAAGAGGCAGCCAATCCTTAGCTGGTAATCACAGGCTTGTGACAGAGAAGGCAGCCACCAGTTGTTGCTATCTATCTGCACTGAGAACAGAAGACAGGACTCTGAATATAGCAGGAGGGAGTGATTAGAATCCAGGAAGAACTTCCTATGAAATTTTTTCCAGTCTTGGAATGGTCAAATTAAACAGGTGACTGGAGGAAGGTATGACACCTCTCCCCCTGGTTAGTTGTAACCAAGAGTTCAGTTATCCAGCCAAGGGCTCACCCTACTAGTTGCCTTTGGGAGGGAATATTAGATTACTTTTAAGTGACTCAGCTATCCCGTCTTTTTCTCCTCAAGGCACTGTTGTTTAGAGTATCCCACATCTCCTAGACCAGTCCAGTCTAGGATACAGTGTGCAGTTAGTGGAAAGAGATTGGAATGTCAGCCTAGGGACTGCATCCCAAATCTGTTTTAAGGCCTTTCAGGGGAAAGGGAGGGTCCCTTCCTGCCTCTGAGCCTCAGTTTCCCCATGAGTACAAGGAGGCCAGCACAGATCACCTCTAAGCCCTCTGATGGCTGTGAATAACAGCCTCTAGCTGGGTTTTCCCTCTGAGGTCCCCTCCTCCTGAAGCAGCCCTATTCATTCCTTGGGTAGTGCAGAAGGGTCAGAGGTTATGGCAGAGATTGGGTTCAAATCCTAGATTTGCTGCTTTATCAGTTGGGAGACCCTGCGCAACTCCTGTGCCTTCCTTGCGCTTCAGTTCCCTCATCTGTAAAAAAGCTGACATCACCTTTCTCATAGGTTTAGGTGAGAAAGTGGGCCTGGCCCTCGGCTAGCGCTTGCTAAATGGCTGCCATAATTATTTGTGAGCTCTTAGCATATAGTGCGTGTATCTCAGTGTGGGGCAGCAGCTGGGGGGAGGGAAGGGTCCATGAGATTGTTAACCTGGACTGCGTTCAGTTCAAGGGGTGACAGTCCCACCTTGGTGGGACTTTTCAGAGTTGAGGTCAGGTAAGGCTTGAAGGTCTCTAGCACTAAGACCAGTTCTAGAAGAGGACACTGGCTACATTTCCGGTGTCACTTCTGGCTTCACTGCGCCTCTTCTTTTAAATCTCCAGAACAGGGGCGCCTGGGTGGCTCAGTCGGTTAAGCGACGGACTCTTGGTTGCGGCTCAGGTCTGATCTCATGGATCAGAGCCCTGCGTCGGGCTCTGCGCTCAGCAGGGAGTCTGCTTTAAGATCCTCTCCCTCCGCCTCCCCTGCCACCCCGCCACTCACTCAATAAATAAATCTTTAAATCTCCGGAACGGTGCTGACCAACTAGAACAAAGCTGGCGGTGAGGGTAAGCCGGATGTTCTGCACACTCATCACAGGCCTCACCCCTGGACCCCAAGTAAAGGTGGCACCAGACAGCCAAGGATATGGCAAGAAGAGGGAAATCTTTATTTCGGTTAAAAAAGGTACAGGACGGCAGACAAGCAGCCCCCGGCCGTGGACTCAGCCTATTTCCTAGGCCCAGCCCAGTTTCCTTTAGTCTGAAGGGCTGTCAGAGCTAGCTCAGTCTCTCAGTGCCTGGGGCAAAGGGCTCAAGCATCCTCCTTGCACCTTACCTACTTGGGGTAGTGGGGACCGAGGGGCCGTGGGAACAGTGTCAAACCGGTTGTGCTTAGAACAGTCACCAAACTTGTTCAGCAGCGTCATCAACCCCCAACACCCCAGAGGCTCCTGAAGAAACCTGCTCAGCTCCACTACGGCTATGCCCGATGCTGGGAGGGGGCAGGCTGTAAGGCCAGATTCCTGCAGAGTCTTGACCCCTTACGGATCTGGGGAAGGGGACGGGAAGTGGAAAAGGGGGCAAGGTTCAGCATAGTGTTATATCAT
Organism: Halichoerus grypus; assembly: GCF_964656455.1. Taxonomy (NCBI): domain Eukaryota; kingdom Metazoa; phylum Chordata; class Mammalia; order Carnivora; family Phocidae; genus Halichoerus; species Halichoerus grypus. Next base: position 167,674,176 of record NC_135716.1, read on the forward strand.
TGTGCTGACAGCTGCGTTATGGCTTTCTACACTCTGGCTGGCATGGAGTGGGGATGGGGGCAAGAGGCCAGCCCCTGCCCCCTGTGGGGGGCTCTGGAGAGTACACGTGGGGGGCAGGCTTGGGGGCAGACCCTGTAGGCACAGACGGTGGCAGACGGGCCACAGGTTAGGCAGGCGGAGGTGCCGGGTGCCTGGCGCCCCTCAGGCCACTCCTGGAGAGGCAGAGAGCAGCGGTCCTCAGGAGGTCCTTAAGCCCCCGCACACACTGGAGATCCCAGCAGGACGGCAGAGAAGGAGAAGAGACAGGGTTAGCGGGATTGGGAGGAGAGAGGAGGCCTGCAGGGCGCTGGCGGGGACAGGGCCTACCCCAGCACCTGCCTCTTCCCCACAGAAGGGCCGAGGCTTGGGCGGCAGGCAACGAAGCAGGAGAGAAAACGGGCGGGTGAGAGCTCAGCAGGGACAGAAAGCCAGGACCCAAGGGTTAGTGACTGAGGGCTCCTGCACACCAGGCCAGCAGCACTGAACCAGCAGAGCAGGCCCAAGCCGCTCGGAGCGGGTACGCCCCCCTCTCCCCAGCCTCGCCCTTCGCCTCCTGCTCCAGTGGGAGAGCTGCTCTGCGTGAAGCTACTTCCTCAGTCCAGAGCAGGGCTGGGCTCTTAGCCCTGCCCTCACGCCCCGATCCTTCTGTTTGGGGGGGAAGCCCTGGCGGCCCTACCACCGCCAGCACGCACACCACACCACACACCGGACAGATGAATGGGCTCCGTGGGGTTGGCGAGGCATGCGATGAGGATGAGACGGTGTGTGAGGGGGGCGGGCAGTGCTGGCTGACGGGGAGGTTCGGTCTTACCAGCTAACCCTCTGCAAAGAGGCCTGGTAGCTCCCCTCAGGCTGAGCAGGAGATGGCAAAATCCTGACAGGTGTCCTCCTGGGGGAGATACCAGAGAGGCGGGCCAGTGTTAGGAGTCGTCTGGCTGGGCCCTGTGCCCAGGTGGGGCTGGGGGCCAGGGAGGCTCCGGCTCACAAACTGGAACCTACTGTCTCAGAAACCTTTTCTTAGCTGGGCAGTCCCTGGGGGGTCAGAGTGGAAACACAGCAACGAGGAAGAACTTGGGAGTCTCTAAGTCCCTGAGGCAGGGGAAAGTAGAGGGGACCAAGAGGGGACAGGATGGCCTCTTCTTACATGCTCACGGGGGCCTCGCCCCCTTGCCCGGCCTCCAGCAGACAGACTCAGCCAGGAGAGGAGAACGTTAACCATATCACTGGGCTTCCTGCCTTCTGCCTCCCCAGGGAAGACCAAGTTTGGCTGAAAGAACAGAGCGCTGCCAGTTGGAACCTCAGCAAAGAAAGAGCAAACAAAAACCAAACCCAAGCAAATCAACTCTTAAAAACAAAAATTTTATTACAAGCAGGAACAAAGAATACTGGCTTAAATAAAAGGCAGGTGGGAGTCCCCTCCTCTAGCCAGCTCCCTCCCCACTTCCCAGCACCGCTGTAGCATGGCCCAGGGTCCTGCCACTAGGGCAGAGCTGCTTCTCCCAGAGGCGACCCTCTGGGACTGCCATTTCTCAGCTGCCTCTGACCCACTAGCCTCTGCAGCAAGGAAGGGCAAGATGCGAGGACTTCCTCGTCACTTTCCCAGGGCTTCAGGCCACCTGAAGGGCCAAGGAGGGGGACAGAATAATTTCCTATTTTGACAAGAAGCTATAGTTTCCAGCAGAGAAGGGACATCCTTTGAGTTTCTGGCCCAGATTTAGGCCGACCTTCACTCGCCTCTTGGACCACCCTGCTCTTTCCTCCCTTTTCTCTGGACGGAGTCTTCCAGTGGGCAGAGACTCCCCGTCCTCTAGCCACTGGCACTAGGTCGCATACTCAGAGCCCAGAGGAGGGAGTGTGGCTTGTAGAATGGCAGCCGCTCCCCCCAGCCATTACCCCATCCGCCCCGCCCAGCCTCAGCCTGTCTGGGCAGGTCCCAGGCTTCCTAATGTCCGAGGAGGAAGGAAAGGCAGGAGGACGGGGGCTGAGCTGCAGCGACAACCCAGGGGTCTCTTGTGATCCAGGCACGGGCTCCCTGTGGCCACAGCTCAGGCTGCTCCTGCTGCTGCTCGCTGACACCCGAGGGGGATGGCGGGGAGAGGGGCAGCCCAGGGGGTGTAGGGAAGTGGAAGCCAGCCTCATTCGCACAAGGGCACATGCGAACACACACACACACATACACACTCACACACACTCCCCAGCCAGAAGTTCTCTTATAAATTTATTAAAACCAACTTGCCTTCTGATAATCCTTAACCTGGCACTACACAGAGAGCAATGTGGCTGACTTTTTTTTTTCTTCTTCCATTTAAAAAATGCTACGTAGAAAAGAGGTCTATAAAATTGTGCAAAATACCCAGCATTAATAAACCCGTTTCAAGTATTGCCAGCATGAGTGTAACCCGCCCAGCCCAAGAACGGACTTGGGAGAGAGGTGGGGCGCCAGACTGGGATCCCTCAGAGAACCCTCCATGGGTAGCGAGGGGGCAAGGCCCCCACTTCCTAGTGTGCTGCCCAGGAATCATGCAGGAGCTGAGGTCTTGGGTAGCTTCCTCTGACACAGGCTGTCCCCCACCCGCCCCCACCTCTGCCCTTTCTATCTGGAACCCCAGCTCTATCCCACTGGCCAACCCCATATAAAAAACAAGAACAAAAACGGAAGAACAATGGTCATCACAAAGAGAATGAAGGAGCCCACAAACCAAAGCAGCCCACGGAGGAGGCATCCTCTCCTATAGCCTGCTGTCCAGAGCCGAATGCTCGTGGGTCCTGCTTCACCGCCAGGACCCGGGCTGAGCAGAGCCCAGCAGCTCCCCTACCTGGGAGGCATCGCACTCAGTCGGCACCCTCACTCACACAGGGCTTGCCCTGGCACAGGCAGAGACGTGGCACGGTCCCCTCGCGGCCTCGGGGGCCCTGGCCTCTCTCTCCTGTCACTCCTCCCACTGATCAGCTGGGGGGATCTAGGGCCCAAGGCTGTGGGAACTTGGGTTTGGGGAGCAGAGGGTACAGCCATGGAGGTGTGGGGAAAGCCACGCAGGGTGGGAAATAAATACGAAAGAGTCTTTGGCGGCTCTGCTTCCCGTGGGTGGAATGGGGAGGGTCCCGGCAGGTGTGGAGGGCGGCAGGTGAGTGCAGAGGGGTGGACAGGCCAGCAGGTGGCAAGTACTGAGCCCAGTTCAGGGGTGGCCTCCTACCATGCTGGCGTCGGGCTTGGCTCCGTAGGCTGGCTCATCGCTTCTGACGGGCGAGGGCAACACGGTGTCAGACTGCACAAATCCCCTTCGGTCAATCAGGCTTCCAAAACACAAGAGGGGACATGTGAGGGCCCCCGCCCGACACCGGTGATCCAGGCCGGGGGGCCGAATGGCACAGGCCATTTCCCAGCCAAGGAAAGACCCAGTCCTGGAAACCCTGAGAAAGGGGAGTTGATCTCCAGTTGGGGGCTCAAGACCCTTCCCTTCCAGAAGGGCCCGCTCTGCACTCTGGACACCTGGTTTTGGCCACCGGATTTATTCCCTGTTAATTCAAAGCAGCCCATTTTGCTGTCTGGCTGCCACAGAGCCAGGCTGCGGGGAAGGGGAAGAGCAGGACGAAAGGGCATTTGGAAATAGTGCGATGCCCACTGTCACCCCCCCCCACCCCCACGGCAAGCATGACGGGCCTATCAGGCAGGAGAAGCTGGTGGGGTGGGGGTGGACAGTGTGCGAAGTCTTGTTCCCGCAGCGTCCACTGCAATTTAACAGCTGTTCTGGCGCTCTGGCGCCCCCTGGTGTGCAGACAGAGGGGCACTTCCCAGCAGGTCTGAGCCACCAGGGCTCTCCCGCCAGGAGGGAGGATGGAGGCCCCACCCGAAGAGGCCATCAGCACCAGAAGGGCAGAGTTGCTCAAGCGTGGCCCAAACATTAACTGTGGTGATCCCTGGCGAACAAGATTACAGGTGATATCTAATACTCTTCTTAATATTTTGTACTTAATTTTTTTCTACAATGAGCATAGGTTATTAATTACACAGAATTCTTTTACGTGACAAATGCCTTGAGTACACTCTGCAGGGGATGGTGGGCAGAGGGTTTCCGTGCTGTGAGGAGAGGTCTCCTGCTTCCAGAACCTCTTTGAGAGGTGTGGACTCACAGGGCTGCCCTGCACTGGCCAGGCCAGGTCTGGGACCTCTCCCCGCTACCCCTGGCTTACCTGGGAGGTAGGGGGCCGCAGAGCACAGCACAGCAGTTGGTGATAACACTTCTATGGCTGTAGGGATTGATGGAGGCCTCACCGCCCCTCTTGCTGGACCACGAGCCTTTGATCTGCCAGCAGGAAGGAGGTCTGAGTCAGGTACCTCCCTTGCTTCCATTTTTTAGGAGGGAGGTCTAGAGGCTGGGAAAAACTGGTGAATTCTGAAACCAATTCTGGATAGACTATTGGAGGGGATGTGTCTTTAACCCGGGCTATTCAGTGAGTGTGGGGGACTGCTGGATGTGGGGGGGACCTGGCAGAGAGGAAGAAGCCCTCATCAGGACAGAAAACAGAGCCCAGCCAGAGAAGCCTCCAAAGGCAACCTTTTGGGTGCATCCTCTCTTCTCTGGCCAGCCACCTACAAGTGAAGGTCGTGCAAGGGGACGGGGCTCAGGCTGACCTGGCTGTGAACCCTGGCCCTGCCACCGACACACTGATGACCCTGGAGAGGCCACTTCTCTGAATCTCAGTCCTCATTTGAAAAACAGGGAACTCTGACACCATCAGTGGGGCATTCGATGAGATCCTGCCCGTCTCTAGATCCGCGAAGCCAGATCAAAGGCACCGGGGAGTCTAGCAAGGAAGGATACCTGCCTGACTCTAGCCCAGAGTTTTCCAAACTTACTTGGCCACCACACATCTTTTTACCTAACCCCCAGTAACACGCTGAAGAACTAGCACCCACGAAACCGCCTTGGGAGATGCTGGCTGATGTCATTTCTGCTCTGTACCAATCATCCAGCACATGATACCCCAACATGAGTGCTCAGTTTTGTTTCCCGGAATGAGAGGCTGAGGTCAAAAAATGTGTTTTCTGTTGGTCACGGGCCTCTGAGCATATGTGACGGCGGCCGAGGCACAGATGCTCTCATGTGCTTCCTTAGTGTTTGCGAGAACAGGAAGGGGAGGTCAGGTCTGGCCCACGGGCTGGGCACACAGGGGGTGCTCAAACAATGCTTGCTGGTAGAGGGCTGCAAGACGGCCTCCCGGTCCTGTCCTCGCTGTCCCCCTCGGTAAGGGAGCCCAGGGACACCCTGACAGTCTCCGAGTGCAGTGTGGTGGGGGGCACAGGAAGCTGAGCCGTGGCTTCCGGCCCCAGCCCTGGCTCTGTCCCTTTCCAGCTGTGTGACCTTGGGGCTCACTCAGCCACCAAACGGGAGAAAAGCATCCCTTTTCCTTCTGCTTCAGAGTTGGCAAAAGGACCCCAAAAGAACCCTGGAAACAGGCACACGCGGGCTAACGTAATGGCTTACGGCGCAGCACTGCCTCTCGGTTAGCGGGAAAGCCCGCGCCGGGGGCCCAGGCACACGGGGTCTTCGAAGCCTGCACTGGGTCTCCCGGGGCCAAGCCGTGAGAGCTGGAAGGCAATGTCTCCACCCATGTCACCCCAGCAGCCGAGAGTCAGGCTGCACGGTGGCCGCCCCAGGCTCCCTCAGCCCTGCCTCCTTCCCAGGACCCTGCCCAGGATCCAGCCTTACTCACATCTTCGTTAGTTGTCAGGTTGGAGGCGACGAGGTAAGTATGAAACCCTGAGAGGCCCAGGATGGACCAGATGGAGAAGAAGCAGATCACCAACTCCAGCACAGTGAGCACGGGGGTCAAGGACGCACACGGGGACAGGGCCGGGAGCCTCCCTTGAGCCTGGGAGCTTGCCACGCTCTGCCTTTCTCACCTATCCTTCCATGAGCTATTTCCTCAGAAAGGAAGGGAGTTTGTAACCTTCCTGTGGCCCACTCACCATTTCTCAGCAGGATCACCTCCTGGGCCCTAAGGAGGGCTTGGGAGCCCCTTCAAGAGCAGGATGGGTAATGGACAGTAGAGGGAAATGAGGATTCCAGGCACCCAGAACCCCATATAGGACATGGTCCAGGAAGCTTGGTGTCTTAAGGGAAGACAGGGACTGTGGGACTCCTCAGAGTTCTTGGACACCCCAGGCCCCTGCTCAGGCCACTTAGGATCAGTTCTAGCCCGGGCAGGAACAGAAGCAGCTGGTACAGCGGATTACTCTTGAGGACAAACACTGGCTCTACACCATTCCCCTCTGTTTATAGGAGGTGTGGGAACCCACCCCAGTGAAGGGGCCTTGCTCCCACCAGGGCATCCACCAGATGACAAAGGATATCTTGCTGGTGTCTCCTTCAGAGTGGAGAGGAAGTTGCTTCCCTGAGAGCCTGGGCAAGAAAAAACAGGACAGGGCACAGCTCGGAGAGTTACCACAGCCCCCTGACTTGAGCTTGCTGGCGCCCCATCCCGCTTGCCCCTGCCCCCTACCCCAACTCACGCAGCGTCAGGTGGGTGACCACACAGGCGAAGATGAAGGCCGTCAGGAACGAGAGGGAGAGAATAAATGCGTAGAAGAAGCGGTAGTTCCGTCTCCCCACACAGTTGCCCACCCAAGGACAGTGATGGTCAAACCGTTCTGGAAAAGGGCCAGGGGAGACGGGTTAGTGTCCCTGGCCTGCGACCAGCACAGGTGTTCAGAGGCCTCACGCCACGGCTGGGGCTTTCCTCCCCGCCAGGCTCTCTGCACGCACCCACCCACCATTCCTCGGACGCTCCCTGCTTCTGGACCTTTGTGCACAGGTTCCTACTGCCCCACATTCGCTGTCTCTTCACCTGGTTAAGGGTAATTCCCCCTTCATGACTCAGCTGCAAAGCCACTTCCTTAAGAAAGCCTCTGATCCCAGACAAGGTGAGGGCCCTCTGTTATCCGCCCCGTTCCTTATCTGCAGCTCTTGGCCCATGTGTTTACATACTTATTGGTAACTAGTGGCCTGGCCAAGGACCCCTGCTCAGTTGTAAACTCCATGAGGGGGCCTGTTTTGGCCTCACACTGAGCTGAACCCTAGGGTCCAGCAGTGCCTGGTACAAAGATCCACAAAAAAGTACTTGTTGCCTGGCCTATGACCCTGGCCACATGCCAACCACCAAGGATCCCCATTCCTTGCTCTAGAACTAGAGGCCCAGGGAGGGGCTGGGCTGCTCTGTCACTTGCGGAGAGCTGGCATGAAAGGCCCGGATCACACCCAGACTGGTAAGGAAAGTCCTCTGTGAGAATATGGATCACAAGCCCATTGCAGGCCTCACACCATGGCCAGCACTCTTCACGGGGGGGTGGGGGGGTGGGGGGAGTGGATCCTCAGGGATGAATAACACTCACTGAGTCACCCACTTCCCTGCCTACTGTCATGGGTGTTCCCTGCTGTTCTCTCACTCGGGGAGCGCTGAGCTAGTGTGATGAGCTCACTGCCTGGAGACCATACACAGTCACCATGGCTCAGCTTGCCTGGGTCCTCTTACATAGCATTTCCCTTATGACACCCTCCCAGGGGCACACCCCCAGTCCCCATCAGGGCTGTCTGGCCTCTGGCGAGCAAGAAGAGGAGACAAAACAGTCTCCGGTTCCCCAGCAACCACTGCAATTGTGGGTCAGGAGCTTAGCTTCCAATCCTGGCTACATCCTCTCCACCTTACCAGCTTGAACTCCTCTGTTCCCAGATTCTTGTCCCTCCCAAACCCTGGGAATCAGATCCAAAGTCATTCAGTATAGCTGGCCCTGGGCCACTGGATGATAAATCATTCTCTTTCTGGCCCAAAAGTATCTAGAATGTTATTGCTCCAGTCTCTGGTTCCTGGAAGCTTGGACCTACTGAGAACCAGGCTGAGGCCTGGAAGAAGGGTCCAGGGCCTCTCTGTATCTGCCCCATACTTCAGAGCTGGGGGAAAAGAATCTACCAATCCTGGGCTGAAGCCAAGATACCACTGGTCACACTCTGCGCCTCTCCCTATAGCCCCTCCTCGGTCCAAGCGAATTTGGGTGAAGCAGACTTCCTGCCCAGCTCTGGCTGATTCAGACACAGCCTCACCCCCATGAGTGACTCCCCTGTCTCCAGGGCTCCCTGCATCACTCCCTGCTGCCTCCCACTTACCCACACAGTTGTCACAGACACTGCAGTGTGACGTCCGTGGTGGCCGAAACATCTTGCAGGTGAAGCAGTACTTCAACTTGACCATCTGCCCGTTGATCATCACCTCCCGGGTCCGAGGGGGTGGCCGGTATGTGGAACTGCCTGTGTTATCTGAGGGTGGGAGGAGAGGGAGATGGGGGATCTTCGAGCCCAGAGCCAAGAGCCCCGGCTGGGGAGAAGCCACTGCTCCCTAGTGGGGACAAGAGAAGCCTTCAGGAAACCGCTTCCTGGGAACAAGCCACTGGGATAAAAGGCAGGCCCAAGGCGGGGACAACTATGAAGATCTGCTACCGCCTACCGAAACTTGCTGCGTGCCAAGCCCTGTGCTAAAGCTTTACACACCGGCTCACGCACCACCGGCCGTATACAACTTTGAGAAGGAGACCCTGGGAAGACTTAGGGAGGTTTATCTGAATCTAGTCAAGCCCGAGCTAAGTTCCAGTTTCCAGGAGGTTCAGGAGATGGAAGGACAAAGTAAACAACACTATGAGAAAGCAATCAGATCCAGAATGTGGGACGCCTACAAGACCACTGGCCTGATCTCTAACAAAATCAATGTCACTTACAAAGAGAAGGAGATGGCTCTAAATTAAGAGACACGAACAAATGCAATGCACGATCTTAGATTGGATCCCGTTTTGAAAAGCAAAACAAAACACAGCAACAAGAAAGACATTTGGTGGGGAACTGGGGAAAAAGGAATATAGGTTAGAAATTTGGGAGCTATTAATTTTCCTAGCTGTAATAATGGAATTGTGGTCATGCAGGAGGCTGTCTTTAGACTTTGGAGACACATGTTGAAGTATTTATGGATAAAGTGTCTATAATGTCTATAATTTACTATGAAATGGTTTACAAATTATAAGCATAGGGGTGTCTGGCTGGCTCAGTCAGAAGGGCATGTGACTCTTGATCTTGGGATTGTGAGTTCTAGCCCCATGTTGGGTGTAGAGATTCCTTAAAAATAAAGTCTTTTAAAAAATTAAAGAAAAAAGAAAGAAATTATAAGTATATAAGATATAAATAAGAGACACTAATAACAACTATTTAGATAGTGAACATGTAGAAATTCATTGTATTTTCCCACTTTTCTGTATATTTGAAATTTTTCATAATAGAAATTTTAAGTGGAAAAGAAATGCAGAAATATATTGTACTCATGGATTAAAAGACTCAGCATTAGAAATGGATTTATTCTCCCTAAATCAATCTGTACATCAACATAATTCAAGTCAAAAATCCCAGTATGGGCCGCCTGGGTGGCTCAGTCGTTAAGCATCTGCCTTCGGCTCAGGTCATGATCCCAGGGTCCTGGGATCGAGCCCCGCATCGGGCTCCCTGCTCCGCGAGAAGCCTGCTTCTCCCTCTCCCTCTGCCCTGGCTTGTGTTCCCTCTCTCGCTGTGTCTCTCTGTGTCAAATAAATAAATAAAATCTTTTTTTTTTTTTTTTAAGATTTTATTTATTTGAGGGGCGCCTGGGTGGCTCAGTTGGTTAAGCGACTGCCTTCGGCTCAGGTCATGATCCTGGAGTTCCGGGATCGAGTCCCACATTGGGCTCCCTGCTCGGCGGGGAGTCTGCTTCTCCCTCTGACCCTCCTTCCTCTCATGCTCTCTGTCTCTCATTCTCTCTCTCGCAAATAAATAAAATCTTAAAAAAAAAAAAATTTTATTTATTTGACAGAGAGAGCACAAGCAGATGGAGAGAGACGGAGAAGCAGGTTCCCTGCTGAGCAAGGAGCCTGATGTGGGACTCGATCCCAGGACCCTGGGATCATGACCTGGGCCGAAGGCGGCCGCTTAACCGACTGAGCCACCCAGGTGTCCCAATAAATAAAATCTTAAAAAAAAAAAAAAAAATCCCAGTATGTTTTTTGGGGGAGATGAAATTGACAAATTCAATCTAAAATTTATACAGAAATGCAAAGAGCCATGAATAGCCAAGGCATTCTTGAAGGAAAAAGCTAAAGGACTTATATGACTAGATCTCAAGACTAATGATAAAGCTCTAGTACTTAAGAAGGCCTGGTTTGGGTGCAAGGGTAGAAATGCTGATCAATGGAACAGAAAAGAGAATCCAGAAACAGACCTGACATGTACAAGGGTGGGGGGGGAGGGTCCCGGGACACTGCTCATATAGTGTTTCTTGATCTGGGTGCTGATTATATGTGTGTGTTTGGTTTGTGAACACTCAACAAACAGAACACTTATGATTTGTACACATCTTGTAAGCCCATTATTCTTCAGTGAAAACTTAACAAAAAGAGGTTTAAGTAACTTGTCCGAGGTCATGAAGCTCAGATGCGGGTGAACAGGAATCCGAACCCGGGTCTGCCACATGCAAAAGCCCACAATTCTACCCACTGAACCTCTTGGTCCCCCAGGCCTCAAAGGACCAAAGTCCCCAAAGCAGTGGCTCCTTCCTGGACAGAATTCTGACAGTCCCATGAGGCTGCTTGTGATCCCCAGCCCTTAGCAATGTTCCCAGCTGTTGCTTCTACTGAATGCACTCCCCAGACAGCATCTCCAGTTTGGCCACGTGCCTCCAGCAATAACTTACGGACTGCCTACCAGGGGCCAGGCACTATTCTAGGCGCCTGGCATGCATCAATGAAGCAAACGGACTTGGGTCTCACATTCCAGTTACCAAACAGACTCTTGCTAGGCTGTTCACCATCACCCCAACCACCGTGTGTTTAAAATGGAGCTCAGCACCCGAACGTTTCTTCTCTAAAACCGGCAGCAGGGTAAAGGGCAGGGGGTGTGAGGTCAGTGGACACACTCTGAACCCTGGTTTTGCCAGACTTGCTGAAGTCAAGTGAACTTCTCTGAGCCTCGGTTTTCTCACCTGTAAGATGGGAGGAACGGGTAGAACGGAGCATGAATCCTGGCTCCACCTCTCACTAGCTGGGTTTCTCCTAACGACAGCATATGCTAGATGTCCGACCGGCAAGTCATTTAATCTCTCTGTGCCTCTGTTTCCTTGATCACTGAAATGTGGATAATAACAGTACCCCCATCATAGGGCTGTTGTGAGGGTTAAATGAGTTAATATACGTTAAGTGGCACAAAGTAAACACTGAAGAAGTGCACAGAATTATAAAGAGAAAGAAAGGAAGAGGCAAGGAAGAGGAAACACTTCACTGAGCACCTACTATATGCTGAGCACGTTGCATACATTATCTTCTTGAACCCCGAGAACATCCCAGGAGGTAAGGTTATCATTACCACCTCTAGGTCACAGTTAAGGAGACTTTTCAGTGAGGTGAAGCGACGTGCTCGAGGCCACTCCCAGCTAGGAAGTGGCAGAACCCAGATGTGAACCCAAGTTTCCAAAAACTTGGGTTTGAGGTTTTTTTTAAATTTTAAAGTGTCACAATGAGTGTTATTCAACCCTGCCTGGTTCCTTATTTCTGCCAGCGGCACAGTCCATGAGCTGGAAAGAACCTCAAAGAACATCTAACACAGCCCCTAGCACAGAGTGAACACTTGAAAATTGTCCCTTCACTGCCCGCTTCTCTTCTAACCCCTTCAGTTTACAAATGAGAAAACAGGCCCAGAGAGGTTAGGGAAGTTACCCAAAGCCACAGAGCCAGCGAGTTGCAGAGGCAGGGAAACTCCGTTTGGAGACCCTTTGCAGACCCTTCCTTCTCCCTTACCCCTTCACGGCCAGTCGCTAGGCCTCGTCAGGATCTTCCTTCATAATCTTTCACTCTCCTCCCAATGCCCTAACCCAGGCCCCTATCACCAAACAGCTTCCCCAGAAGGCTCCCTGCTCCCAGCCCCTCCGCCTTCCAACCCCCCTTGCACACACCACCACATTTCTCTAAATAACCCCTTTTGAGTTACAACCCTTCACTGGCCTCCCCTAAAAACCAGATAAAGGACAACTTCCTGTCCTGATACTAGGACCCTCCACAATTGGGCCCGACCTCTGCTCCTGGCTTTTCTCCCACCACTCCTCCCCGAGTCCCTGCAGCTTCAGCTTCCTGCCCCTGTTCCGACCAAGCCCTGGCCCCTGCCTTCTCCTTGCTCACCAGGACTCTCCTGCTCCCTGTCCAGTCTTCCAGAAGCTTCTCCGAGCACTGCTGCCATGGGGGCTCTTGGTGCCTCACACCCAGCGCCTGCTCCCTGCTGGGCTGTGATGGGGCTGCTGTGTACGGGGACGCTGGCTCTCCCCCTAGACCGCATGCCCGCTGAGGGCAGGGCTGGTGGGAGAAACAGGCAGTCCCAGGCCTATGAGCCATCGGGGAGCAGGCAAAGAGGAGAGAATACACGCTGTGGACTCAGGCAGGCCTAGAGTTCAAATCCTGACCCATTCCCGAGCTAGTGCCGTCAGGGAGGGGACTGAACCTCTGTGAGCCTGTGGTTGCATGTGAAAAAGCAGACAAATAACAACAGGCTGGAAGGCTTATAGAAGGATCAGAAACAGTACCTGGGAAGGAACTGGCGCTTGGTGAGTACTTACTAACAGCTGTGCTGGCACGGGCTCCGGAGTCTGCAACACTAGGTTTGAAACATGATTTTGCTGCCCACTCGCTACCGAAGGAAGTCCCTTCACCTCCCGGAGCCTCGGCTTCCTCATCCGTCAAGTGGAGAGAAGACAGTCTCAGACTCACAGGATTGTGGCAGGGGCTCAGTGCGATGCGGCAGGACAGCCCTGAGCCCGGGGCGAGATTCACAGGAGCCTCAGTCCTGACACACAGTTCACGCTGGGACACTCCAGCTTGCACCGTTCTCCACCTCTTTCCAAAACTCTTGGTGCTACTCCAAACCCAACCTGTAACCCTACCCCATGGGCCCCAGGTCCACCTCTCGTCCCTGCCCACTGCTGGCTTCCAGGCTTGGACACAAGCTTTGAAGCCAGACAGATATGTATGTGGCCCAACCGCAACTAGTTATGTGATATGGGTCAAGTGGCTTAACTTCTCTGTGCCTTCATCTGCTAAAAAAGAAAATGGGACATAATCAAACTTGCCTCCTAGTGTTGTAAAGGAAGATGAAGCGAGAACTCAGCAAGTGGGCTTATTAGCAAAACATCTAGCACTGGGCCAGGGCTGAATAAACACTAGCCATTATTATTATTGTTCTTCCCATAGAAAAACTATATTCCAAACAACTTATTTACCAAACTTCAGAACCCAACTCATCCGTGAGTGAAGGGCAGCCACAGACCCACCTGAGGAAAGAGGAGGAGGAAATTCCTGGAATCCTCACTTGGGTTCCCACAGGCCCCCAGGCAGGGAGGGGATTCCTACCAGTATGTTGTGGCCTCCGGGGACCAGGCTTCCTCCTCTCGAGAACGCAGAGAAAGAGGAAGTAAAGCTCTGCACACCCAACTTCCTTGGGCTGCTAAGAGCCGGGGGCGGGGGAGAAAGTGTCCCCCTGGAGCAAGGGAGCCCCCCAGATGCACCAGGGCCCTCACCAAGTTGGGTCAAAGGAGGCCTTGCAGGGATGCCCCTGTGAATGTGCAGGGATGCCCCTCAGCCTGTCCCACTGTTTATTCATGCAAACCAACCCCGGCGCTGGACTCCTCCTCCATGCATTCCTGCCAACAGCTTATTAGTGCCAGACAAGTCCCTCTGCCATTCCTGACCACAAGGCTCCGCCTCTTAAGTTTCAATAGAGACAAACAATTTTCAAAGTGCACTGATATTCCCTGTCTCACTTGATGCACCAAAGATGCTCTGGGCTGGGCAAGGGGGTATGTACCCACATTTTACAGATGAGGACACGGACTTCACTCCAATAGTATGTATAAGGTAGGGCTGAAATTAGAACCCTTGTCTTCCAAACATTCTCTCAGACATTACCAACTACTATGTCAAGATATTGTACAAGGCCGGGGGGTGGCAGGTGAGGGGAGAAGAGGCAAGTACATACAGATAAGTCAAATATGGTTCCTTTAAAAAAAATAAATTAAAGGCTCCTAGCTGGCTCAGTTGGTACAACATGTGACTCTTGATCTTAGGGTTATAAGTTTGAGCCCCACACTGGGTATAGAGATTACTTAATAAAATAAAATAAAATAAAATAAAATCTTGGGGCATCTGGGTAGCTCAGTCAGTTCAGCATCTGACTCTTGATTTCAGCTCAGGTCTTGATCTCAAGGTTGTGAGTTCAAGCCCTGCTTTGGGCTCCATGGTGTGGAGCCTACTAAAAAACAAAACAAAACAAAAAACAACAACAAAAACCTTAAAAATACATAAAAAAATAAAATTTAAACGAAAGTTAAAAATAAAAATTAGGAAAAAACGGGGGGAGGGGGCGTGCCTGGCTGGCTCAGTCAGTAGAGTGTCCCCGACTCTTGATCCCGGGGTTATGAGTTCAAGCCCCACGTTGGGCCTAGTGCTTCCTTTAAACAAGACAAAAAACCGCATTTGCTTTGTTCACCTAGTCTAGATATTTGTTGAAGAAAAGAAGGAAGAGGGGCGCCTGGGTGGCTCAGTTGGTTGAGCGTCTGCCTTCGGCTCAGGTCATGATCCAGAGTCCTGGGATCGAGTCCCACGTCGGGGAGCCTGCTTCTCCCTCTCCCTCTGTCTACTGCTCTGCCTACTTGTGCTCTCTCTCTCTGTCAAATAAATAAATAAAATCTTAAAAAAAAAAAAAAAGAAAAGAAGAAAGAGTGGTAAGAGATGCTATTTCTGCCCTAAGGGAATCTAAGATCTACTCCACGGCTTTCTGCTTCGGGTTTTCCCCCAAGACGTAAAAAGGCCTTTCCTGCTAGCAAGGCCTTCCTGCTGCCCCCAGGCACGTAGCCGGGGCTCTAAAGCCCCTGGGGATGTGGTAATGAGGGGCAAGGCTCTTCCCCCTGAACACCTGTGAGAAGCAAATGAATCTCCCCACACTTCCTCCCTCACAAGGGCCATGCTATGGGTCTCTCCACAGCAACCACAGCCCAGGGAGGGGAGCAGGCCGGCATTCTGCAGTCAGAGCCAGATGCCTGGGTCTGTGACTGAAGCCCCGTGGCTGGCGGGGAAGGCCCCGGGGGCCGGCATGAGCTACCGAGCAGGCTTTCGTGAGGGAAGGCCGGGATCGCCACCCGCCTTGCTGGGTGCTGACTGTTGGCCTTCCATTGCCCCCCCCTGTGGAGGAAACAGCGGCAGGGTGGGGTCTCCCCAGCTTCTAGGTCAGTGCAAGGTCAGCCACAGTGCCCAGGCCGTGGGTCACCGTAATCCCCACGTGACCATTTCTGTTCATGCCAGAGGCTTATGGAGCGCCCACCACCTACCAGCTGAGGGACAGGCCGGAGGACACAGGAAGAGCTTGGCCTGAGGGCAGAGGGAGCAGGTGAAGTGGATAATCACCGAGTCCATGTAAGAGGCACTGTGAGTCAAGTCTGGTGACTCTGGGGCCAGCCTGATCTCATTTGGGAACCTGGCCTGGCCACCTGTTGGCTTGTTTCTTTGAGGAAGCCCGCCTAACCTCTCGGAGCCTCAGTTCCTCACTCAGTAATAATCATATCAGACTTGTCAGATGGTGACGGGAATGAGAGATAGAAAGGCCGAACCCACAGCTCGAGGATTCATGGTATGACTGGCGTCTATACTCGATCCCAGGGGGAACGTGTGGGGTGGGGGCTGGAGGCGGCATTCAAGGAAGCAACAAAAGGTGAAGCATAATTAAGCTGGATCAGGAGGAATGAGCCGTCTGGCTCACCAGGGAAAGAGGGACAGCGGTAGAGGGGGCTGTGTGAACAAAGCAAAGGCACAGAGGCGTGAACGCGCACAGCGTGGCTGGGGGCTCCGGGGGCGGGGGCAGGTAGGCTGGGCTTGGCCTTGAGCCTGCAAGCGAGCGCACCTCTGCGGGCAAGTTTTCAGGAAGGGGGAAGATGATCTGTTTCCTGGCCGCAACACTAAGTAACATTGATTCATGGGATCAGAAAGTTAGCCCCTTTTCTTTTTTTTTTTTTTAAAGATTTATTTATTTATTTATTTGACAGAGAGCGAGAGATAGCGAGAGCAGGAACACAAGCAGGGGGAGTGGGAGAGGGAGAAGCAGGCTTCCTGCTGAGCAGGGAGCCGGATGTGGGACTCGATCCCAGGACCCTGGGATCATGACCTGAGCCGAAGGCAGACGCTTAACGACTGAGCCACCCAGGCGCCCAAGTTAGCCCCTTTTCAATTTTCTTTCAAGCCTTTGACTCCATCAAGAGGAAAACGCTTGACTTCTAATACCTAAGAGCTGTGATCAGGCCTTAAAGTGACTATTTCTGCAGGCAAGTGTAACCACCAAGAATCTGTAACATTGTTATGTTTTGTTTTGATGATTATCTTCTATTAGGAGTAAGAGGCTTTCCGCTTACAAGGGTGATACAAACTTTCTTTGTAAGATACATTTCAAAACGGGGCGCCTGGGTGGCTCAGTTGTTAAGCGTCTGCCTTCGGCTCAGGTCATGATCCCAGGGTCCTGGGATCGAGTCCCACATCGGGCTCCCTGCTCAGCAGGAAGCCTGCTTCTCACTCTCCCACTCCCCCTGCTTGTGTTCCTGCTCTCGCTATGTCTCTCTCTGTCAAATAAATAAATAAAATCTTTAAAAAAAAAAAAAAAAGATACATTTCAAAACGAAATGCTTAAAGGAAAATACTAAGGAAATGAAGGTACAAGGTGAGATGCACAAAGCGTAAACATCATAAAGGCTGGACCCAAATAACCGAACTTCAGGAAGTGCTGCTGAGGCCACCAGGGAATCACCCAAATCCTAAGCCAGGGAGGCCTGGGGCCACATCTGGGTCTTGGAGAGACAACTGTGATTGCAGGGAGAAGCCAGGTGCTGGGGCCTGGTCGGCAGAGCCAATCCGGGTAGCAAATGGGGCAGGTCTGCCCTAGGGCAGTGGGCTTCAGAAGGGCCTGGGGGGAGACACTCTGGGCACAGACAAGTTGCGGTCCGTGACCTGCTGGGTGGTGGCGGAGGGAGAGGCAGCCTTATGTCTGTTCTGTGAGCTGTAAACGTGTCTAGGTCAGGGTCTGTTGCTCTGATCTGGATGTTTCTATTGTCTCCCATCAGACTGGGAGCCTCTTGGGGGCAGTGTTGGCACCCCTTACCTCTTTTCCAACTTCCCAGAGTGTCTGGACTCTGTATGGCCCTGTAGGGAGACCCAGCTGCATGGGTCACCAGCTGACAAGTCAAGATCTCAGACCAGGGTGACCAACCGCCTTGGTTTGCCTATGACTGAGGGGTTTCCCAGGACACGAGACTGGAAGGAGCTGGTCAGCCCACCTCAGACGGTCCTTGTAGGGCGGCAGCCTTGGGCTAGAGCCTGTTGGGCTGGAGTTGCTGGCCTATGGGGCCAAAGTGAGAAGCCCACAGTCTGCATGGGCCCCAGTAATCATCAGTTCGTGTTTATATGAACAGCACCATCCACCTCGAAGCTGGTCCCCAGCCTTCTCGAAAAGGCTCAGTGACCTTAGTCCTTTTCGAGAAAATATATTTCACCCTGATGAGACACCTCCTGGCCCCACCCTCAAATCTGGCTCCCGTTCAAGTTTCAGAGTTCAAAGGCCTCAACGATGTCACTTCCCAGGCATGGCAGCTGTTCTCAAAGGGAAGTCTCCAACCCTGACATTTAGGGCCCCAAGTGACTAATTCCACCCCATTCTCCAACCAGAATTTCTCTAATTCTTTGAAGTAGTCCTCCTGTTCCAGCTGATATGGCCTGCTCAGGGTTCTCTGCCTGTCCCCGCTCCTTCCCCCTCCGTCCTCTCCTCCTCTGTTCCACCTGCAGGGAGGGCTCCCTTCACACATATTCCCATGCCTGAACTCCACCCAAACCTTAAGCTTTGGCTCAAGGCATCTCTCCATGAAGCCTCTCCACATCCTCCAGGCAGAAGATGCTCCTGGCTTCTCTGATCCTCTTCCAAAGCCTACTCGTCCCGGGGCAGCTGGTCACCCCTGCAGGTGTGGTCACACACCACCTTGGACTGAGCTAGCCTGGAAACTGCCTGAAGGCAGGGTCAACATCAGATTTGTTTTTGGCCTCCCACCTCCTCCGCCTGTACTCAGGAGTCAGCATATAGAATTAACACATAAGTGATTAAAGCCATAATGCCTAATTGGGAGAAGTTCCAACTATCTCTCCATCGGTCACCTGGGGACAGCAAGGAGGGCCTCTACAGAGGCTCATCCATTCAGCCAACATCCCTGGACCCTCAAGCAGCAGACTAGGTGAACAAGACCCTCACTGTCCAGGAGAGGCTGCTGGGCCTGCCCAACAACTTTGTAACAATCACCGTGCAGCACAGGGCCAAGAAAAGAAGGACAAGGAGCTCTGGGAACGTGTCATGGAAGGTCTGGCCCAACTGGGGTCATGAAAGCATCTCAGAGTACAGAGTACCTGGGTTGAGACATACGAATGAAGACAGTGTGGCCACCGAAGACCAGAGACATGTCCCTGTGGCCATCTCAGAAGAGAAAGCAAGGGGTTTGGGAGTCAAGGCACATAGTCCATCTCCATGCCTCCACTCCCTGGCCGTGTGTTCATCTGCCTCAGTTTCTGCATGAGCACAGCAGGGCTGTGGGGAGGTTTTGTGGGGATAATGGATGGGAAACACTCAGTACACAGTCAAGCGCTCCCCAAACATGGGGGATTACAGTTGTTATTATTACCCACACCGCTCACAGGAGGCCAGAGGATTCCAGGCGGCCAGATCTCCAAGCTCAGGCTGAGCTGGATCATAATCCTGCCCACGATTAGCCCCAACTTGGAGGGAGGAGAAACGGGCTGCCACCGGGCCTCCCCCGTTGTCAGGTGGACTGCCCAGGTCAGACTGCAGGATTCTGAAGGAGCAGAGTCAGGTCTAGGAGGCCAAGCAGTGAGCGGCCCAGGGTTACAAGGGGGGAGGAAGCTGGCTGCAGGCAGAGGAAGACAGCAACCGAGGGCGTGGCCGAGGACAGGCCTAGGCAGAGGAATGAGACGCAGAACAAAGAGCAAGAGAATATCCTCCCTCTTCCTGCCCACCCTCCTGAGTTGCTCCAAAGAATCAGTGGACTGACTTCCAGTGCTGGATGCAGCAGGCTCTGACATTTACAGGCTACCGGGTCTCTTCAAGGCCAGTTAGATGTTTAAAAGCCTGTCTGAAAGCCACTCTGTTAGGGGAAGGAACCGACCACGGACCGGAAACCCCTGAGGTGTGCAAACAGCCACGTCACTTCTCCGCAGGAAGGAGCTGGGGTGGAGCAAGCTGAGATTAAGGCCCTGGCCCCAGCACCCAGCCTCCCAGGGGGACCCACACTGGTCTAAGAGGAATCAAGGGCTGTCTGTGGCGCCTCGCAGCACAGGTTCTTTCTAGCCACACTGGCCTTCCTACTGTTCTTAAACATACCAGCTCGTTCACCGCTCCAGGCTTTGGCTTTTACTATTTCTGGATTGCATATTACTGGCTCCCATCACACCATTCAGGGCTCCTCTCAAGGACCACCTCCTCCTCGAAGCTTTCGCAGATCACCTACTCTAAACAAGCCCACTCCCTACACCTCCTGTGCTCTTCCTCCAGATACCCACACAGCTCAATTCCTCATCTCTTCACATCTTTGCTTCTTTGCTCAGAAGTCACCTCCTTCACGAAGCCTTCCCTGACCACCCTATTTAAAACCATATACCCTCCCCCAGCTCTCATCCTTCCTCCCTGCTTTCCTCTTTGACATCCCAGATGTTTAATTACTAACGGTCCTTCTCCTCCTGCTGGAACGTCAGCTCCAAGAGGGCAGGGGATTATTGTCCTATTTGTTCACTGCTATATCGTCAGCATCAAGAAAAGTGCCTGGCACATAAGAGGGGTTCAACCAATGTCTGACGAGAGAATGAGTAAGTACACGAATGTTTAAGGGCAGAGACTCTGGTCAGACTGTATGAGATCTCATCCCAGCTCTTCCACCTCCTGGGTGATCTTGGGCCACTTACTTTGCTCCTCTGAGACTCAATGTAACCAGTAAAAGGAGAATAACAACAGTCCTTGTCTCATGGGATTACTGGGGGATGAAATAAGATCACGCATGTAAAGAGGTGAAAAGCCCACAGGGCCCCCCGTGAGCGCTCAGTACTAAGCTGGCGGCCACCACAGCCTTCATTTGCCAGCATCTCTTGCTTGCTTCGTTGCTCACTGGTTTATCAGGTGTTTCCACTCTGGTGTCCGCTCCAGCCGGCCTTACTTACTACCGCGCCCCCAGTGTCTGGCAAGGTGTGGGAAGAGAAACTCAGGCCTCCTCTCAAATCAAGGAGCGCGGAGCTAAGAGATACAGCTTCAGCCCGAGTAGGAGCCTCACCGATCTGTTTCTCCAGGGCGGCTGCCTCACAGACGGTGGCCCGGGGCAGGATCCCGGGGTCGGTGAAACTGGTCCGCAGCAGGCAGCTCATGACGAAGAAGAAGAGGATGGCAGCGATGATGGGGATGGCGAGCGTCAGCTGGCGGGCCAGGAAGGGACAGCTGGGGGGCAGGGAGAGAGAGAGAGAGATGAGCAGATACCCAGAGGGCTCCCTGCGGCACAGGGCTGCAGCACCAGGCAGGTGTTGTCATCCCAGAAACACCCCGCATTCCCATCCGTGCAGAGAGCCTTTCCCTGAGGAAGAGGGACAGCTCCTAGGCCAGGGCCTCGGGCAGCCATCACTAAGTGATCCTTGCGCTTTCCCTCTGAGCCAATAGCAGACATGATCAATAGATCCCAGCACTTTTTTTTAATATGAGCTAAGGAGAGGAATCTAGATCCCAGCATTCTTAACCCCTGCACTTAGCTGCAGCCTCAGAATCCTTCTAAACACAAAGCTTCAGGCAGCCACTACCAACTCGCTTGAGTTGACCATCCATGAAAATGTTCACTCACTCACTCACTCCACAAATACTTAGCGAGGTCTTACATATGCCAGGCAACACCTTCCCCAAACAGCAGTGAACAAGGGCGCTGTTCCCCAGCCGCCATGAGGCTCTGGTCTAGTGGGGAAAACAGACCTGTGGACAGGGAGCCACATAGGACTGTGTGTGCTCACACGGGCAAGAGGAAGACAGCCGAACAGTCAGGAAAGTCTGGCTGAAGGAGATAATGCCTAAGCTAAAATCTGAGGACTGAAAAGCGTCAGCCAGGTGAAGGGGGTTAGGCGGAAGAGCATGGTCCAGCACTGCCACTGTCATCCAAGGGCTGGCATCCCAAGTCAGCGCGTTCAGGTCCCCGCGCCTAGCTGGTCCGGAGAAGAGCCTGTGCACGGGCTGGCTCTGAGGGCTGCCCACACGATTAGCTGCTGTCGTCTGCTGTCTTCCCTCCCAGATGAGAGCGGCACCTGATGGGGTGAGGAGCTGCTACTCGGGAAACGACAGGCCGCTGGGAGGCCAGAATCAGCCAAGGAGCTGGCACAGCTGCAAAAAGCAGACCTGTGGACGTCCGCACGCTCCTTCCAGAGCCTCCACCGCCAGAGGCTCTGGCCTCCAGGGAGGTCCTTCCCTTGAAGAGCAGAGACTGCCAAGACCAAGGGCTCCAACGGGACCACACATTCTGCTCCAAACACCTCAGTGGCCCCTAGGTCCGAGCCTCAAACAAAGCTGGGCTCTCTGTGTCACCCACATGACCATCAGCCAGTTTGTGGATAGCCAGACTCTTTGCGGGATGGGGACTTGAAGTCTGAGACTGTAGAACCCTCAGAAACACCAAGCCCTGGTTCCCTGATTTTATAGAGGGGGACTCTGAGGCCCACAGCTACATCCCAGGTCACGTAGCCAGCCAATGACAGGGCTGGGGCCTCCGGGCCCTCAGCAAATACTCTCTACATTCACTCAACAAATATTTACTGTACTGAGTGCCTACTACACACCAGGCCCTGTTCCAGGCACTGAAGACATAACAGTGAGGAGAACTGAGACAGGCAACAAACTAGCAGAAAGTATACACGTAGTATGTTCAGATGGTGGCAAGCGCTTCCAGAGAACAAGTAGTCAGGGAAGAGGAATAGGAGGGAGGGGAGTGGTTTGTTATGTTGACAGTCAGGGAAGGAGGGAAGAAAAGTGAGGGACTGAGCCATGAGACCATCTAAAGGAAGGGTATTCCAATCAGTGCGAAGGCCCTGAGGCAGGAATGTGCAAGGAGGCCAATGTGTCTGGAGGAGGATGCATGGGGAGGTGGGGGGAGTGGGAGGAGAGGGACAGAAAGGAAGCCCATTATCAGGGCGCTGGCTCTCATTCGGGAGAGCCAGGGAGGATTCGGGGGGGGGGGGGCACTGGGATCTGACTTAGAATTAAAGGGGCACTCTGGCCTCCGTGTGGCATGGGAAGTGGGACAGAAGCCAGGCACCCTGCTGACAGCCCTGTGCAATAATCCACCAAACCAAACAATGAAGCAAAACCCTTCTCAGCAAGAAAAAGCCCTAGAGAGCCACTCTCTCTTTCCCCAGAGCAACGGGAGAATGTGAGCTTGCTCACTCTCCAGTGTTCCCACGTGCTGGTCCCTACTGAGGTTTCACCCCAGTTCAGACCCAGGGGTGCTCTCAGCCCAAACCCAAACCCTCCTGCCAACTCCACCAGCCCAAGTGAGGAAGAGCAGAGACAAGGCGAGATGATTCACAAGCCCTCCCAAACCCAGAAGTCCTCCTTTCTCCCTTCTCTGGGGGACAAATCTGTCACCAGTCAAGATACCCACGCAGCCCAGAAGATCCTGCTTCTGAACTGACTGAACCCCACGCTGCAGGGTCACAGGGGTCAACTTCCTCCTGCTCAGGCTGCAGCCCCGGGGCTACTGGAAAAGGAACTTTCAAAACACTCATGTGGGTCAGCCCAGTGAGATGGATCTGAAACTCAGCCCAGGGAACATGCTGGAGGCTGGGGGCTCCCCAGAGCTTCTGCTTGTTATATTATCCTGGAACTTCTTATCCACCCTGACTCAGAAAGGAAGGGGTAAAGGGAGAAGCTAATTCGTACGAAGTCCTCACCTTGCTTCAAGGGGAAACCCAGGGTTGCAGATACATGATCTGGCAGCTGGAAAGGGGGTGGTGTCTTTGTAGAAGTCTCAGCGTGGCCAAGTCTTAGCGTGGCCACAGGCCCTTAGGAAGTGCTTTATGGTGAAGCCGACAGCTAACAGCAGCATCCAGCATTAAGTGCTCGTTCCTGGTTAAAAGCTTACATACATGACCTTGTGCCACCCTCATGATGACTTATTATAAACCCCATTTTATAGACGAGGGCAATGGGGCTCTGAGGTGAAGGGACTGCCCCGAGGTCATGCAGTCTGCAGGTGGTGCGGGCTGGGGCTGGAACCAGGTCTGTTGGCTCCGGAGGAGTTGTTCACCACACCGCACAGTTAAGGAAGACCACAAAGGATGGAGAGAACTAGGAGGGGAAGTGTGAGTGTGTGTGCAAAAGACTCACACAGCAGATGGCTCAAGCTAGAGACCAAGTTTTCCAAGCTGGAAAACTTCCGATACAAAAATGCGACCCTGGGAAGTGACAAGCATCCCCTCTTCCAACCAGAAAATGGAGATACTGTGTGGACCAATCCTGGGTCACTCGGGATCAAAAGCCCCCAAGGGGGCAAATAAGACCTGTCACACCAAAGCACTCTGGACTCTGGAGAAATAACAAGGCCCTGCAGCTGTTCCTGCCGTGGGACAGGCGGGGGGGTGGGGGGGGGGTGTATCCTCCAGAATGTTGAGAAGGCAAAGAAAACCAGGAGGTCAGAGGTGGGGGGCAGGGGCTTGGCGGAGTCTGAGGAAAGGCTGGGAAGTGCTGGGGAAGCTAAGGAAGGTGTTGGAGAGAGGAGGGAGGCCTGAGAGGCCCAGAGCTGTTTGGGAAGATTGCCTGAGGGCCTAGAGGGAGAAAGACTGAGGGGAAAGCAAGGGGGAAAGGTCTGCGCTAGAGAGATAAGAGGGGACCCCAGAGGGGACCCAAAGGCATCCAGGAGATTTGTAATGGGGAGCATAAAGCCAAAGGACACGGAAGAAATTCAGAAGTTGTCTGGAAGGGACAGAAAGCAAAGACCCTTCGAGGGGTCGGAAAGAAGCTGGGGGGGGGGGTAGTGGGCAAGGAGATCCAGGAGGACTGAGCCAGGTTCTGAGAGGGCACTGAGGGTGGGGCTGTGAAGGCCATGGGAGGGCGGTGCTCCTGGCAGAGGCTGGGTGCCAGGGAAAGGCAGTGAAGGATGGGGGGGCGGGCCACAGAGGACGGGGCATCCGGATGGGCGAAGGAGGATGGGGGTGGGTAGGTGGAGAGGGCCCGGGAGGGCAGAGGAGAGGGATGCCAGGAGACTGAGAAGGCCTGGGGGCAGATCCCGAGCGGAGGGCGGAGGGCGCAGGCCCCGGGGAGCTGGGAGGGGAGGGTGCCTGGCAGGTGCAGGGAAGGGTGGAGCGCCCGGGGACGTGGGAGAGGAGCGGCGGCCCAGAGGGGCTGGAGTGCCCACGCAGGACCCGCGCAGGTGGGGTGCGCGGCAGGGGGCGGAGGGGGCCGGAAGGGACCGGGCGGCCGAGGGGGCGGGGCCGGGGGCGCCGCGGGACTCACTCGAAGACGAAGAAGAGGACGGTGGTGGTGAGGATGAGCAGCAAAGTGAGCGCGAAGACGCCGCCGTGGCCGGCCAGCATGAGGCGGCCGCCGCAGTAGAAGCGGTTGCGGCCCGGGAACACCTCCCACTTGCGCCGCGGGCGGCGGCCGATGCTCCCGCTGCCGCTGCCGCTGCCGCTGCTACTCCAGCGGGGCGCAGCGGCGGGCGGCGGGGGCCCGGGGCCCGGGCCGGGGGGCGCGGCGGGGCCGGGGCGGCGCGCCCCAGGGGAGACGGGCGGCGGGGCGGCCCCGGGGCTGATCTGCTGGTACTCGCAGTCCTTCATGCGGCCGGCCGCGGGCCTCGGCTCGGCGCCCCGCGGGCCGGCCGGGCCGCACCGGGACCGGGGCCGAGCGGCGGAGGTGGTGCTGCTGGCGGCAGCGGCGGCGGCGGCGGCGGCGCGCGGCGCTCGCTCGCTGGGGGCGGCCCCGCCGCTGCCCCGCCCCGCCCCCCGCCCGGCGCGGCCTCCCGCCGCAGCGCCCCCTCCGCCTGGGCCCGGGATGGCGCTCGCGCCCCGCGGCCGGGTCCGGCTCCGCTGCGGGGCCCTGTCCTGTCCCCTGCCGACCCTGAGCCGCGGCGGTCCCCTCTGCACAACGACGGGGCTGCAGATGCGCGCTCCCGGGAGCTTTCTGTTGTTTTGCAATGAAAGCATTTGTTGGGCGTCCCCTGGGTGCCAGGCACCTTGCCAAGGGCCGAGATTCGAGTGGTGGACTTCTTGATCTACTTCTGACGATCTGTAATTCCAGGGCCAGGCTTACCCATCTCTGAGGACTGACCGGGTAGGTATTTCGGGCGGTGGGGGAGGGGGGGCAGGCAGGCAGGGGTAGGGGTGGGGGGACAGTCTGCTGTGAAACAAAACCAGGGGCCTGTTAACTACTATCTTGAAGTTCAAAGTGCTTAGGGGGTATGTGCGGCACATCCTCTGGCCTCCCTCACCCAGCTCTGTGATCTGGACCCAGACCAAGGATTTTCTAGCTATCCGGGTTGATGTAGGGTTGATGCCACAGTATTTTTCAAGAATTTGGGGTGTATTCATTTTCCAAATTGCTGTGTAACAAATTATCACAAATTTAGTGGCTTAAAACAACACACATTATTGTTTCATAGGTTCCAGCTCAGGAGTGCCAGCCTGGTCAGCTGAATCCTTTGCTCTGAGTCTCAGAAGGCTGTAATCAAGGTATCAGCAAGGCTGCAGCCTCATCTGGAGACTCAACTGGGGAAGAATCCACCTGCAAGCCCATTCAGGTTTTGTTGGCAGAACTTATTTCCTTTCAACTGTATGACTCAGGGCCTGGGGTTTTTGCTGGCTGTCAGCAAAACAGCAAAACAGTTCCAGAGGCCATCTGCAGTCCCCGGGGGTTACCGCAGTTCCTTGCCATGTGGGCTTCTCCAACATGGCTGCTTACTTTATCAGGCCCACAAGGAGAGTCTCTAGTTCCAGTCTGCTAAGACAGGGTTTCACGTAATGAAACTTATTATGTATGTAGTGGGAGTGACTACTTTCCCATCACTTCTGCCACTTGAACTCAAAAAGAGGATCACACCTTTGTGTGAATACCAGGAGGCAGGAATCACTGGGGGTTACCTTAGGTTCTGTCCACCACATTGGGATTACTGGAAAACCCAAGGAAAAGTATAAGAAAAGAGAGCTGGAGACTAGTATAGGAGAGAGTAAGAAACAAAATCAAAACACATGATGCAGGGGCACCTGGGTGACTCAGTTGGTTGAGCATCCGACTCTTGGTTTCAGCTCAGGTCATGACCTCAGGGTTGTGATATCAAGTCCCAGGTTGGGTTCCACGCTTGGCATGGAGTCTGCTTGTGATTCTGTCTTTCCCTCTCCCTCTGCCCCTCCCCCCCTGCACCCTCTCACTCTAAGATAAATCAATCTTAAAAAAAAAAAAATACATAATGCAGAGGGATAGAAAGGTAACAACAGTGACCTCAAGGATCACTAATTGTTACACATGCCAGAGGCTGCCCAGCCATGCCCTTGGTGCCAAAGATTCTGGGTTTGATGAGCCCCACCTTGGAGTGAACCACGTTGTGGGCTTCCTCCCCTCTTGTTCCTTGGCTGTAGAACAAAGTTAAAAACTGGACATACTGGTTTCAGTATAGATTCCTGTTGTCCCACCCAACTGGGTTCTTTTGCAACCCTAAACCTTTGCTTGCTCCTTGTCACTACAGAAACTCAAACTATCTTGCTTGATTTCAGCTTCGCTCCTCTCTACCTCATAATTTTTCCCTATTTGCATTGATCTTTGCCTCTCATCTTAAAGATGTGGGCCTCTTTCTGCCCATGGCCAGCGCTCCATTCATGTCCTACTCCTCTCTCTGTTCATAGAGACTGCAAACACACGCTCCATTCTCTATCTATTAAAAAGCAGGGGGCACCTGAGTGGCTCAGTTGGTTAAGCCTCAGACTCTTGATTTCGGCTCATGTCATGATCTCAGGATCCTGAGATCGAGCCCCATGTTAGGCTCAACGCTGGGCATGGAGCCTGCCTAAAATTCTCTCTTCCTCTCCCTCTGCTCCTCCCCCTACTTGTGCACGGACATGCACGCTCTCTCTCTCTCAAATAAATAAATCTTTAAAAATAAACAAACAAACAAATAAATAAAGAGCAAAACTAAACTAAAATACCAACAACAGAAACAGCATTCCATGTTGGCTGCCTCCTCACTCTAGTGTCAGGTTTATCTTTTTCTCTCTCATTTAAAGAGTAGCTCTCACTTCCATGTCACCTATTCACTTATTACTTTTTAAATTTAGCCTCTGTCTACATCACTCCCCTAAAACTTCTATCTTGGGGCACCTGGCTGGCTCAGTGGGTAGAGCATGCAACTCTTGGTCTCAGGGTTGTAACTTAAGGCCCCACATTGGGTGTAGAGATTACTTAAAAATAAAATCTTTAAAAAAACCCACCTTCTATCTTAAATGTCACCAGTGGCCCATTTAGTGTGACATAAACTACTCATTCTCACCAACACTCACAGTTTCCAGCCTCTCTTACAGATGGGTGTGACCAAGTGACTGAATTCTGGCTAATGGAAGGCAAGTGAAAGTGACAAGCTGGCTCATAAAACTCCCTGGGGCTGATCTTTGCTCCCGTTCCCACCTGCTAGCCAAATGAAGGAGACTGAGTCAAACCAGATGTGCCCATTCCAAATTTCAGGGTCCCACTCCTCCTCCATCACCTGAAAGACTTAATAAGACTGCATTCAAGGGGCACCTGGGTGGCTCAGTCGTTTAAGCATCTGCCTTTGGCTCAGGTCATGATCCCAGGGTCCTGGGATCAAGTCTAATGTCGGGCTCACTGCTCAGTGGGGAGTGTGCTTCTCCCTCTCCCTCTGCCTGACACTCCCCACCCACCCCACCCCCCCGGCTTGTGCTCTCTCTCTGTCAAATAAATAAAGTCTTTAAAAAAATAAGACTGAATTCAACTGTTCTAAATCTGCAACATGTGCAATATTTTATTTGTAGCACATAAATCTGGGGCTAGGAGAAATAAGAGATTCTCTTATGGTTATCCTGGAAGCTCTATGACTCTCTGACCATGACTTAGGTTGAGAGTTTAAAGACCCAAGCTTGTCATCTTCTTCATGCAAGGACTCTGATGCATTCACAAGCATTCCTGCCATACCAAGTCCCCATAGTCATCATCACTGCCATAATAGTCTAGTGCAACACTTGGGCCCCCAAGGCACTTGCTTGAGTTGGCAAGTCATCCCAAATAACCACAAGTGATAATTTGATTAATCATGATGCCACAGCATGCCGTGGATTAGTTGCATTGCATTTCTCATTGGCAAGGAGCTCAGCACATTGAAACCCAATGACACAACCAAACCAGATCCCTATTCCCATCTTTTGAGGTCTATTTCCTGGGACCCCCCTCCTAGTACCAATTTCTGTATCAGTCAGGGTCCAGCCAATGAGTCAGAAGCTATACCAGTCATTGGACAGAGGGAGTTTAATATAAAGAATAGTTGGAAGAGTTAACTAGGTACAAAGCTGTTAACTAGCTGAAAAGGTAAAAAGACAACTCTGAGGGGGCGCCTGGGTGGCTCAGTTGGTTAAGCGACTGCCTTCGGCTCAGGACATGATCCTGGAGTCCCGGGATCGAGTCCCACATCAGGCTCCCTGCTCAGCAGGGAGTCTGCTTCTCCCTCTGACCCTCCTCCCTCTCATGCTCTCTGTCTCTCATTGTCTCTCTCACAAATAAATAAAATCTTAAAAAAAAAAAAAAAAAAAAAAAAAATTTAAAAAAAAAAAAAAAAAAAAAGACAACTCTGAGATACCACGGAGCAGCAACAGCAGGAGGCATCTACACCTCAGAGAGCTAGGAGAACAAAGGGAAGCATCTGGAATTACGAAAACTTAGAAACTTAGAAGAGGGGCTCCACAGAGCTGAAACTCAGACCTCTAAGTCTGGTGCTGGTGTCTGGTGTCTGAGAGGGAGGAAGGACCAACACCGCTGAGGAGAGTGCCACCTGGCTGATGCTGGTGTCTCTGACTGCGACACCATGAAGCTGGTTCTGCAAAACCAGCTGCTGAAAAACTCTGCAAAGTGGATTCAGCTGCTGCTACAGGAAGGCCCGGCTGCTGCCCAGGTGAAGGAGCTTTGCTAGAGTGACCTCACAGGAAAAGGAAGCAAACGGAGGGAGGGAGCTTCTCTTCCTCCTCTGGACTCACTATCTCCCTCTGGTGGCCCTTACTGGCAGAGCCACACACAGAGCCCGCTGACAAAGCAGAAATGGATTTGCTGAGTCCCAGCTCCAGTATCTCATAGTAGAAAGCAGAAGGGTGGGCTTAGAGCTGAGAGACAATAACCTACTAACTAGCATGGGCGCTTTTATAAAGCATTAGAAGAAAGAGGTGAACTTAGGTGAGAATTAGCTGGTTTTCAAGCAGAGATGGAAGGGAAATAAAGTCCAGACATAATGGGCCTTTCAGAGTCAGAAAAGCTGACTGCTTCTAGACAACAAGTAGTCTAAGATTGAAAAAGGTCTTGAAAGATGTGAACACCTGTAAGGCAAATATCAGCTTATTATTTCACATGACTTTGGTGTAGCCATCATTACATTAAGAGTGAGGCAAGGGGGAGCGCCTGGGTGGCTCAGTTGGTGAAGCATCTGCCTTCCGTTCAGGTCATGACACCGGGGTCCTAGGATCGAGCCCCACATCAGGTGCCCTGCTCAGCGGGGAGCCTGCTTCTCCCTCTCCCTCTGTGCCGCCACCCCCCCCCCCCCCGCTCGTGCTCTCTCTTTCTCTCTTAAATAAATAAAATCTTTAAAAAAGAGTGAGGCAAGGGGTGGGGCACCATGGATGGCTCAGTAGGTTAAGCACCCAACTCTTGATTTCAGCTCAGGCTGTGATCTCAGAGTTGTGAGATCCAGCTCTCTGTCAGGCTCTGTGCTCAGCGCAGAGTCTGCTTGAGATTCTCTCCTTCTCCCTCTGCCCCTCCCCCACTCACATACACCTGTGCTCTTTCTCTTTCTCTCAATAAATAAACAGGGGCACCTGGGTGGCTCAGTCATTAAGCGTCTGCCTTCGGCTCACGTCATGATCCCAGGGTCCTGGGATCGAGTCCCGCATCGGACTCTCTGCTCGGCGGGAAGCCTGCTTCTCCCACTCCCACTCCTCCTGCTTGTGTTCCCTCTCTCGCTGTGTCTCTGTCTGTCAAATAAATAAATAAAATGTTAATAAATAAATAAATAAAATCTTTAAAAGAAGAGGCAAGGGTGTCAAAGCAAATCTAGAAGCTTGAGAATTCTGTCTAGGGAAGAGCTTGAGGGTGGTTAGTGTCACATGGATCTGACTGGAAGCAAATAGAAACCTGTTGTATTAATTTTTCGGTCAGCCTGGCTAAGCCACACAGTCCACAGATATGTGGTCAAGTACTATTCTAGATGTTTTTGCGAAGGTATTTGTAAGGTGAGATTAACATTTTTTAAAATATTTTTTTAAGTAATCTCCACACCCAGTGGGGGGCTCGAATTCATGACCCCAAGGTCAAGAGTCACATGCTCCACCAACTGAACCAGCCAGGCACCCCATGAGGTGAGATTAACACTTAAATCAGTAGACTTTAGTGAAGCAGATTGTTCTCCATAAAGTAGGTGAGCCTCGTCCAATCAGTCGAAGGCCTTAATAGAAAAAAAGATTGACTTCCCCTAAGAAAGAGGGGATTCTGCCAGCAGACTTGAATAGCAACATCAGCTCCTCCATGGTCTCTGGCTTCTGGCCTACCCTGCAGGTTTTGGCCTTGCCAGCCTCTACAATCATGAGCCAGTTATCTCCCCTGCACTCGTATCTGTACACACACACATACACATATACAACCCGTTAGTTATGTTTCTCTGGAGAACTCTGACTTATACATCAAAAAGGTTTTGAGGTAACTGTATTGCCAGAGAAACCATGAGCCCAAATTTTAAAAAGCCTTTGTCTGCCTAAAATTCATATGAAATCTCAAGGGATGCTTGAATAGGCAAAACAATTTTGAACAAGAAGAATAAAATTGGAGGTCTCATACTTCCTGATTTCAAAATGTACTACAAAGCTACAGGAAACAAAACAGTATGGTACAGGCATAAAGACAGACATATAGGCCAATGGAATAAAATAAAAGAGCCTAGAAATAAACCCTTGCATGGATGGTCAAATAATTTTGACAAGGGCTCCAAGACCAGTCAATGGGGAAAAGACAGTCTTTTCAACAAATGGTGCTGGGAAAACTGGAGATCCATGTGCGAAAGAATGAAGTTAGATTTTTATCTCACACCACATACAAAAACTAACCCCCGATGGATAAAAGACCTAAACATAAGAGCTAAAACCATAAAACTCTTAGAGGAAAACAAAGAGCAAAACTTCATGACACTGGATTTGGTGATGATTTCTTGCATATGACACTGAAAGTACGGGCAACAAGAGAAAAATAGATAAATTGGATTTCATCAAAATTAAAACCTTTTATGCATCAAATGACACTATGACCAGAGTGATAAGGCAACCAGGCAACCTATGGAATGGGAGAAAATATTTGCAAATCATATATCTGATTAATATCCAAAATATATAAAGAACTTCAGCAATTCAAACAACAAAAAACAAGTGACCTGATTTAAAAATGGGCAAAGGATCTGAATAAACATTTCTCCAAAGATACATATTTCATGTGCGAGTAAGCACATGAAAAGATGCTCAACATCACTTATCGTTAGGGAATACAAATCAAAATGACAATGAGACACCACCTCACCCTCACTAGGATGGCTACTATTTAAAACAAAACAAAACAGGGGTGCCTGGCTGGCTCAGTCACAGAGCATGCCACTCTTAATCTCAGAGTCGTGAGTTCAAGTCCCATGTTGGGTGTGCAGCCTATTTAAAAAAATAAAACAAGTGTTGGTGAGGATGTGGAGAAATGTGAACCCTTGTGCATTGCTAGTGGGAATATAAAATGGTGCAGCTGCTGTGGAAAACAGCACGACAGTTCCTCAAAAAATTAAACATAGAATTACCATATGATCCAGAAATTCCAATTCTGGGTATATACCCAAAACAATTGACCAGGGACTTGAACAGATATTTGTCTACCAATGTTCATAGCAGCATTATTCATAATAGCCAAAAGGTGGAAGCAACCAAAATATCCATTGACAGATGAATGGATAAACAAAATGTGGTGTATTCCTACAATGGAATGTTATTCAGCCATAAAAGGAATGGACAATCTGACACATGCTACAATATGGATGAACCTTGAAGACATTATGTGAAGTGAGATAAGCTCATCACAAAAGGACAAAGATTGTGATAGAGTAGTCATATTCACAGAGACAGAACGCAGAATGATGACTACCAGAGTCTGGGAGGGTAGGGGGAATGGGGAGTTACTGCTGAATGGGTATCAAGTTTTAGTTTGGGAAGATGAAGAAGTTCCAGAGATGGATGAGGGTGACTGTTGCATGACAATGTGAATATATTAATGCCACTGAACTTTACACTTAAAAGTGATCAAAATGGTAAATTTTATGTTATATTATAAAATATTTATTTTAACAACCCCCCCTCCCCGACACACACACACACACATGTGCATGGGTGCCTCTGGCTGGCTGAGATTTAGGCCCCCATGCTTGCACCAGCAGGAAGTGAACTGTGAAAGCTGCACATTCTCCAAGGAGGTCATACTCCCCAAAGCCCATCTCAGATGTGGCCATGAAGGACAGTCAAGGGGCCAGAGGGCACAGCCAGGAGGCATGGAGAACATTGGACAAAGGAGTCCCTCCTAGAACTAATCAGGTTGTCTAATCAAGGAATGTTCTCCAGCCCCAGGGAAGAGGGCTTTGTCAGTTTGACCAGTGGGGATTCAGAACTGCTTTGGACTAGAGACTGCTATTCGTCTTCAATTCTTCCCTTTCTTAGATAGATGTTTGTATTGAGATTATTCTTGCTCTACCATTGTATATTTTGTTTTTTTAGTTCATAAGGAATGTTATCAGAAGCTGACTGAGAGACTTGGAGCTGAATATAGTCACTGGATGGGATTTGGGGTTATCTCCCTTGGGAAGGGATGTGTTCTGTGAGAAGAGCAAAAAAACAGGTATTTGGCTCAGGAAGACAGACTGAGGCAGACTGGGACACACAAAAATCTGTGTTTTCTTCTTCCTAAACCTATATTCAGGCTTCATGTCCCAGTAGGATTGCCAGATTTAGCAAATAAAAACACAGGATGCCCAGTGAAATTTGAATTTCAGACAAACAACAAAGGATTTATGTCCTGTGCAACATTTGGGACATAATTATACTGAAAAAAATATTTGTTTACCCCAAATTTAAATTTCACTGAGCATCCTGTATCTCACCTGGCAACCCTACTTCCCAGCCTCTCTTGCAGTTAGATGCGGTGTGTGACTGAGGTCTGGCCAGTGGCATGAAATGGAAGTGATGTGCATCTCTCCCAGGCCTGGCCTCTCAAAACCTCTCCGAAAGCAGAGGACTTTGAGCATCTAGAGGAGGGGAGAGTCACAAAATGGAAGGAGCCTGGGTCCCAAATGACTGGGTAGAACAGGCCTCCCTCCTCAAACCTGCACTAGACCACGATGTAAACAAGAAAGAACTTGTATGATGAAGCCACTGAGTTTTCGAAGTTGTTGATTACAGCAGTTAGTCTATTTTGAATAATAGCCCTAATCCCTAAATTCAATAGCTCTTCTCATCCTTTCCTTAACAGCCTTTGACCTTGGTAGCCATTTCTTTCTTTCTTTTTTTTTTTTTTAAGATTTTATTTATTTTTTTGACAGAGAGAGACACAGCGAGAGAGGGAACACAAGCAGGGGGAGTGGGAGAGGGAGAGAAGCAGGCTTCCCGCTGAGCACGGAGCCCGATGAGGGGCTCGATCCCAGGACCCTGGGATCATGACCTGAGCCGAAGGCAGACACTTAACGACTGAGCCACCCAGGCGCCCCGGTAGCCATTTCTTTCTTTTTGAAACTCTCCCTTCTCTGATACTATTTTTTTTTTTTAAAGATTATTTATTTATTTATTTGACAGAGAGAGACACAGCGAGAGAGGGAACACAAGCAGGGGGAGTGGGAGAAGGAGAAGCAGGCTTCCCGCGGAGCAAGGAGCCCTATGCGGGGCTCAATCCCAGAACCCTGGGATCATGACCTGAGCCGAAGGCAGACGCTTAACGACTGAGCCACCCAGGCGCCCCAGATACTATTTTTTTCTAGTGCTTTAATGATGATGATGAGGAGGAGGAGGAGGAGGACTAACCACCATTCACAAAGTTCTTACTATGGGCCAGGTGCTGTGCTAAGTGCTTTATCTAGTATCTCATGTAATCCTCCTAACTACTCTGTGTGGTAGGTGCAATCACCCCCATTTCAGGGTGAGAAAACAGGTGTAGAGAAGTTCAATCACTTGCCCAAGGTCTTACGGGCCCTCCTTCTCTCTCTACACTTTTCCTTTCGACAGTCCCATCTAATCACGGCTGCCCTAATGACCATGTGTTGTGTGGACGGCTCCCTGACCTCTCTCCTTGTCTCCACGTGCACATTTTCTGGCATAGGAATGTACTGATGGCACTGCAAACCTGTGCAGCTACTCCTGTGTCATGCTGTTCTAAATACTTTTAATTTCCACGACAATCCTGAGATAGATGTTATTCATATCTACAAGGTAGCCAGCGTTACCCACATTTCACAGACGAGTGAACTGTGGCTCAGAGATTCCGTACTGGCTCACGTTCATACATGAGTACACAGCAGCTCTCAATGACAATACCTCAGTTCTACTCAAACTGAGCTCTCCCTGTCCTGTTCTGCTGCCTGCTTCCTATACTCATTCTCTGCCCTTAACTTTCAAATCCTCCCCATCCTACAGAGTCCAGTTCAAAGGCTATTTCCCCACCATGTCTGTTTGGGTATTCCAAGCTGGAAGGGATCTCCACCTTCCGTGAATTTACAGAGAACTTACTCTGTACCTTACTTTTTTTTTTGTAAGCATACAAGCAAAACTTTATCCCTCCTCATCATAAAAAGTTCAGGGAGATGGGCGCCTGGGTGGCTCAGTCGTTAAGCGTCTGCCTTCGGCTCAGGTCATGATCCCGGGGTCCTGGGATCGAGCCCCACGTCGGGCTCGCTGCTTGGCAGAAAGCCTGCTTCTCCCTCTCCCACTCCCCCTGCTTGTGTTCCCTCTCTCGCTGTGTCTCTCTCTGTCAAATAAATAAATAAAATCTTTTTAAAAAGTTCAAGGAGAGAGGTACAGAGCAAGAAGTTTTTATGGCCCTTCGGTCCCCAGAATTTACCAGTTTTTTTTTTTTTAAGATTTTATTTGAGAGAGAAAGAGAGAGAGCACGAGTTGGGGGCGGAGCAGAGGGAGAGGGACAGACTTCCCGCTGAGTGGGGAGCTGGATGCGGGGCTCGATCCCAGGACCCTGAGATCATGACCTGAGCCGAAGGCAGACGCTTAACTGACTGAGCCACCCAGCCGCCCCTACCAGTTTCTATCTTGATTAAAGTTTCTGTGTATCTGCTACCAACTCTATTAGACAACTATTTGAGTACAGAACATGTAGCAAGT
This sequence comes from Halichoerus grypus, assembly GCF_964656455.1. Classification (NCBI taxonomy): domain Eukaryota; kingdom Metazoa; phylum Chordata; class Mammalia; order Carnivora; family Phocidae; genus Halichoerus; species Halichoerus grypus. The sequence continues at coordinate 167,710,015 of NC_135716.1, forward strand.
CATCTTTAGTCCCTAAAATAGGCATTCATAAACAATTGTTGAAAGAATTGATCGATTTCAAATCCTCTGAGCCCGCACACACTACATTTTTAGATGAAGGTGAGAAGGTCTGTTCAGGAAAAGAAGTGATTTTTTCCTCAAGAGGACTGGTAAAGACATGTCAAACACTCCCTCTCCTCCCACCTTCATTAAAGAACAAAAAAGCATCTACTTCTTAGGTGTATGAAGCGTCTGGTTTCTGTTTTAGCTGGGTCTCAGAAGGAAATGACTTTTCTCTGAAATTGTAGACGCCCAACCCAGCTGCAGCATTGTTAGGCCTCAGGGTAAACAGGAAGCTTCCTGCCTTGGGCCCTTCATGTCCCTCTCCCAGACTATTAAAGACTGTTAATAGGATGGTAAAAGGACAGCTGCTGGCCATAAAATCAGCCCATTCCTTAGATCCTTGGAGAGTTGCAACTAGATCCCTCCAAGTTCAGAGAGAAAACTATGTCTGTCTCCAGGTCACACACCAGGTGCATCCACCTAGCTGGGGTCATCAGTTATCTCCTCTATGATTAGCTGTAACCATAATGGCCTTTGCAGAATACCAGAGTTTGGTTCCTTGGCATTAGTTGAGAAGGTGGGGTTTCCATTTATAAGGTTTCTGGTCCTTGAAACTATTTGTTTCTGGGAGCGATCCATCCTGATCATCCCCCAAAAAGAGGTAAAGAGGAGAATCCATGAGAGCGAAGGATCTAGTGCTCCTACCTCTGTGATGCAGGGCTGAAACAGGACCTTCAGTCTTCCTGCACACAGGGTAGAAGTCCCTGGATTTGCAGCTGTTGGTGAGGAGGGAGGGAACAGTTTCTGCCAACTGGAGGGACACTAGGGCAGGGGTTATCCTCTTTTGCCAAGAAGGGCACTCGGGTGTCTTGGCAGAAGGCAGAGGGCTGCCCCGATCTGTGTGTACATTTTCAGAAGCATTTGACTCTGGACCAAATGCTCTCAGCTGTGCTAAAGCTAGGGCGATGGATGGGAAAAGCTTATTGGCCAGGCTGACTAGAAGCTCCAACAGAGGGTGCTGGGGCTCAGCCAGGAGCTTCCCTTCAGCTGGCAAGTTCAGCTTTCTGTCATGGTCAGAGGGAGTGTGTCAAAATTCCAATTCTCAGTGCTCTCCAGAAGCTACGATTACCCCTCTATTTTGAAGTTTCTGCTTGTTGGAATTTTTGGCTCAAATAGGGAATGAGTGGTGAGGCTGCAGAGCCTCTTACCTCTGTCAAAGAATGAGCACAAATAGCTGAGCAGGAGTCAATGTTCTTACTACAAGTACAGTGATGGGCTCATAACCAAATGGGGGCCTGGAAGATACCATTTCATTCAACCTTGGACTTAGCCACAATTTATCAATTCATGCTGCCTTGTTGGCTCCTCTGACCCATGTCTACCAATCAAGCAAGCACAGGCACCTGGGCACGGCAGGAAAACCAGTCACCACTTTGACCGTTTACTTGCCTGGCACAGATTTACTTACACAGGACAGGGAGCCTGATTTGCCACGTGTCACTGCTTTCCCTCATTCAAAGGAAAGGTCACTTAAGTTACTCCTCAGAGTTGCACCTGAAGAGGGAGATTTTCTTCTGAGTACTGAAAGCAGGAAAACTGGATATCTTCTCCTAAAATCATGTTTGAGCCTCTACATAAGTGTTTAGATTGGGATGATGCCATTGCTTATGGCAGCTCTTAAGATCTTCGAGCAGAAAGGGACCTACTAGATTATATGGCCCGCCCCCCTCGCCTCTCCCAGGAATATCATTTCCCCCAGTTTCAGAAGAGGTCACTAAGGCTATGAAAACACTCCCAAGGTCACACAGCTGGTAAGTGGGGTTTTACTGAGAGGACTAGAATCTGGGTCTCCTGGTTCTTTGTGCAATGTTCTTTTTACCATGACTTTTTCCCTAAGTATTTTGTATTATTTTAAAAAATGTAATTCAGGGGCACCTGGGTAGCTCCGCCAGTTAAGTGTCTGGCTCTTGATCTCAGTTCAGGTCTTGATCTCAGGGTCCTGAGTTCAAGTCCCGCCCACCGTGAAGCCTACTAATAAATAAATAAATAAATAAATAAATAAATAATTCATTGCATGCATAACCAAAAGTTGTTTAATTTGTGTGTATCTTTGTAAGATTTTTCATATAAATAAATGAACAAATCATGAAAATAATCAGAAACAATGTCCCATTTAAAAAAGATGGTCCTCCTTTACTTACTGCCAGTACACTGTTCAGGCCTCCACCGTCATGTGGACTATTACCAGCCTGTCAGCTAGAGCCTTTGATGAAACTGACATTGAAATACTTACATTTACATTGACATTTAAATACTTTATATTTAAGTTTACAACTATCTCTGCTATGCTTGGTTGACGAGACAAATGCAACTGTACTTTAGACTTGGAGAGGAAGATTTCCTCACTTACAGAGAAAATAGGTACTACTCTAAAATTTGCCATAGCCAGGACCAGATGGGGCTTTCCAGTGGCTCATGCTTCTCCCATTCCTGACCAACCTTCAGAAAGACTGGAGGTTCCTAAAGGACAGAGCAAGGGTCCCAGGGCAGCACAGACAGTCCCAGTGTCTATCTGTACTTCCAGACCCCTGAGACTCCAGGTCATGTCCAAGGTAGGAAGTTGCAATGTAGGAGCAGTCCCAGGAGCCAGTAAGACAGGAAGTAGCCCAGAATGCATCGTGTGACTAGAGAATAGGTTTTCCAGTTGTATACAAGTCCCATGATAGAATTTCTGGGGATCTTTTGTCCTGGTAGGGAGTCCCCTGCAAGGGGCTTCCAAGGCACAGTCTCTAGGGATCTCAGCAGTGGCTCTTGATTCTGAAGCAAGTAAGCTGGAAACCAGTACACAATAGGAGTGGAGGAACCCAGAAACCTGGTGAGAACCTGGAAATCATAAGAGGGGGAAAACCCACACATTTATTGGAATATCACTGCTTCACAGTGGACCAGCCCGGGGCTTCCCTGCTGCCGGGTCAACTACCACCCCATGACTAGAAATGTGTTGTTCTGGATAAGAGATTCAACAGAACTTAGGATCTGCCTTATAAAGAGCTGTGACACCAGCCAGGTGACCTCAATGTTACAAATAAGCAGAGCTACAGACTAATTACCACAGTAATGGGCCAATCAATACTAAAAACTACGGGGTCCAATTTGAGCCCAGGGCCTGGACTCTAACCGTTAGGCTGTGATACGGGGCTTTGGGAACCTGAAGGGGTTCCCTCATCCCCTGGGGATAGCAAAACAGAGGGAAACGGGGCAGGGGATCCTGTGGTTCAACATTTTCCCTCCTAGGGGAATTCAGAGCCAAGCCTCCACATGGCCTCCCTCCCTTTTGAAGCTGTGCTGGCACTCGCTCTACTAGTTAATCCAGCTACAAACACAGAATGCTACTTTCTGTTTCCCCTGGGCCTCTTATTCACACAGCCCAGAGAACTTTACAAACAGCCAGTATGCGCCTCCCAGAGGCAGAAGCTGTTAAGGAGTGGCCGGCGTGGAGGAAACGACTTCCTCGGGGTTATGTGGGAACTAGGGTCGTAGCCAGGAATAAAAAAAATGGAAAGTATCAAAGGCTTCCCACCCCAAACATTACACAAGGGATCTCCTCTAAAGACTGGGCACCTGCCAGAGCTGAGAGTGCCTCAAGTCACCATCCAAGTAGACCCTCAGGGTAACCGTACAGTCGGGAAGGACCCACGCTCTCCTCTGTGCTTTAACTCCTTCATCTCAGTTACTTCAGGTCCTTCCACGACTCTCGTGTCTCTGCACGCACCCTTCATTTGCCCAGAATACTCTTCCTCTGCTTCTTAAATGCAATTCCTTCTTACTCTTTAGGACCCAGCCTTAATAGGACACCCTCCTCAAATCCTTCAGTCCATTAGCTACTTTTTCCTCCGGGTTTCCACAATACTTTATCTCAAAACAGCAATTCCTCTTCCATCCCACTGTACTAGAAGTTTATCTCTTAAGTGTCTGTCTCCCCATTTCTACCAAGAGACCCACCAGGGCAGCAATCTTGCCTCACTCATGTTCCATTCCAGTGGTCTGACCCAGGGTCTGGACAAAGAAAGCCCCCAAATAGTTGGTGAATGAATAAATTAGGTAGAGGTCACTCAAACGGGAGAAGCTAGCAGTGTTCCTCGACCCTGGCCAAGGGGTTTTGCCTGTATTCACACCCTTACCGCAGTCAGGAACCCACCTCACCTGAACATGCATGCATAGACTGCCAAACAGCAACAGCACTGCAGCGTGGACCAGGTACACAAACACCTGAGGGCCGAGGAATCCAGGGTCAGCTTTCTCTAGGGTCTTGCTCTTCTTGCTCCTGTGCATCCCAAGTGTAAGGCAGAGCCAAGGGTGGGTGGTCACATAGGTCCATGTTGCCCAGGCAACCAGTATAGCCACTGGCGCAGCCAGTAAGAAATTGGGCACCTGCTTGAGCTCATAGTATCTCAAAAAGCCAACATTCCAGTAGATATCCTGGATATAGCTATATATTAGGGGAAGTTCCCAGGAGCACCAAGGTGGCTCATTTCCCTCCACAATCCGGTAGCCCTTGTCCACAGCTAACTTCAGCAAGGGCTCAGGGATGGGGCGCACTGAGCCTGACAGACAGAACTGGGTATAGGCATAATACTGAAAGAGGGCAAAGGGAAGGCCAAGCGTGAACACAGACAGGAACACAGAGCCCATCAGCTTCAAGAGCGGTCTCAGAGGATTCAGCACCATGAGAGAGGACAGAAAGCCTTGGCACTGAGAATACACGAGAAAGCCAATGCTGACCAGCCCATTGGAGCGTACGCCAGTGGCAAGGGCAAAGAGGAGCCCACTAGTCCAGCTTCGGCCCCTTTCCAGCTGCCCCATGGCGCTGAATGTCAGGAGGGCAAACAAAGCTTCTGAGTAACCAGCTGCCAGAAAGACATTGGCGGGGCTGAGGCAGAAGAGTAGGGCTCCATAAAAGGCCTGGCGGGGACAGCGCAAAACCAGACAGCCCAGGTCGTGAAGTGCGACAGCGGCCAGCATGGAGAACAAGGAATTGAGCAACGCTACTGAGATTAACAGGCGACTCCGTAGGTTCAGTAATGCCTGCAGGGGCCTCAGCAGTTCAGCTCCCACCAAGAGAGCCAGGGGGAAGCCAGGGAAGAAGGCAAAGTTGTGCTCATACAGATAGCCATGCTCGGCAATGAACAGGAAGTGTTCGGCATCCCAGTGAGACAGGCCACCCAGGAGACCTTCCACAAGTTGGTCCACAGAGCCTGAGGGGGCGAGGCGAGGAGGAGAGAAGGCTTCTGCACGATGATCAGGGATGATGGCATTGAAGAGAGCCTGTGGGATGAAGGAGAACTAGGATTTCGGTTGAGCAACTGGAAGGAAAGAATTACCATTTAATAAAATGAGGAAGAACAGACTTGTTGGAGGACAATTAGGAGTTCAGTTCTAGACTAGTTAAGTTTGAGTTACATATTCCAGGGCAGAGGTCAACAAGGCAGTGAGACATAGGAGTCTGAGGGTCGGGAGAGTGATCAGGGCTGGAGACATAAATTCAGATGTCATAAGTGCACAGAAGGTATTTAAAGGCATGAGACTGAATGAGATCACCTGGGGAGGGATGAAGCAGGGCTAGAGAAAAGAGATCTGAGGATTTGGCCCTGGATGTGTCAACATTTAGAGGCTTGAAGGAGAGTGAGGATCCAGAATGAAGATAAAGAGGGAACAGTCATTGAGGTATGAGGAAAACCAGGAGAGCAGGGTGTCTTAGAACCAGGTGAAGCAAGGGAGTGGTCAATTCTGCTACTAGGTCAAGGAAGATGGGGACTGAAAAGTGACCGCTGGATTTAGAAATGTATAGGTTACTTCACTGCCTCAGTAGTGAAGGCACAGAGGTGCAGACGTAGGCATGGGATGGATGTGGGGGGAGCATGCACAAGGGCACTTCTGATTGGACCTATTTTTCTGAGTTTTCGCTCAGGGAAGCAAGTTGGGGAAAAGGTGTTAGGGGCCTGAATAAAAAGATAAACATGTAAAATAAGTCATCTATGACCCCTAGTTCTCAAAATAGGCTGTGCACTGGAATCATCCAGGGAGTTTCAAAAATACTGATGTCTAGATGTCTGGGTCCCTCCCCCAGGATTAATGATTTCACTGGTATGGGATACAGCCTGGGCATTGAGATTTTTTTTTTTTTTTTTAAGCTCCCCCAGGTGATTCTGATGTGCAGAACAATTTCAGAGAATGGCAGGGTGAATGGGCCAGGGCAGTAAGATCACCGGGTAGCACTAAAGACTCACTTGGGCCAAAGATCTTGAAGAGAAAGAGACCAGTCAATACAGCTGTGTGTTTCTCTCTGGGCACGATGCAGAAGTAGAGAGAGAACGAAACTGAACCGTGGCTGGGCTTCCGTCCTGTGACCAAGTCGGGGAGCAGGGAGCAAGCCAGTTGTGCGTGTGAGCCTGGTGGATCATGGAATCTAGCTGGGTAAGAAGGGATGCAGAAGCCAGAAGGTGGGTGAGGCACAGCGAAACGGTGGGAGGATCGGTGGATTATAGGTCCTGAGGGGGTGGAAGAGCCGTTAGAACTGGGGTACTAGAGGGAGTGAGCTAGAAAGATAGGAGATAGTGGTTAGTTGTATCAGCTTTATTAATACTGAAACCACCAAGAGATCAACAGGAGTGCTGGAAAGCGCAACAGTGAATCAGGAGCTAAAACCTTTAAGGAATGAAGAGGAATGAGCTGTCACTAACAGAGATGACAGCAACAGTGAAGGGTAACTGGGGAGATCATCTGATGGCATGAGCTTTAAAGTTGGAAGGAGGGTGGGGGAGAGAGAGGGATAATGAAATAGCATTATCATTAAATGTCTTTTTGCATCGTTAGATTGTCAGCTACTCAAAGGAAAAGAGACCGTGACTTTTCCTTCTCACCACCTAGCACAGTTCTTGGAACAGAGCAGGCACTTAACACAATCCTGGGTGTGAGGAGAGGAGACATACTCATTTCCAAATCACTATCTGAATTAGTCTTGCTTCCCTATCCCAGATGCCAGTTCACACTCCTGCCCCCAGGGGCCTACCAATCACTCATCTGATACTGTTCTAAGCCATCATTGGGTCAGTTTCCCCAGCCCCACAACCGGGGTATAAGCCCATTCTTAAGGCTCTTTCTCTTTTTGGTCAGTTTCTTTATCAGGCCACTTTAAACAGTGAAAACGAATGGGACAGGAATGACAGTCACAGATAACAGCCCTAGTCTCCAAGCTGAAGCTACTTTTAACTAAACCTGGGGCCCAGCAGAGGCTGCTATGCCTCATCGTGCAGGAAGGGAGAAAGGAGGTTTCCAGAAAGGAAAAAGAGAACCCTGAGAAAATGGCATTTGTGGAAAAAAGAGCACACGTAATTATGCTAATATAACACCACTAGACTGTTGACACACATTCAACAACAACACATACTGAGAACATACTAAGCACTGGGCACTGTGCTAGGCATCAGACAGAATTCATATGTATGGGAAATTTGATTAAAATATGTATCAAGAGGAGGCTTGGAGGGGAAAGGAAGCTGCAAAAGTGCAAATGCATTCTGAGGGTTGTGGTGGCTGAGGCAGCAAGGGGAGACACCTGGGGGAAGAGCTGGGGACACTGCTGACTAACCAAATACACTCAAGTGACTGACTCCGTGCTCCGTCGCCTGGTAAGGGGACCCAGGGCAATGCCTTGGGCTGTCGCGCCCTAAAGGCATCTCTGGTTACAGAACCTCATGGTCCATTGGAAAGACCACTAGCTCAAGAGTTAGGAAGGCTGGGGTCTGATTCTGGCCCTTCTCTAACTTGCTGTGTGACTTTAGGGAAGCCACTGAACCTTTCTGGGCCTCTGCTGCTTCATGTGTAAAACAAGGGATTAATAGACCATTTCTGGGGCGCCTGGCTGGCGCAGTTGGTAGAGCATGCGACTCTTGATCTCGGGGTCGTGAAGTTCGAGCTCCACGATGGGCATGGAGTTTACTAAAAAAAAAAACCACAGACCATTTCTAAGAGTGCTGCCCACCTTTTGGTTATCAGGTGTAGGTGTTCCAACCACATGGAAGGGCACACCTGGGAGGCAGAAAGAATATGGGGACGATTCTTAGTGCCTAGCCCAGTCATGTGGCAACAGCATGTTTAGGACAAAAGATCAGAGACTGACCTGCAGCACCAGAGTCAGGACACGGCAGCTGACTGCAAACCTCAGCACCTCTTTCCTGGACGGGTCCAGGGGCCACATCCTCTCACCACCGGGAATTCAGGGGAGTTGCTGCCTGGACTGAGCTCCCTCAGGCTTCTAAACTCCAAAACCCAAGGAGGAAACATCACACATGGGCCAAAAGTAAATATTGTTATTATTATTATTATTATTTTTTCTTCACAAAAGTAAATTCTTGAAAGCATTCTTCACAGGAGACTCCCCCTTCAGCATTACATGGCAAACTTAACTGCCTAACTGCCCAGATGAGAGAAAAGCATCTTGAAGGCAGATGGAACCACTTGGTGTCACTTTGAAGCACTGTACTGAAGCACTATTCTACACGGATAGGCATGAAGTTGGAAGCTAGGCTCACAGAAAATCTTCAAAAGCCTGCTGGGTACCCCTGTGCAGGAACTAAAGACCTGGGTTCAAGTCCTGACTCTGTCACTCACAAGTTCTCATTCAGTCCTTCTGAGCCTCAGTTCTTTAGGTATAAAATGGGATCAGACTGTTGTTGTTTTTTTTTTTTAAGACTATTTTCTCTCACAAAATTGTCATGATGGTGAAGCGGACCGAAATGTGAAGAAGTACCACCAAATCCATGTTGTGGTTGCTATTATTTGGTGTGTGCCCTTTTCCTCTTGCCCAGAATAATAAACTAGATCCCAAACCAGAGTCCCAAAAGTGGGGCACAGAACTCAACTGGAAGACCATAATGACTACACACTCTAGCCTAGCTCTCTGATGTGTGTTCAGCTGGTCTGTTAAACTAAGTGGAGAAGGAAAAGAAAACCACCACTCAGCAGGACTTCAGCCAGCTCACATTGCTAAAACAAACTGAGGGGGAAGACAGAGTTGACTACTAGGGATGGAGAAAACTGTTATTTCCCCATCTCTTTGTTGGAATGGCAGCAATGTATAAACAACTGCAAAGCCATTCTGAGGCAAGGAATGAACTTTAAGGCTTTTTTTTTTTTTTTTTAACACAACTCTTGGGCTAAAAGAAGTAGCAATGGCTCCTAAAGAACATTCAAATACCAGTCTGGGAAATCAGAAGTGGGGGCAAGAGCACCAGAGGCAGTTCACTGATTTGGGGTGAACTATCCTTAAAGGAAAAAACATTTCAACTGAGAAATTAAGAGGGAGGGCTGGAAGACTTTCCTTTCTTATCTAATATCTACCAAACCTTTAGGTATCATTTGTTTCTGGAATTCTTCTCTGATGCTCACTAGACTATTTGATGTGCTCTCATCGCCCTCTGCTTCGTCGTCTTTACGGCTATTGTTTATTTAAGTTGCTTTTGAGGGCAGGGGCTTTGTCTATCTTGCTCCCAACTACCCCTGCAGGGCCTGGCATTACAGACAGGCATTTCAAGCCCGTGTTCTCACTGAGCAGAAGTGGCAAGAAAAAGATATGGCGTCACCAGTTCACTGGCTCGGGATATAAAATCACTGCTATAAGTATTCCTCCCACCATATCTCATGTTAAGATCAAGACCTAAGTCACAGAAGCCCCAGGAAAATACAGTTTCTCCAGCAAGGGAGCAAGATTGCCCAATAGCAACAGTACACCTTCCTCAGCACAAGGGGGCGCCTGCTGCTCACTCCATCACCAGGAGGCCCGGAGGAAGGGAGAGGCCGTCAACGCCACACCGGTTTGCTCATCAAAATTCAGTTCAAAGGCAAGCTTTTGAAAACCCCAGAGAGCCGCGGTAGTTTGTGAATCCACCCAACATTTCCAGCATCTGACTCGCGGAATCGAGAGGGATTGCAGAAACAAGTATGGCCAACCTCACACGGCCGCTGATTCTCTAGCCTAGGGTGAATTCACTTTTTCCCTTCACTTCCCACCCACATGCAGAAGAAATGTTGGGGACAGAAAAGCACTTAACCCACCTCTGCCTCTTCACCGGGCTTCCATTCTTCCTTTCCTCTCTCCAGAGTCAAGCTCTAGCCCCAGCGACCACAGGAGACTTGTAACCTACACTTAGCTTACAGGTAAACCAAGTAAAAATAAAATAAAGCCAGTGAGTTGTCCCTCTCGGCTAGTTGAAGACCTCACTTCCCAACAACACCTTTGCGAAATCAGACTCTTGAAATGGCAGGACACTTAGAGCAACTAGTTTTACTCTATTTTCCCGTGAGATAAATATGCCCGGCGTGGTGAGTTAATAAAAATCTCCATGGTTTTTACATCCGAGATCTCATTAGACCCTGTGAGGCCAGTATAATTACCATCGCCATTTTATGGATGTGGAAACTGAGGCTCATTGGGGTCAAGTGACACACCCTAGGCTATATTTAAAGAGAATGTCATCTTTTCCCCTTCTGGAACCTCATGGTCTTCCCACCGGCCCTCAACAGGGCCAAAGGGGATGTGCTCTTTCAGAGCCAGGGTAACAACCCAGGACTCCCAACTCCTAGCCCAATACTTGTCCAAAGACAGCGCATGCTCTTACTGGGTATGCTTAGGAAAGGGAGTGCCCTAGCTGAGACTCTGGGGAAGCCTGAATTGGAGCCCTGGACCCTTGGAGTTAAGACAGCGTCCTCTGTAGAGTGGGGAAGTCTCCGTGACCCAGGGTCCTCGGGGCCAGAGGCGCTGCTGGCTGTCGCGAGCCAGGGACCGCCTTCTGCCACCCCAGCCGAGTCCGAAGCCCATTCTAACCCTTTCCTTTCGGACACAGTCCCAAACGCGCCGTGGGCACCTCCTCTCCCCAAAGGGGCCACGGCGCAGGGGTTACTCCCGAGGCGGCCGGCGGGGCCCGGCCCGACCGGGCCTACGGCCGGAAGGCAGGGGAGGGCCGGAGGCTGTAAAGGAAGTGGCGGCACCGGGAGGCCGCTATGGCGGAGGGGCGGGGCTCCCCGGTTCTCGGCGGCCTCCGCCTCATTTCCCTCGGCCTCCGTTTGACGACCTCCCTCCCCCCGAAAACTCCAAGGCTCCGGAGCTGGCGCCGGGTCCACAGCGCCGGCCCGTCTCGACCTCCCAGGCGGGGCCCGAACCTCAGCTCCTCCATCCGGGGACCCCGAGCGGCCCGCGCCTGCGCACCGGCTCCGCCGAGGCGGCCCCGCCCCCCTCCTGCCCGGACTCGGAGGTGCCCCGCCCCCCTCCGCGGCGGCCATGTTGACTCCGGGCGCGCGGGGCGGGGACGGCGTAGCCCCAAGACTCCGTGCCCTCCGCCTTGGCACCTTCCCGCCGTGGTGACACCTGAAGAGTTCCCTTTGGCGCTTCGCGCGCCTCAGGTCCCCTCCCTGCCTTCAGTTAGCCCATCCGTGCTGCTATGGCAGAGTTGGCGCTCTCGCCCGGGTTGCATCCCGCAAACGTCCACTGAGTTCCCGATGTGTGTATGCGGAGGAGGCTCTCGGAGTTGGGAGTCGCCCCGCGGCCTCTTCGCAGAAGCCAGAGCCGCACTTTCCCTGCTCTGAGGCATCAACCGCTCAGCACAGGGCCTGGCACACAATAGATGGTCTCTGAATAGAAAGAGGAGCCTTGGGGTTTCTGTGGCCAGCAGTGGCACCCAGCGTCCTGGGTGTGAGGGAAGTGGGGGATCCCCCTGCTTTTCCCCTCCTCCAGATACCGGGGACCTCGTGTCCGACTTCGATCCTCAGCTCCACCTCAGGTGGCTGATGAGGACGGTGCCGAGAAGGCCCCCCCGGACTCTTCTTCCTCATTCAAGCAGTTGCTCTCGTGGGAAGTGGGGCCAAAAAAGAAGAAGCAACAGCAGCTAACTCAACAAAACCGGCTGTTGGGGAGGAGCGGCCAGTGGGTACCCCTGTAACGGAAACTGTTAGAACAACTTTGCACCCTCCTTCAAGGAAATAGATAATAAATCCTTCTCCGTTGGTGGATTTCTTGTTTCTCAGGATTCCAAAGCCTTCTGCGGTTTCAGTTATCGGCCCTCTAAACGGAGCTGGGGTCTGGGTTAGCCTCTGGCCACAGACCTGGACAGGGAGGGGTTTATCTTCTGCCACAGCTACTAGTGTGGGTGGGAACAAAGGGATGGTTGCTATCTCTCCAGGCAAAGAAAACTAGCCTACCTCAGTTCTGTGGGGGCCAGGCACTGCACTGTTAAATTCTAACTCATTTCAGCCTCTGACACCTAAGCTGCCCTAAGATACTGTTGTGTGTAAGGTGGATAAAGTAGAAATCACATGTTAGTCCTGAGTTGGAGAAGGGAACAAAAATGGAGAAGACTCTTCCCCAGTTTTTTCAGTGACACACACTTGTTCTCAGCTCCAGAAGCCTGTCAGTGAATTGGCAAAGCTGTGGTGCACACTCGTGACTGGGGCCTGAAGTTGTGGCTTGAATCTCTAGAAGTCCATGAGCCTCCCAGCAGCACTCTGTTTGCAAAGACAAAACCGAGCAATGAACTGTACTTGCTTTGTGAATTCACAAGGGAAAAAGACATGCATTCTTAAGGTTTCCTCCGTCCACACCAAATTCCCTCAAAAATCCGTTTGTAAAAAGGACAGGGGTCTCTTGTGACAAGTCGGAATGTTTCCTAACAGCTCAACTGTCACCCGTTAGAGGTAGAACTTTGTCCAGATCTTCAGCTCTACTTTCCAGCAATTTCTCCTTCCTTTCCTTCTCTGCTACCCACCCCCCTCCTCTTCCGCTCTGTTTCCTGTTTCATTTTCTGGCTCCTGCTCTGACAGGAAAACAAGAAAGCTGAACCTTGTGCTCTCAAAGCCCTGGCTTGTCAGAATGGAGGAAGACTAGGTGGGATGGGAGGGGGTTCTAGAAGGGCCTCCAAGACTGCGGGCAAGTAATTGAGGAGGCAGCTCTCTCCAGTCTGCTTTTAGAGTCTGCAGCTAAAATGGAGCCTGCATCTACACAGGGAGCCAGCTGAGCAACCAGCACGGTGGGAGAGCCAGGCAGACAGACGTATCCAAGGGCTCCAGAACGACTCTATACCACCCGGTCACTTCCATTAAGAAGCAAATATCCCATACCACCAACAAATGATTTCATAATACAAATTTCTGACCTAAACAATACAAGCAATGCATCACTGTTTCTAGAATCCTAGAAGGTAAGAGAGTTACAGCATTTCTGTTCCTTGAACTTGCCTGGCTCTGCTCTTGCTGCTTCCCCTGCTTGAAATGCCTCACTGCCGGACCACCCTTTGGCCAGCCCACTACCTTCAGGTCTCAGCTGAAAGGTGGCCTCCTCAGAGAGGCTTTTTCCCACTACCCAGCCACATCCAGCACGCTGTACTATCCCATCACCCTGTTCTGTTATCTCCATAGCACCTATCACCACCTGATTGTCCTGTCTATGAATTTTACTGCTTTCATTGTCTGTCCCCCTCTTATGGATTATAAGCTTGTGAGAGCAGGGGCCACGTTCACCGAAGTATTACCAGTACTTAGAACAGTGCTTTGCACATTGTGTGTACTCAGTAAAGATTTGGTTGATAAATCAGTTTGTTTGCCCTGATACCTCTATTTTATGGGTGTGGGAACGAGGCTCAGAAAAGGGAAGTGGCTAGCCCGAAGTTACATAGCTGGTGGCTAAGGCGAGACTTGAATTCAGATCTCCAGGCTGCTTTTTCTTTCCTGCCACTCCACACTATTTTAAACTTTCTCAGGTTTACCTCTTTCCCTCTCTTCCTTTGGTTCCATACAACCAAGAACGTGCACAGGCTACGCCAAGAACCCTGCAGAGTGCACACCGCGTCTTAACAGCTCCTATCTACTCTTTCCTCTACTAAATTCCCATCTTACTCCACAAAATAGGAGTGCCTCCCATGTGACAGGGGATGAGGATGTAGCACTGAACAAGACGGACACAGTCCTTGTCCTCATGGAGATGACAGTAATATCTACCTCATGGATTCTATAGCGCTTGGCCCAAAGTGCTCACTGAAGACGGGCTGTTGTAATTCCCTGAACAAAAAGGGGGAAGAGCGATGTTCCCACTGGAGGTGTGAAGAAGGAAGTTCGGTGGTTCTCATGGAGCACTCACCATGCTGGAGCAACCTGACAACTCGTTTCTTTCTGTAGCACCTTGCCTGGCTCCAGGTACCGTATCCAAAGATGGCTTTGGCTGCAGACCGGGCGGAGGAACAGACCAGTGTGTCCATTCTCGGTAATTCAGTTTCAGACACGAGACTTTCCATGGCCCCAGCCCTATGGGAATGATGGAATAGCTGACCCTCATCTTGGCTTTGAGGCCACGCCGTTATGGGACAAAAGTGACCACATTGGCTTCTGATTCTGTTACTGCCAACCTAGCAGGCAGGGGCTAGTGCCTGTGATGACAGGCAGAACTTCACGCTCCATCTTTTCTCTGTGGGCACTCACTGGCAGTTTCCAAGGGTGTTGGGTGACATTCACATCCGTCCTGAAATCGGGGGTGGCACCAGTCAGGTTTTGGACATTCCGTTTGGCCTCTGTTGTATCATTTGAAGGTGTCCATCCACCGCGGGACACCCCACCCTGCCTCTCAACTGCAGGAGCCAAACACTGATCCTTTAGAGGCCGCAGACACTAAATATTTTTCACCCTTCCTTCGGTGTTTGCCTTTCAGTACTTAGAAAACCTTGACCCGACTGCGGCCTAGTGGGAAGGGCCTTAGCCACTTGGGGGTGGCTGTGGCTGCAAGGCAAAAGAGCCAATGAGGTTGAGAGTATTGTTTAGGCCAGACTTGGCAGCTCTCCAGCTATGAAAGAAGGTTAAGGTCATTTGGGGGGGAGGGGGCGGGGGGGAGGAGCCTGGGAAAAGAACTACTGGCCACACCCCTGGGTTCTCTACTGGCGAGGTTCTATTTACTTCTCAAAAGCAAATTACTCACAGCTCAGTGGCTAGCAGTTCTCTCAGCCTGTGGTAACTCCAGTCCGAAACTGGAGACCAGGCTAGGCTCCCCCTGCATTGCAGGGGAGCAGATGAAAGGAACCCAGGAAACCAAACTCCTAGGTAATGCTCCACACATAGCCCAGAAATGCACTTTCTACACTAGAAAATGGAGTTCAAGAGGCCCGGTACAAAACATAGCCATTAGCAACACAGCTCACCAAAATATAGATATGAAAAGTTTCCCGTGTAGTTTTTTTTCCAGAAGAGTCCTAGGAAGGCATCTTGGTTGACGAAGGTGAGCCATTGTCTCTACCTCCCTCCCCCTCGATCAATAGAGGAATACTGATTATTCATTCCTGTCCCTGACCCAAATATTAACAAGCACACTCAGCTCGATGAACACTTGATTGAAATTCTTGGGACAATTTTTACCTCATGCTGAATACGACAAAAACAAATCTTGCCTGCTGAGCTCTGCAGCTAGCTTCAGTTACTCCTGGGGTCCTCTGCCCCGGGGAGGAGGGCCGCAGCTGCGGGACCCCGCTCGGTGGGTGCGCTCAAACCACTTTCCTCAGCTGTAAAATGGGAGCCAGAATCCTGACTCGCAGGCACAATCCTTGCAGGATTACTCGATGGGCTACGTCTGGTCCACAAGTAGGTACGCACTAGAAAACTGATGTTTCGAGTTTCACTTCTAAGTGTCCACAACAATGGCATTTTCTCTGCTACTGCTTCTGGTCTCTCCGCTGTTTCCCCAAGGAAGGAGATGAACAGAGACGCTGTATATGGCAACATTCGCCTCATAAAAGTAACTGCATCTGGCCAACATCTACAGTTCCATTCAACAACTCCTTAAGTGGTCACCCCGTGTCGCGTAGGACCCGGATGTAGCAGTGACCAAAATAATAATGCCCTCAGAGAGCTTACATTCTAGTGGGAGACGACAGGTGAGTAAAATATACGGTTGACCCTTGAACAACAGAGGGTTTGAACTGCACGGGTCCACTTAAACAGATTTTTTTTGACACAGTGCAGTACTATAAATGTATTCTCTCTTCCTTATGATCTTCCTAACATTCTTTCCCTCTTCCTTACTTGATTGTAGGCATACTGCATATAATACAGATAACATACAAAATAGGTGTTGATCTACTGTTTATGTATCAGTAAGGCTTCCGGTCAACAGTAGGCTATTAGTGTAGGTTTTGGGGGAGTCAAAATTTATACGTGTATTTCTGGGGGGTGCCTGGCTGGCTCAGTCAGTAGAGGATGTGACTCAATCTCAGGGTCATGACTTCACACCCCACGTTGGGGGTAAAGATTACTTAAAAAACAAAAAGTAAAAATAAATAAAAGCAACATTTGTAAAATTTGAAAAAAAAAAAAGTATTTTTGCCCGGGCAGGGTGCTGGCAGCCCTGGCCTCCACACCGTTCAAGGGGCAACCGTACAACAGGCCGGACGTAACAAGGGCTACAAAGAAGAATAAGGCAGAGAGGGAAATAAGGCAGGGGGGCAGAGATTGCTATTTTAAATAAGGTGGCTAGGGAAGGTTCACCGACACAGTATTTGAGCGAAGACCCGAAGAAGAGGACTTCAGTCACAGTTATCTGGTCGAAGAGTATTCTGGACAGAGGGGATGGTAGATGCAAAATCCCTAAGGTGGAAACATTCCTTTGTGGGGGAGTGAGCAATGGGGAAGAGAAAGGGGGCCCAGAAATCTAACAGCAAGCCAGACGACCAAGGGTCTCGCAGGTCATTTATAAGGATCTGGACTTTACTCCCGAGTGAGAAGACTGAAGGATTTTGATCTTAGGTTTTAAAGGGAGTGTTCTGGTTGCTAATGTCAAGAATAGGTTCAACCAGGCAAAGCAGAAACAAGGAGGATATTTCAAGAATTTAAGAATGATAGGATAGTGTCTTGAACTACAGTGGTAGTGGCCCGGCTGAGGGTTCTTTTTTGGAGAGGGCGAACAGACTGGATGTGGAAACGAAAGTAGTTTTTTGTTTTGTTTTGTTTTGCCAAGCAATGGAGTTGTTGTTTCCTGGGGAAAGTATGGGAGAAGCAGGTTTCTAGGGGAAGATAGGGCATTTTAGCTCGGGAGTGTTCAAATTAATCTTCCACACAGTTAAGTTGGAGGCTGCCTTGAGATAAATGCTTGTCTTACTGTTAAAAATTTCTTAGAAAAGGGGCACCTGGGTGGCTCAGTCGTTAAGTGTCTGCCTTCGGCTTAGGTCATGGTTCCGGGGTCCTGGGATGGAACCCCGCATCGGGCACCCTGCTCAGCGGGAAGCCTGCTTCTCCCTCTCCCCCTCTCCCTGCTTGTGTTCCCTCTCTTGCTGTGTCTCTGTCAAATAAATAAATCTTTAAAAAATTTCTTTTCTTAGAAAAGCAGATATCCTCCCTTAAGCCAACTATTTCAAAAAAAATTTTTTTTTCTAGACTATCATCAAAATTTCTTTGGCTATTTACACCCATTTTATTTCAAGAGGCTAACAGCCTTTTATGCCGAGAACTTCCTCTTGCAGGTGAAATCATCGCAGATGCTTTCTTGAATTTACTTACACTGTGGAAGGTAGAGCGGAATATGGTACAGAAATGACAGGGCCCAGGATGCCACCATTCAGGGAAGAGGGCACACCAAGGGAGATTTCCAAGAACAGGACCAGCAACCCCCGCCCCCGCAAAAGGTCAGGTTGTTAAATCGTCTGAAAACAGTAAAAAGCCTCACAAACGTCTTACCAAGATTTAATGTACATTTATTCTTAACACGTGGAACATATAGTATAAAGATTTCATACTGAATAAATGATATTCATTAAGCCAAAAAAGGAAAAAAGGAGGAATTTACATCAAGTTTTAGCTACATTGTTTGAAATACAAATATGCAGATTTTATCACTGAAAAAATCTCAATTGTGTTTCTTCATCAGGAACTTCAACTGAACCTAGAACTTTTTCACACCTCGATTAGAAAGAAAACAAAACAAAACAAAAACCCAGAAAAAAATAAACTATAAGTTGATTGGCTGCTGAGACAGCAAGGACTTTTTACAGAGACCTGTACAGCGTCGCGCCAAGAGGGGCGACGTCTGGCAAGAGATTAAATAGCTGTGTCTCGCTTTGTGCAGGTCACCAACTTGTTAACTCGTCATACTATAAAGGGGCGGCTGGGAGGGGGACCAAACTGTGGGGATCCAAGGGTATGTGCAATGTACAACGTCATATATATACACACGTGGCAGCGGAGCCGCTGCAGCTAAAGGTTAAAACCAGTTCTAAGAGGTGATCTCAGGGTTATTCATACAATCAAGGAGGAGAGAAAGAGGTCAGGGTGTTGTAGGTTCACACATGATACTTTGGGGGAAAAGCCTTTTTTTTTTTTCTCCTCAACATTTAACTAAAAACATTTTTAAAAACTACAGCTTGCTGCTGACCCAGCGTTTTCTCTTGTTTCCATGTGAGACATTATTATTACAGTATGTTTACAGTATCAGGTGTACAGTACAGTACATGAAAGGGTCTACACTCTACTGCACAGGCCTCTCCAGTGAACAGGGTCTGTCCACAACTGCGAACTTCTCGGCTCCTGCAAGATTGTGAATGTACAACAATAAACCACACACAGTTCAGCAGTCACCTTTTTTGTCCTTCAGAGGTTTTTTTTTTTTGTATTTTTTTCCTTTTTTTTTTTTTACCATTAAAAACAGTTATGAAATGTGGCATCCCGTTGATGCAAGGGCCGGGAAAGCCATTTTTATTTTATTTTATTTTATTTTTTTTTCCCCAAACTCACTGTAAACGACAGTAACTTTGGTTAAAATAAAAAAGTCTTCTATGTAGGCAGAGCTTTGTCTTTTCAAATAGGGTGGGGTCCTGAGGGGGGTAAGGTGAGGACAAGGAACAGAAAGGTGTGAGTGGGGGGGCGGGGGGGCGGGAGAGAAGGAGGAAAGAGAAACAGGAGAGACTTTTTACCCAAGGGAGAAGCTGGACAGCACAGGGTAAACTGGATTCTGAGGTGGTTTTGCATAAATAAAGGGCAACAGTCAGTTTCTAAGTTCTCCACACACGCACACACACACAGGGAGGGAGGTGTCCCACGGCTGTCATGACTGGCCAATCAAAAACAGTACATCACAAATGACTTGTGAAACCAATGAGTTCATCAACGGTGATACCGAGATGTCCAACAGCCGTGACTCGTACAGCGTGAACTCCGAGTGGTTCTCGTCCACCTTGGCCAGGGCCAGCAGCGCGCGGGCAGCCCGCCGCATCATGTCCACACTAGTTGGCTCGAAGGGCGGGTTCTGCATGTGGAGCAGGCTGGCCTGGCTCTGCTGGAACTGGGTGGCAGCAAGGCTGTCCTCCAGGAAGCCGAGGAGGTTGCCGATGCTGCCCTTCTGCACGGCGATGGCGCGGGCTGCCAGGCTGTCGCCCTGCGCCAGGTTGGCCAGCAGAACCACGGCCATCTCCCGGCACACCGGGTTCTTTCGGTCACTGAGGAAGCGCACCATGGTGCTATACAACTTCTCCAGGCGGCTGAAGGGGGGCGTGGCCAGGATCAGGTCCACATTGTTGTCCTGGATGCTGAGTTTGCTGAGGGTTTCCAAGACCAGTCTCTGGGGGGAGAGGACGGCGTTGGGGCCCAGGGTGGAGAAGGGGTCCTGGGCTTCAGCGGAAGGGCAGACTGCCCAGTGTAGGAGTCCGTCCAGGACAGGCAGGCAAATGCTCTCAGGGTACGGGGAGAGGTCCAACTGCCCCGAGATGTTGGCGAGCGTGACCAAGGTGTTTTCCCGGAGCATCTCCAAGCAGTCCCACCACCACTCCACTTTGTTGCAGCTCACCCCTTGGTCCTGCTCCTCCTCCTTCTCGTAAGTCAGTGGTGCCTGCTTCCGCTCTGGGTGCTTGTGGTGCAGGAGGATCAGCTTGCCCAGGATCAGCAGCAGCCCCGGGTGTTTGGACATCTCAAAGTCGTTGCCAGGCACAAACGACAGGCTTCGGATGGTATTGGAGACACAGACGCAGCGCTTAGCCAGGGAATCCTGCCAGTCCAGAAGGGTACACAGTGGGGTCTCATCTTTACTGTGGGGTTCGTCCTCTAGGATCTTGATGTTCCGGTGGCTCTGTGCCGGGCTGATGCCGAATGGAAACTTGCTGCTCTCCTTGGTGGCCTCTGCATTCTTAGCTCCCTCCTCGGTCAACGTGCTAGACCGGGTGGACAACATGTCATCCATTGTGGCTGTGATCCGTTTCTCTGGAGGGCCATCAGGTGGGGGGCCCTCCTGTTCTGTTGTCCCTGGCGTACCCTCTGCTGCTGTGACATGTTTCCGGGTGACTGGTGGGCAGGGCACATGAGGCCGGGTCGGCAGCAGCTCTGTCTTGCTCTCGAAGTGGGTCTGGATATGCTCAGTGGTGTCCCCCCCACCAATCCGCCAGTGCAGCAGGCCACTGTCAAACTCCTGCACGCGCCCAAGCTTATCTGAGCAGTCCACCACAAACGGGTCATTCTTCTGCACAATCTTTACTGGAAGCTTGTCAAACTTACTAATCAGTTTCTCCTCACTACTCTCTGAGGCTGCCTTGTCCTTGCCCGAGAAGGCCATCTCCTCGTCATTTTCCACTACTTCCTCTTCTTCTTCCTCCTCTAGTTTAGGACCTAGAAGGTCTTCCTCTTCCTCCCCCTCCATGGGGGCTGGACTAGACGCCTTGCTGAATCTCCCAGGGTCCAGTAGTGTTCTCTGTCCTGGGTCACCCACCTCATACTCCTTTAAAATGCCAAAGATCTCGATCAGGCAACGTCGGAAATATTCCACAAGGAGCTCTAGCAAACCTGGGAGCTGAAGAGAGAAAAACAGGAAATAAATGAAGGAAGAAAAGTGGGCCAAAGGAGAGAGTCCTTGATCTGAGAGGCCTCCCACAGTCTTCTAGCTAATCCCCTCATCTTCTACCTCCTTTCCTTGTAGGTCAGACATCTGCATCCGCAGGAGAGACAGAGCTGCTCCTTTACCAAAGGCTCTCCCCAGAGTAAGTCATTCAATCTTTCCTACGCCCGGCACACAGTTCTTCCTTCTGCTCAGCCTACCTTCACGGAACCTGCCTCCAGCAGGACGGACATGCTGACCGACAGCTCTGCACCTCACCTCTCGGCCTCCTCTTCCCAACCAATTCCTGCTTTTCTTCACCAGGCCCAGTTTCCTACCTGCTGGTCATTGATACTGTCCCTCCTAAGACACTCTCTATATTCCACTGCCAAGCACAGCCCAAGGCTAGGCATGGTGGGATGATCCCTTCAACACGAGCTGACAAAGGGAAAGCAGTGTGGACAGATGTTGACCTGCTCTCTTCTCCTAGCTCCCCAACATTCCAGGAGGCTGGACCTCCATGAATCAATCATGCAACATAATGAGTGGGATGAGGCTTCAGTCCTCCAAACATTGGTCCAAGCTGGTGCTAGGTAGACCCAAGTTCCAGCTTGGATCCTGTATAGGTCATTTACCTCTAGAAGAAAACACTAATCTCCAGTCAGATTAATCTCTGGCCAAAGAGAATAAAGCAGAATGGAAAAAATAAGGGCT
Organism: Halichoerus grypus; assembly: GCF_964656455.1. Lineage (NCBI taxonomy): Eukaryota > Metazoa > Chordata > Mammalia > Carnivora > Phocidae > Halichoerus > Halichoerus grypus. Next base: position 167,731,643 of record NC_135716.1, read on the forward strand.
TTAGAATTAGAAAGACCTAGGTTTGCATTCTAGCTTTTCTAGGAACTAGCCATGTGATTTCAACTCTCTAACCTATACTACTTCTATCTTTCCACTGAACGCAATGGAAATTCCTACACTTGACATGACTGTTCTGAGGTCTAAATGGAATATACCAAATGCCTGGCATATGGAAATTGCTCAATCAATATCTGTTCCTTTTCCTTCTCATGGGGGGCAATTTTATGTAATGGACATAAAGTTGGGCTCTGGAATCAGAAAGACTGCTGACAGCTGTGTGAACTTGGGCAAAGATAAGACTCTGAGCCTATTTACTCTTCTCTAGGAGGCCACATGTGTCTCAGAAGGCTGTTGTGAAGATGATATGAAAGAACACATGAAGGACCTAGCACAAAGTGATGGCACACGAAATGGTTAACTCTTAACAATTCCCTCTAGTCAGCTCCTTGATAGATAGGTTGGTAGGTACACTAAGGATGATCAAAAGAAAGAGTGGGATGGTGCAGCAGAAACTCTTCCTAGCTATTGGGAAGACTCAAGGTGCACGTCTTGTGGAGAGAGGATCTGGAGAATCACCTCTGCAAGAACATAATTAAAATACCACCACCACCACCACCACCCACAAGCAGACTTCACTTCCCCTTCTATACCTTAGGAAAACGGGATCAATAAAGACCTCCTATATTCACAGTGCATGAAGACAGAGAAGAAGAAACTGCCGTGCTCACTAATAAAGACCACAGGTTTTTCTTGGTAGTCTTGAAAGTTGGGTGTCTTCACTCACACCAACAGAATCTGCATTCCTTTTTTTTTTTTTTTTTTTTTTGCATTTCTTACCAATACCAAAAAGTTTCTCCCAAATTCCCTTTGAAGTCAATCCTGATACCTTACACAAATTATTATTGTTCTCAGTGTTCTGGGCCCATGGCCAGTGGCAAAGTACTGGCATGGGATCAAAGCACTGGCACAGAAGATACCAGAGAGTGAGCGAGAGAGGGGAGACCATGTTGGCCGGGGATGGCTTAATGCCCTGTGTCACTTAGTGCGGTCTACTTCAAGATCCCAGGCCCTCCCATTCTTCCAATCTTTCCCAGGCACCTGTACTCACCTGACTGAGGTTGAAGGTCATGATGCTGTTGTCATCATACAGCAGGATGTTAATGGTGTCTAATGCCCATGTGCTCTCTGCCAGCAGCCCAGACTTGAGGGACATCATTACCCGCCATGCCTCCGGGGTTCCTGAAATAAACCTCCATGTCGCCCATCTACCAAGCCCAGGTTGGCCAGATGCTCCCCCAGGGCTGGCCCATCAGTCAGGCTACTCTGAAGATAACACATGGCGGGAGGCAGTTCCTATCTAGGAGAGGACACACATCTGCTTCTAGGCTCCCTTAGGACATCACTGCACGGCGCTTCTTTTGGTAAAGCCTGAAATCAGCTGTTTTCCTTATCCAAAGTTCTTTGGCTCTATTTTAGACAACACTGGACCAAGATCTTATCCCATCCGGAATATTAGGATGGAGAAAGAAAAATGGACAAGATTTTAAGGGGCAGATGAAGCAACCTGACGAGGGAGGTCTCCTTACCGATGTCTTTCATCGTGAGCCGCCTCCTCTGCTTCAACACGGGCTGTGTTGCTTCCACGGAGCCAGGTGGGAAGGTGATGTCCCGCCGAATCATGGGCGGCTGCACGGGGGCAGGTGCTATGTGCGAGGCAGGTACTGGGGGACCTGCCTTTTGCATCTTCATCCCAGAGTGTAGGAATGGAGACTTGCTAGGAGAGGTGCGGTTCTCCATTGGCCGGGGCAGGGGAGCGGGGCTGGATACCTGAGGAATGTGATTCTGCATGCTTGGCGGGGGCTGGTAGTTGGAAGGAGGGGGCCTTGTCATGGGGGGCACGGGGGCAGAGGGACCATATGGGGGCTGCCGTGTGCCATGGGAAGGCCACGGGCCTTCATGGTTGGCCCTCTGATCCGTATGCAGCATTTCATCTGTTCGGTTCACGCCATGGTAGGCGGGGCCCTGGGGGGCAGAGCCAGTGCTCTGCCTGTTGGTGTAATTGTAGGTCATGTCATTACGCCCCTGCCACATGGTGCCTTGCTGAGCGACCTCAGCCGATGCTTGTATGGGGCCGCCCATCATCTGCGGTGGCATGTTCTGCTGGGCATTGGAGCCGGGGGGCGCAGAGACACGGTCTCGGCCAAACTGGAATGGAAACTGGTTCTGGGGGCCGCCCGCTGGTCGGCGCTCAGTAGCAGCGGCGGCCGTGGCAGGATAGGCGTTGCCATACTGGTTGTACACATCTTGCTGAGGGGAAGGCTGGGCGGCTTGCTGCTGGCTGGCAGGCTGGGGCTGGGCGGGGGGCAACTGCTGCTGTTGGGGCTGCCCCTGCCCCGTGCTGTACGGCACGCTGTACATCTCCCCTTCGTGCCGCTTGGCAGGAGGGCCGTATGTGCCGTCCATCGGCCGTTTGTAATTCTAAGACAGGGACAAGCAGAGGGGCAGTTAATATTCTGCACGCAGGGACACAAGACGCACAGCTGCCGAGATGGCTACACCAGATACTCGCCGGGCTTCCTTCTGTGCCTCCAGGGGAGGACAGGGACTCCAAGGGAAGAAAGGAATCACCTTTACAAATGATCTTTTGAAGTTGTTTCTGAAAGCAAGAATCAGTCCCTATTTCCCCTGGTCTCCCTTGCTCTAGGTAGAAAAATGTAGAAAAGTTCAAAAATCAAAATAAGATCGGTTTCTAGCCGTTTTGGAGAACTAGCGAGACCGGGCTGGAATCTAAACAGGGATGAGATTGAGGGCTCGGCTCTTCAGCAGAACTATGTGGGTGGGAGCATACCAAAGGATCTAGAGCAAGCCCTCCTTAAACTCTCCAACTCAGCCTTCTAACCGGCTCCTGGGGGGAACCCAGCTGCCCTCCTCACCTGCTGCTGCTGCTGATACATTGTGGTCTGCTGGCTGGGGAAGGGGCTGCCGGAAGGGGTGCCTTGAGTGGAGAACTGATTGCCATAGGAATCATGTCTGCAGGAGGGAGAGAATCAGAGGATCAGGGCGGGAAGTGGCAAAGCCTGAGCCACGGCGACGCCGACCGCAGCCTTCACTCACCGCTGCTGCTGCTGCTGCGGGGGGTAGCGGCTGGGAGAGTACATCCCCGAGTCTGGGTTGGAAGGCATGAGAGTCGGCTGTGGGGCTCCAGTGCCCATGTTTCCCTCGGGTCCTATTCCAGGCTCCGTCCTGTACACAGGTGGAGCAGTGGATTGAGTCCACAATAGCTGTGGGGGGCTGGGGTGGGACAGGAGCAGGGGCCACGCTCACCTCACTCTGTCATAAGGCCCTCCATAGGGATAGTGCTGTCGCGGTCCCATCGCCACATTTCCCAGCCCAGGGCCGGCAGCTCGGCTATAGGGGTCTCCCATCCCGCCGTTGGGGCCCTGCCCCGAGGACATGAAAGGATCGCTCCCTGGAGCTGTGCGCAGAAAGAAGGTGTGAGCAAACCGGTAAGCCAGCAGGCCTCGCAGCCTACACCTTGCCTGCCCCAAAGACCAAGCCCTCTTCAGGGCTCGGGTTTGTTCCTAGTTTCCTTGACGGGTTCAGAAGAGATCTAAAGAGGCTCCAACCAGCAAAGAGCACGTACTTGTTAAGGTGTGACAAGGTGAGGCCAGGGAGAGGGAAACAAGAAAGGAGGTAGGGATGAAGAGTGGTGGTTGGGTCTGGAAAGGCCTTATCTCCGAGAATGGCTTGACAAACCATGAACCACTCTCAAGATATCCCCCCATTTCCCTGGCCCTGTCCTCAAGCAGTTGGTCACCTTTCCTCATGCCGCCATAAGGATCCTTATTTGGCTCGTAGGACATGCGCCCCATCATGTCAGAGGTATTCATACTGGGCTGGTACCCAGGGTTTGGAGTCATGGAATTCCGCTTCTGGAATGTGGGGTCACTTCCATCAGGAAAGGCATCCTGGATCCCAACCGAATTGCTCCTGCTCCAGAGTGAGGAAAGCCAATTAAACCCCAAATAAAGCAATTCCTTCAGTAAGCAGGGCACGTGAGAGTCCCTGGCTGGGTGGGCAGAGCAGGGACCACCCTGGGCTGCACAGAAGCTCATGCACTTCTGCCCAGGTCCTCCAAGCAACCTGCCCCTGCTCCTGGCCTTACCTCATGCCTGGCAAGGGGGGGATCTGACTGTGTGGTGTGGATGCTGGAGTTGGTGGCTTCAGGTCTCCTCCTTCTGCCATGGAACTGCTGGTTGACTGAGGTGTCTGTGGCCCCTGCATAGACCCAGATCCCGCTGTGGACAGAGATGTGGGGTGAGCTGGCAGGTGTTTAACTCTCAGAGAAATATACATATGCCCTGGGGTTTCTTTGGAAAGGACTGTTATAAGGCTAAAGCTGGGGTTCTTTAAAGCCTAAATCACCCCTCTCAGCAGGGAATATGTAAGGCCAGGTAATAAAAAGGGAATTTGAGGGTTCTTCTTCTTCTTCTTCTTTTTTTTTAATATAGGCTCCATGCCCAGTGTGGAGCCTGACGTGGGGCTTGAACTCACGACCCTGAGATCAAGACCTGAGCTGAGATCAAGAGTCGGACGCTTAACTGACTGAGCCGCCCAGGTGCCCTGGGGAATTTGAGGTTTCCATTGCTCCCTGATACTGTTTCGCATTTGGAGAACAGGAGTAGTGTGGCAATGCCACCACCATGCTAGTGTTCCCTTGTGTCTCTGCCAGCTTCCCTGACTACTTGTCTTTACTTCCCCAAGGACCCTGTCTAACCTACTAAACCCTGTAATGCTGGTGCACAAGTTCCCAGTCAGAGCCCCTGGAATCCTAGGTAGGAAGGCTCTACCTTGCCCCAAACCTTCAGTGTACTTTAAGAACCTAGGAGCTCCTACTCACAAGCATCTAGCACAGTGTCACCTCTCAGGTTCCAATGTTCTTCTAAGCTGATGCGAGCAGAACTACCAGTAATTAATGTTTCCATTAGTTACCATTCCCAGCAGCAGATATCCCACTGCTTAGGCCTCCCCAGCCGATGAGTCATCTCAGGCACTCATTACACCCTCAGAGGTCAACACCAGGGCACATGTGTTCACACCCACCTTCTAGGAGCCCTGGCCTTCTTCCCTCCCCATGCTTGCCCAGGCCCCAGCCTCTTCTCAGAAAGGAGGGTGGGCAGAGGCACTCCCATCAGAGAGTTCCATTCATATCCCCTCCCCACCCCCTCCTTCCCATTCATTAGCATCTCAGCTCCCTGGGGAATTCAGGGCTCTAGTCTGAGCTGCATTCTAAGGCGCTGACATCAGTGGGCCAAAGCTCCCAGATGGCCCTGCCTCACTGCGATTTGTCAGATTTCCCTACTCCTCTGGTGTCCCTCCTACTCGCTAGTTTACAAACATTTGGCAAGATGCCAGGTGCACAATGAAAATTAAAACTTAAGGGCTGCTGCAGACTACCTCTCAAGGGAGTCGCCACTGTCCGCTCTTTAGTTCTGTCAGCGTGGTAAGCCCTGGGGTAGGGCAGGGCAGCGCACATGTCCCTGGGGCCACGCACCGCTGAATAAGGAGCCTGGACCCCTGAATGCTCCCCGTGAAGGGTGAGCCTTAGTGGGGCTGCTCACCCGATCCTTACCAGGAGAGGGAGGTTGGATCTTGGGCTGGGACTTCTTGGAATCAGCAGCTGCAAAGATGTCTGGGGGAGGGTCTTCTCCCCGTTCAATCTTGCACTCAAAGGCATAGAGACACTGGATATACTGCTTTTTCAAGGAGCTGGCAGCACTGCTTGAGGTGCCCACATTGAGGTTGGTCGCAAGTTCCCGCCATTTTTTGTTCTTGTTGACCTGTACAACCAACCAGAAGAGTCGAGGTACATCTTCCACCTGGTCTTCCTGCTCACAAGCCCCAAACCCCATCAGGCTACCAGGCACTCATCTCTTACGGAATCGCAGTTCTCAGTTAACCACCAAAGTTAACCCCCCTCAGTGCAGAGTCCACAACAAATGTTAAATCCATGGCTAGCTGCCCTCTACCCTCAACAGGCTCTATCCATAGATCACTGCAACTAGCAGACAGTGCTTATTCAAAAGAGGGCAAATTTCACATCATTATTAATGGGAGAGAACAGAATTCGGAAGGTATGATGCTTTACACGAGTATACTACTGAAAAATGGTGTGCAAATCACCATCAGATCCAAACCCCTTCAAAGGCAACAATAAAAATCAACATTTTCCAAAATGGAGACGTGGCAATATCAGCTACCACTCTGCTACACTTACTTTGTCAAACTGGAGGTTTCCATATCTGGGCTGTTTTCTCGTTGTGGGGCTCTTTGCAAATTTTACATTCTTGTGCCACTGCTGCCCTGCTTCTCAGTGACATGTCACCAACTACAAGCCCCCTTCCCTCACCAGTCACTGTCCTGATTGTCCAGGAGACGCTTCAGGCCCTCTAACTTCTCTGTGCCCTCCCAGCGGCCAGCCTATACTTGTCTCCTTTCCTAAGCTTCAGGACACACTGACCAAGACCATTCCCCAATCCCTACAGTTAGATGGTCTCTCTGCTCTAGCCAGGCAGGTGTCCTTCTTCATGTATTCTTATGCTTACTCATCCACCCCAAAGGCTGGGAATACCAGCTTTCCAGTCCCAACACACAAAGGAAGCTCAACTGACCTGGTACCTGTGATACCAGAGAGAAGAGTGATAAGGAAGCAAAGAGAGGGACAACCTAGATGGCGGGGAGGTGACCAGGAACACTTTCCAGGGCACGCTAACATCTGAGCTGAAGCCTGAAGGTTGCGGATGGAGTTGGTTGGGTATATTCCGGACTCTCTCCTATATCTCCATGCCACGTAGGCCGGTCAACTGGATGACCCCTTCCTCTACCTACACCCTACTAATCCTTCACAGAAGCTCAGGACTCATATTCTGCCTTCTTGGAAGCTTCACAAACTTATAACGGCACTCTTTCTCCTCTGAACTCCCACTGACTTTAGCATTCAATTACATCACAGCACCTAAAAGGCTGGCATCCTTTCGCAAACTGGAAGACAGGCGCAGGCTTCGGGATTCCCTCCGTACCGCATCCTAGGTTCGGTGAATCCAGAAGCCTATCCAATCAAAAGTATGGCGAACCTAACCCCACGCCCCCTCCCTTTCCCTGCAGGCAGGAGAAGCCTGACTAGGAGAACTCAGTACCAGGGAGAAGGGCAAGAATAAGCCCAGGGTCACCTCAGAAGCCTGCTGCGGCTTTGCTTCCCACGCCAGTTATGTGGCGGTGTGCACGTGTCTTGTTTTGTTTTGTTTTCCTTTGTGGGGGAGGGGAATAAAGCCTGAAGGGAGAAGGAATTCATAACTGACTGTTGGTTGGCTTCATTCCAATCACTTTCTTTTCTGCTGGTGACAGCTGTTTTCCTCTTCTGATTTAGAAGGTTTGGAACACGTCTCTCCCCGCCACGCCTCCCCCTGAGCTCAGCCACAAACTCAGATCCAACAGCAGGCTCCTGATCTGATGACTACAGAACACGCATAGGAGGAAAGTTCCCAAAGCACAGCACTGCCTCAACTATTTGCCTCCTGGGCTGAGTGTAAAGCAATGCTGTAAGATATCAGAGCAGGGGCGAGGCTCAGGGTGGTATTCAGTTCAGAGGTTTTTAGCACAGATTACTGCATTCACTTCAGTATGCCATATGGAATAACTAAACACAACTTCCCACCTACTTCATCCTGCATAAGCTACTTCTATTAAACAGCTCCTGAAATCCCATCTTCACGGGGACTGGACGGAAAGGCTCAGCAGCTACTCTGGCCACACCCGCACCACCCTGCAGACCGATTCACGTGGCAGGAATCTTGCTGTAAGCTGTGCAGGTTATTTCTAGCTTTTGACAGTCTAGCAGGATACACACTACCCCTACTTTACAAATAAGTTAGGGCTCAGAGTGGTCATTCACCTTGATTACGGTCACATGTGTTGTTAAGTGGCTAAGAAAGAATTCAAAACCAGACTCATCTCTCCAAACCATGCCCTTGCTCACTATGCCAAACTGCCTCCCGCATTCTCCCTATCTTTGTACCCCAGTGAGACCCTAGACACATGGTAAACTCATTGCTAATACTTCCTACTACCCAGGGAGGTCTCAGCCTCCTGTCTTTGTCCTATCTTCTGGAAGCCCTGTGCTTCCAGTCTGTCAGTATGTGCCTCAGAGAGCAGGAGACGGTGATGCCCCTGTGGGATGCTTGGCACCAGGTGAAGCCACTGAGTACCTAGAGAGAGGCTTGTTGAAACCACAGAGGAAGCCAAGTGCTAGGCACTCACCTGAGTCAATCCACCAATCTCCTTCACAGACACATAGAGGCGATAGAGGTCCAGAGGTTTCCTACCCACAGCAGGCAGATTTGTCATGCCCATGGCCTTCTCCTCCGTGAAGGCCAGATAACGGTCCACCCACATCTTCCTCTCAGGCTCACCACCCAGCTCATACAACTTGGTGATCTTCTCATTGGTTGTAGTAGAAGAACTGGATTTCTGGAAGGGGCAGGTCAAGATTCATAGGAACCGGTCAGATTCAAAGCCTATGCTAAGGGTGGTCTCAGAAGTCCCTTGATTAGGGCATTGGTAAAGCTTCTTATTCTGGGGTAGTCAGTAACATGTACCCTGCCTTCGCAAGGTCAGAAGACCAAATGGGAGCTAGAAATTCTTCCTGTAAAGGAAGGAAGCTAACACTGCCCGTATGTTATGCATTGGGTGCCATGCTAGACGCCTTTATATATCAGGCATTATTAATTATCCTCCTCTTCAAAGATAAGGAAGCAGGCACAGGAGGCCATTCCTAAAATCTCATTGTTTTTAAGTAGCAGAGCTAAGTGTCAAACCCTTATCCACCTGACAACAATGTCACTATACTACTTCCATGCTATTACCCAGGAGGCTGGGCATGATTTTATAGACTGTTTCAGAGAACTCAAGAAACTCAAAACGTTGATTTTGAGACAATGGGATGGACTAAAATGAAAAGAAACTTCCTCCTCTCAAGAAAGGAAGGGTCTCCTACCTGCCTGAAAGGCTTTGGATGTTAAATATCCTGTCCCAGACAGGAGGATGGCTAAAAGGGTCTGAGAGTCAGAGGTGAAGGTCCACAGGACGTGGCAGCTGTACATTTTTATTTCCCCTACTTTATAAGATAGGGAAAATGGGCTATGACAAAGGGCAGAAATGTTTCAAATGATTCAAACACTGAACAGGTCCCCAGACTGCCACACAACCCAACAGATAGCACACTCGGGGCCATCCTACAGGGAGGCCAAGCAAGGACCCAAACCCCCAACTGCCTCATCTTCCTCTCTATAGAACACAGGGCACCAACCATTCCTGCTGCTCTGAGTAAGGTCCAGGAAGAGAAGAGCAACTAGTTGCCCATGGCACACACCACCTATCAATGCATGAGGATAGGGTGCACAGTTTCACAAAGGGCATTACAGAGAATTCTACACTGCAGGCCTGGCATTTCCTCTATCACAGACAGCTGTGAGAACATTGTGTTATTTACATCAGGACCCCTCAGGCTAAACGAAATCTAATTCAATGAGCTACTAGCCTGGGACCCTTCATGATCAGAAGATCAGCCTTTTCTGAGATGATCTAGTCCATGTCATGAAAGGCTAGAGTCTAGTCACCCTCTTTTCTTTTTCCTTCCTATCCCTGGAGAGGATGGGACAGAGAGTTGAGAGGAGTCAGGATATAAATCATTACCTTGGATTTGGACTCTGTCTTGGGTGTCCCGTCTGCCTTGTTGTTCATTTTGGTGGCTGGAGTTAACTTGACGTCCCCAAGGCCCATCATCTCTGGGCTGGCTGCCATCCCTATAAAAGAGAAAAAAATCTCAAGTCCAATAAGTTTGTGACATGAAGATCATTCTGGAAGAAATTCCTGGGATGAGCAAGGACTTGGACTTACCTGCTGAATTGTTGGCCATGGTCCCACCCATGGGATACGGGGGTCCCTGAGGGTTGATCATGCCAGCCATACTATTAATCCCTTGTCCGTAGGGAGGTCCAGTTCCCATCATGCCCCCCTGATTCATATTGGGGTAGCCTGGTGGCCTGAGGAAGAAGATGGAAAGTGAGAGAGAGATAAGAGTTGGACACATTGAGCTTTCATATTTGGAACTGAGCTAAATAGAGTTTGTGAGCCAAGATCATCTAGTGAGGCTTACAAGGAAAAAGTTTATGGGTTTCCCAAACCACAACCATGTACCACCTGACCCAGACATTCCTATCTACTACCTCCCACGAAAGGTTCTACGATGGTTCAGGCTCCAAACAGGAAACCATAGCTCAATTTTAAAGGATACAATCCTTGGAGAAGGGACCCCTACCATGTCTCTTAAGTACTGCCTCCCTCTAAGTGTCAAAATGTGTTTCCATTTAAGGGCTTCTCTATGGCAAAAGGCCTACATTTTACCACTCTGTCATGTCAAAACCCAACCAAACTGGACCCCTCATGGCACAGCACCTGGAGGTGCTTTCTTGATGGACCTACCGCAAACTCTATGCTTCCATCATTCTGAAACACTACCAAACCCATCTCTTTACCATTAACCCCCCCATTCTACCTTAGTTCATAAGCATTCCAGTATACAAGAGTCACTGTAAGAACTGTAGCCACCAACAGAGGGGTACACAGACAGAGCCCTTAAAAGCCAGTAGAATCATATTCACTGAAGTGAACGGCCACCAAAGTGAGTGTCCAAGGAAGAATGGATGAATCTTCAAAGTCATTAAACCAAATCACATGAGCTCTCTGCACTTTAGTGCCAGATTCAAACATGAAGAACCACACAGAACAGTAGAGAAATGGCAAACCACAACCTTACCATCCTCTATTTCTCACACTACAGATCCAAGTCATATGTATCATTAAAATCCTTTTGGAAACCAAAAAACTAGATTGACAGAAGAAACAGAGAAACTCTGAAAACTTATTTTACTCATCAAAATAACCTATGCTTTCTAAAGTTCTTTACATACAATATCTGGACATGTGAAATTTGATACCAACTGAAGATGCTTAAGAATCAGCACTTTTGTTGGTTTTCTTTCCCACTGTAAGGAAACCCAGTTTTCTAAAGAGCTCTCGATAAAACACATATTTACCAAGATGGCATGGTTCAGATCCAGAAGCATCTCAACAACCCAAATCACTTTACAATTTATTTCCTTCTGCTGACACCCTCTTCACTTCCCAGGCCTTACCTGTTTTGGATAGAGTTGGCAGCAACATGCATGGCGACAGCAGTTTCTTGAGTTTTCCGATTCATGCCCCCTGGTGGGGGACACATCCCTGACCCAACCTGAGGTGGCATATTGGCCATGTTAGGGCCATAAGGCCGGTTGCCCATGGAGGCATGACTCATTCTCCCTGGAGGGAGTGTGCCATAAGGTGGGATGCCAGGCTGCCCATGCATCTGACCTCCAGCACCCATAGGGTTCATACTTCCGGCCATGCCTGCACTGGGGTAGTTAGCATTGGGCAAGGCATTATAGTTTGGCTGCCTGGGGTAGCCTCCTGGGAAGGAAAGAAGAGAAGACGCAGAGACTTGGTTAGTGACTCACTAGCAACTTCTTAATCTCGCTCAGCTCTAAAACTCCAAAGATAATAAATGATAGGAATCACTCACTATTTGGTCTGATAAGAGACCAACTTCATGGCAGCCTTCACCCCATTAAAAAAAAGGGGGAGGAGGCCAGGAACACAGAAAGGCAGGCCTCAGTTGTCCTCTCATCCTAAAGCCAGTACAGCACAGAGCAAGACTTGCTGGCAGGCTCTGCTGCTACCCAGGCCCCTCAACTCCCAGAACTCCTTCCTTTCGACATAGGCAATCTGCCGTCTCTTCCATGTTCCGTGTAAGACATTCAGCTTTAGATCCACCCAGGGCTCATTTTGAGGAAAGATACATTCTATTAGGACTAATTTACTTTAATTACCATTAAGTGTTTGCCCAGTCTTGAGCTAAACACCTTCTCCCCATTTTACGGATGAAAGAGAGACTCAGGGATATTCAGGGACTTTCCCATGGTGACAGTCCTGCCCTATTTTTAGGGCCTGGCTTTGGTGGATTTAAAGCAAAGGGCAGTCCTACTCTTACAACCCAGGGAGCAGCATATGTATACACCTCTATGTACTCCTAACTGGGTAGCATACTCACCCTGTGGGCCGTACTGACTCCCCTGGGGACCATAGCTCCCCATGGAGTTCTGCTGGTAGGAGCCCATGCCTGTGTGCATCTGTCCACCCGAAGGCTGACGCGGAGATAAGGCCGAGCCGGGCTGGGGGGAACTGTACTGGGGCATCTGGGGGTTCCTCTGCATGTAACCTATTTGTGGGTAGTGTCCATATATTATTACCTCAGTACAATGAGAACAGATGTTCTCCCTTATCATAAGACCTCACCATCTACATTTTCTTTAGCAACTACCTACGAAGTCTCTTATCTTATTTGCTATATAATTATGTGCTCTTTTAGGCACCCTCCAAAGTGACATTGCCACCAACCAGGGCATGCCAACTGTTTCTACTAAATGGGGGTCTGAAAAGACAAACAGCAATGACAACAAAATGGGACAGGATTTAAAGGGTAAAGATTTGATGCCAAGTCTTCAGTATCTGCTGACCAAATTAGACACAATGTAGGAAGGAATCCATTAGAGCACAAACATTGAGAAACAACACTGGGGGGCAACACAATACTGGAGCCACCAACATGGTTAAACCCACTCTAACTTCACAATTCATTGCTGGGATTGTCCTAAGCTTCCTGGTCATACAATTCTCCAAAAGCTATTGTACAGGATAATCAAATGGCTCCCTTAGACTTCTGCACCTCCCTGAAAGCCCAGGGTCTCACCTCGATCTTGGGCAATGCTCGATTGGTTCATGGAAGGATGCATGATGCTGTCCGACTGGCCACTGGGTGGCCGAGGTGGCATCTGGTTGCCTGCTCCAAACAGAGAAAGAAGCCAGTCATGGCTAAGCCTGGAAATTCTAGCTAGGAGGTCATTTCAGAGCTGGAAATGGCTCCTGCCAAGGCCAAACCTCCCAGTAACACATACACAGAGGGACCCCACCAAGGGGCTCCCATCTCTCTTCTTCAAATGCTGAATGGAAACTTCGCAGACATGAACCAGAGATGTTCTCTGTGACAGTGGAAGGCTGGGGCTCCCTGATATCACCGGGGGCCAGTCCCTTTTCCCTCTCCCTGAAGTCCAGCACTTGAAGGTACCTGGCACTGCAGCAGGCGAGAGTGGTCCTGAGCGAGACTGAGCAACACTGGCGGGAGAGCCAACAGGGGACGGGGAGGGGCCTCGGATGCCAGGCAGGTGAGGGGAGGTATGAGGAGAGAAAGGAGACTGAGCTGGATTACTCTGCTCTCCTTGGCTGCTGGAAATCCCTGATGTGCTCACTCCAGGGCTCAGAGCTCCTTCTGTCCCCATGGGGAGATCGTCTATTGAACCAGATAGATCCTGAAACATACACATAAGCATATGGATTAGCAATGTTAGGCAGAAAGACTTCTTTCAACAGTTGTACTACACAATTAATATTTTACCTAGCCAACCAAGAGCAAACACACTGCTCAAGTTATGTAGTCATGATACTAAAGCTTACAGATGGCAAACTCTATTCAGAGTCAGATAGAAAATATTTTAGACTCTGTGGGCCATTACTCTTTGTCACAATTACTCAACTCTGCCACCATAGTGCTAAAGCAGTTACAGATAATACATCAACAAATGGGTAGACTGTGTTCTAATAAAACTTTATTTATAAAAACAAGTAACTAGCCCATAAGCTGTAGTTTGCTGACCCATGGTCTATCTATCAGAGCAGATCATCTAGCACTTTCATCTTCTTTCCCGTCCCCAACTTCTTCTTTTTTCTTTTTTTAAGATTTTATTTTTTTTTTTGACAGAGAGAGACACAGAGAGAGGGGGAACACAAGCAGGGGGAGTGGGAGAGGGAGAAGCAGGCTTTCTGCTGAGCAGGGAGCCCAATGCGGGGCTCGATCCCAGGACCCTGGGATCATGACCTGAGCCAAAGGCAGATGCTTAACGACTGAGCCACCCAGGCGCCCCTCCTGTCCCCAACTTCTATAGTCACAAGAAAGCTGCTCTTTCAGTGAGACTTTAGTTCTTTTCTGATGGGGAAACTTGACAAAATACTGCCAGGATGGCACCAGGAGCTAGCTACAGGAGAACGTTAAACAAGTTTGGGCAACATTCACAGACCCCCTCTCCATCAGATTATTATAACCTACGTTTACCAAGGATGTACTTGCTCCAAGTTACCACACAGTAAACATAAAGGGTAGGACGTGGGAAAGGGACAGATTGTATGAGACAATTCCTTAACTGCCAAGAAGATCTGGGACTACATTCCTAACAACTGGCCCACAACAGGGATGAACAAATGTTTACCAACTGAGCAAATCAGTTTTCCTCCTAGCTTTGTTTTTTCGGTGAAAACTTGATGTTTATTGGGGGGCTTTGCTTATCTTGAATTCATCAGTATAGCGTTCACTCGAGGTCAGTAATCTCCTGAGATTAGCAACCAGGAGCTCAATATGAAAAATATTCACCACAGGAAATGCACACCCAGCCCCAACCTCATTCTCTAGCAGTATCACTGGTTCAACACCACACATTAACTTCAGGCTGGGAACTAACTAAAGGATGAGAGCTTTGGGTAGGGGCTCAGATCGGGAAACACCTAATGCTCAAATGTTTAAAAAAGAAGTTCTCTTAAAGAGACATCTGAAGAGAAAGGAGATCCGAAATGGCCTAAGTCTATTCCTATTCCTACAACAAGCTCACCCTAAAAAGATTAGCTCAAGATAACACTGACCCTGGAGTCTGACAATAACACTGAAGGCCAGAGGGCACCTCTTAGGCTCTCCCCAAAGTATTAGGTTGGTTGGACCTTCTGCAAATCAGCTGGTTACTTCACTAAGCTGGGAACATTTCCACGGAGTTCTATGGGAATAAAGCTTGCCCTGAAGGCAAGGCAGGCAGGTAGGTATGCATTTGTGCCTGTGTCCAGCTCTCCACTGTTAGCTCAGAAGTCAGAAAATGCTAGCACACCATAGCATGCTTTCAATATGAAGTAAGAATTAGTTCCAGCATGGACAAGAACTCAAGAAGACTCTCCTGTAGATAACACCAGAAGGTGTCTTCCCTTTCAAAGGACTAAAGTATCATCCCAAGAAAGGAGAATTCCACCCCCATGTTGAGGGCTAAGCTATACCAGGGACACCTGGCTTCTGAGCCAAGGAGAATAAACCCAAAGAGGCAGCAGCAAGAAGACAAGAGAAGCCAACTGTGTAGACCCTGAAAGCCACTTGTTAGGCCCTGACCTGTAACAGAAACCACAGCTCAAAGCTTTCTTTTAGGGACCAGTAGGTTCCCTCAGCATTCCTTCCTTCAGGACCCATTCCTTATTGATCTGCCAGCTTCCGGTAATACAACTACTTGCTTACAGAAAAAAGAAATCAGTGTATTCTGAAAAAGAATAGGAATCAAAGGTCCATCCATAAGAACGTGGCCCTATTCAAATGGCTTTGGAAAATTAAGTGTTTTGAATATCTTCGGTATGTATGTATGTATGTATTTATTCATTGGGGGGGGGGCGTTGAGGGAGAGGGAAAGAGAATCCTCAAGTAGACTCCCCGCTGAGGGCAGAGCCCGATGCAGGGCTCAATCCCAGGACCCTGAGATCAGACCTGAGCCGAAACCAAGAATCAGATGCTTAACCGACTGAGCCACCCAGGTGCCCCTGAATATTTTTGGTTTTAATTAAACAAAATATGAATACTCTCATGGTAAAAACAGTTCAGATAGTAGAGGTAAAGCCAAAGTTCCCCTTTGCTCTATTTCTGCTGCCTTCAACTGAGGAATCCCTGCTCAACTGGGTATATACCCTTGGAAATCTGAGGAACTGAGGTGGGGGGGAAGGGAAGGAAAAAACCCAACAACAGCCCACCAACCACTGCTATGAGTCGGAACGGGGCCTACGGATGGCTCCTTCAGCCACACTTCTTTTTTTTTTTTTTTCAGCCACACTTCTGTTAAAAACCAGGTTCTCCACAGATCCATAAGTGAATGTGTTAGTCCAGCTGAGAGATCCCAGGAGCCTGAAGAAAACTCCGGCAACCCCTGGGACTGGGCTCTCAGGACCCTGGAGGTATCTGTGGTGGCAGCGGGGTGGCTTTCTGCACAGAGACACTCTGAGGAGGGCTGTCAGTTTTGGTAAAGTGCCCTGAGCTCCTTGGAGAAAAAGTGCTAAATAAACCACTGTCAACAGCAGCCCCACGTGGGCTGGGATGCCTGGGCACAGAATAATAGTGGGGAAGGAAATAGCATTAATCTTCTTATCTCTCTGATTTGGTTGGTTTGAGGCCAATCTCTCAAACTGTCATTTTCAGCAGATGGCAACTGGTCAGCATGGGGGTAGCTGATTTAAAAGAAAAATTTGTTTTTCTTTTTAAAGATTTTATTTATTTGGGGGTTGGGGAGAGAGAGAGCTAGAAATAGCTAGAGAGAACACAAGCAGTGGGGGAGGGGCAAGGGAAGAGGGAGAAGCAGACTCCTTGCTGAGCAGGGAGCCCGAGTGGGACTTGATCCCAGGACCCTGGGACCATGACTTGAGCCGAAGGCAGGTACTTAACCAACTGAGCCACCTAGGCCCCCCTGTTTTTCTGTGTTTTTGTTTGTTTTGTTTGTTTGTTTCTTTAAAGAACCAGAATGTTAGCATAGGAAGGGACAAATCATTTGCCATTTACCATCTGAGCATGTATAATGTGCCAGGCACTTTATGGAGTTCCTTACTTTTCTACTATTCTCGCAAACAGGTACTATTACCATTAACATGTTGAATATGTGCATGCTGATGCTCAGAGAGATTGGGTTACATGCCCAAGTCATCCAGCAAGTAAGTAGCAGAAACTAGATTTTGAACCCAGGTCTGCTGAACCCCAAAGTCTATGTTCTTTCTCTCTCCATTATGCTGTGATACTATATAGACTGAGAAAAAGTACTACACCTTTGAGTTAGGAGACCAAAGCTGAGTTCTTGGTACTTATCACTTGTGGCCTTGGACAAGCCGGCAACAAGCTGGGCCTGGTTTTCTCAGTTATACAATAGGGGGACTGGACAAATCTGAGTTTGTGGTAACCCTGGGCCATATGTATGAAACTCCACTGGCACCATATGGTTGGGGCCATATGGAATATGCAGTACCAGCAGTAACAGCCTGGAATGAGAGATATGACAACACACAAGTAGTGTAAGATATAAGACATATCGATCAGTCCCAGTAGCTTAATCACAGTAAATGTCTTCATTGGGAAATGGGAGGGCCTGGTGGGGAGGAAGACTCCAAAAGAAGTGTCTCCCCTCTATCTACATGAACAGATATTGCTCTGAATTCCATGTCCTTTTTATTTTTATTTTTTTAAAGTTTTATTTATTTTTTGACAGAGCGAGCGAGAGAGGGAACACAAGCAGGGGGAGTGGGAGAGGGAGAAGCAGGCTTCCCGCTGAGCAGGGAGCCTGATGCGGGGCTCGATCCCAGGACCCTGGGATCATGACCTGAGCTGAAGGCAGACGCTTAACCGACTGAGCCACCCAGGCACCCCTCCACATCCTTTTATTACATGGGACACACCTCTGCTTTCTACCCCACAAAAAGCCAGTTTTTCAGGTCTTTTGTTCCACAAAAAGCGGATGTCTGGTTGTTGAGTCAGACCTCAATGTGCCGAACAAGTCTGGCTTTCCACAACACACCTATCACACAAAGTTCAATCAACCCAAGCCCCTACTCTCCCTGGCAGGGGCTACTTTTAGCATTTCAAAACTCAGGGTGTCTTGGTTCTTCCAAAAGGGCCCACCTAACAGGTATCTTCCAAGAGGTCTATTGAAAGAATTGTAGCAATGTCCCTTAAGTGGAAAGATATCTTTTCCCAGGTTTGTTCTCTTCCAAGCATAATCCTGCTGAGAGATGGGAGGTGAGGATCAGCCCACTCAGTGCCCTGCCAGTTCCGAGGAAGCAGCAGGGCCAGGGAGAATTTCCTCACGTGTTTCCAACGTGTTTCATGCATTTTATTGCTCATCTACCATGCAGATCAAAAGCGCTGGAGCAGGTCCAACTATTTCACACAGAATCTCACACTCCAGGCTGGCTACAGCCCCGAAAGCCTTCGTTTCTTCACTTGAAATACTGCCCAATGTTATTTTGGGATGTGACCTGATAGAGGAAGCCCATAGGGACTCCATGACGATAACTGTTCCAGCTGTGATTGGTTGCCCACCCCCAGCAAGTGCCAGCATGGGTTTGTCAGGCTCTGCTGACAAACAGAACTCGGCAGCTAACACCTTCTCTTCACACCACAACAAAACCATGCCTGAAATCACACAGTCCATACCTCGTTGGAGGGGGGCAGGAGGTTGGGGGAGGCCTGCTAGTGCTCTCACAGGAAGGGCTGCAAGTTTTAACATGAATTGCCTGCCTGATGAAGTACATTTTCAAGCAGAAGATACCAGATCAGGGTTAGAGGAAGGGGGTTTAAACGGTCTCCTGACAGAGCCTGAGGATGACATCAGTTCGTTCTGCCAAGCAGATTAAATAACATCAACAGGCAAGTCTAAAGAACAGGCTCATGGAAATGCTCAATTCAGGGTTTTCTCATAAATTTGGATGAGTCCTTGAGAAATGGAGCTTTTGTTAACCCCCAGATGGAGTTCTCGTCCTCTTTCAGTTGAGAAGAGCTTTTGCCAAGTTGTGCTGACTACTGGCGGGGAAACCACCCACCAAGAGAACCAGGTAAATCCTATATATATACTTATGGGTGGGTGGGGTGTGTGTGTGGGTGTGTTGGGAACCTTGCAATTCAGCCACACTCACTTAAATGACTTCCTTGAATGAAAAAAAGCCCAAATACACAGCCCGAAATGACCAGATCTGCACCGGCACTTCTCAAGTGTTTCTCCAGCAGCGTACCGAACAGATTCATGGCCACGGCAGGAGGCTGCTCCCATGCTGGAGAATGGGAGGAAATCCTGAAGAACACAGAAAAGATTGGCAGACTTGACCCTTGAAGAAAGGTAGACAGCACTTCTGTCTGGAAAGGAGAGAAACTTCAAGGAAAAAGGAGTATTACATAGGAACTACTTAAGGCAAATAAGTTTTGGGGAGACCTGGTTTTTCATAAAGACTTCCTTAAGCAACTTATTTGTCAAGGATCAGGGGAGAAGAGGCTACCTCTACCAAATACTTCTAAAAAATATTCAGTACAATAAAGTTTCATTCGTAGGTTCTCTTTTCCACAATCTTTGCTAAATGGAAGAAAGGGTGATCTGACTCCGGAGTTACAGAACTCTGATGAGTGGTCACAGCCCAACAGATGAGCTGCCATCTCTGCCCAGAGAGCAGGCTAGCTCGTGCTGGCTGAAATGCCAAGAACAAATCAATACACAGAACAGGCTGCCTCTTACTACTGGTGGTACTTTCGAGTCAGGGGCTAAGCAGGTGGCTGAGAAGGGAAAAGGAAAGACACAGAAGACGGCACCATCTTTCTAGCTTAGGACCAAACACCATCTCCTGCTTGAACTACACCCACTGTTTGGAATAGCAGAAACTGCTCTGGGAAAGGCAAGAGAACTTGATTTCCTAACCCCTACCCCAAGTTTCCAAAAACCCCTAACCAAACTCCCTCTTCTCTTTTTCAACAATAGGTTATTGTTCTGGGGATAATGGGTCATTTCTTCCTGGTACTTTCTGGCTGCTTGATGGGGGATGCACAGTAAAGAAGGGTCAGGACTCTTCTGGTCTCCAGAATGCTTTTCAGAGGCCCACCTCCAAGAGGAAATCTCTTATATATACATGTCAGAATTCATAAATAAAACGCAGGGAGACCAAATCTCCAAATTCAAAGGATGCTGGAAAGCAGAATAAAAGAAGTCTCTTTGTACCTCCCTCTTGAAGGGAAGCAGAACAAACACAAATATGTGACTCTCATGTGCTTAGCCCTCAGGTACATGGCTGGCTTACATTTAATTCTCACAACCATCTTTTAGATGCAGTTATCTTCCCCGTTTTACCAAAGCAAGAGCTCAGAAGTTGAATGACGTGCCCAAGGACAGAGAGCTATTACATAGAAGAACTTGAGTTCAAACCCACATTCCTCTGATTCCAGAGCTTGCGCTCTTTCTACTGTAAGGTGGAAGTTTGCCACTATCAGAAGCTAGGTTCCATGCTCCAAACAAAGCCTGGAAGCCCGGCCACAACCTGCCTCTGGACATGTTGAGGGACTACTTCCATGGCTCTAACAAGTTAACCTCACTAGGCCTTGCTTGGCTCTGTAGAGGAAAGACTAAAACTAGATAATTTAACTACAAGTCTACAAATGCTACACACTCCCCTCTTGCCTAGTCGCTTTTCCTATAAACCATTCTTCCTTTCTAAACCTTCTCTCGTGGTTTATTTCAAATCAGCCCTTTCATCTATAATTCTCAATTTAAACTTACTTTTGTTACACTAAATGGTATAGTACTTTTTCTCACCTCTGGGTCTTTAGAAGGGTACTTAATGTGCAGGGAGTTGTGCGGGGGGGAAGTAGAGAGTGACTCAGAATCTAGGGAGACCCTCAGGAAGCTAAGTCCCATGTAGGCTGGTATCTGATCTCTGCTGGTATTCATACTGAATGTACTCTACCCCTATTATCAGGCACAGGGGTGTGGCCCAGAGAGAGAAGTCAAAACACCCGTGGCCTCTAGATGGCCTCATCTCAGGCGATTTCAAACCCTCACCCAGCCCTGCAGTCACCCTCCTAACTGCAGGACAATTAGGCTTTGTTTAGGGGCCCCATTCCCCAAACTCTAAGGTGGGGAAGCTCCCTTCTGGGGGGCAGAGGCCAAACAAGCTTCAACCCCCTGCCCACAGGTGTGACCCACCCGGGGTGGGGATGGGGGAAAGGCACCAGAGCCCTCCTCTAACACAGCAGCGTGGCCCATTTCCCAGTCACTGAAGAGAACTGGGTAGGAAGGCCAATTACCTGAAGTCGAGCTATAGGTGCTATAGACTAAAATCATTTTTTGCCTTGGAGACTTCAAAGACCAGAACAGCTTTGGAGGGGCAAAGCCTCAACAGTCAGCACAACTTCCCTGGCCCTTCACCCTCACCCCAGAGGCAATGCTTGGACCGGCTGTGGCAGGACTGATGGCACTGTGCTGAATCTGCCTGTGGGACCACAGCAGGACCAGGCTAGATCCTCCTACTTTATTAGTGACCAGAAAAATGCCAGGGACACAAAAGACAACATGTTTGAGAAGCTACTCAGTGAATAATCTACTCAAAAGCATCCTCTGTAGACCCAATCTCTGTTAGTTTTCTCTCTTTCCTTTAACCTTGATCCCCCACCATAATCCCATACCTGAGCTCTAGACCTCCACATGGAGGGAGGGACTCTTGAGTGCTGGCATCAAGGGAATGAACTCTCCTGTCTAAAACTGCAAAGTACAACCCCGAATAGGCCCCGGCCACTTGGGTAAGAGCACTTGATGGAACTGCAGTGCAGGGAAGGAACGTCTGGAAAGGAGGCTGTTGGGAGGCGGGGCTCTGTGTCACTGGAGAAATTTCAATCTAATTACAAAAATATAAGAACCCGCTGTTCTAATCCACCTCAGCAAAATCTCTTGAGGTAGGTCTGCCCCTTTGGGTGGGGGCCGAGGGCGTTTCTGAGGTGAGAAAGGGGAGAAGAAAGACTGTGGGGCTGCCTGCACTCCTGCGGTGGGAGCCCCTGCAAACAGCAGCTTGGCCACTGCAGCACCATTGATTTTCCAGGGGTCGATATTCTGCTCCCACAGATCTGCTCGGCTAGAGGTTTAATCACATTGAGTGCTTCTGCTCAACATCTCCCCTGCACTTCCCCCTCCCCAAACCAATAAAACAAACACCAAACACAAGCAGAGTCGACAATGGGTAGATGTCTCTCCCCACAGCTGGCCCCCACCCTCAGAAAATTCTAAATACCAGCTCCAAGGGAGCCCAAGCTACATGGGCAGTCCACACGAAGCTGCAGAGACAGACCCACAAGTGCCAGAGAACCTTTTAACCCACTGAACAACACTCCCATACAGACCCTTCTAATAATTCTGAGATTTTACATTAAAAACTCCAATTTCCCAATTCATGAAAAAAATAGATCCTAGAACTCCCCACAGTGTAGCAATCAGTTGAAACCTTGTTTTTCAGTTTGCCACAGTCCCCACCAGGCCTGTAAAAATACCATGTTACCTACCTGACCAGCCTTGGACACACACCCCTCCCCTGCAAAGGCTTCTCACTTGGGCCAGGAGAGAAATGTCTTATCTAGTCAGAAACCACCTCTTGGCCAAAAACGTACAGTGTTTTAAGGGTCACTAGCTAACAGACTCAAATCTGAAAAAAATGAAACTGGGTCAGAGCTGGGCCTGAGTTAGAGCAGTCAAGAACAGTGCATATTTATGGAAAAGGGCTGTTCTAATCCCAGCAGGAAACAAGCACTGTAAAGCTTGAGAAAGCAAAGAAGTTAGGAACTCCCTACTTTTCCCCAAGTTAAGCATTTCCTGTTAGGAAAGCCAACCACATAGACCTTGTTCCACCATGATCATCAGCTGAAATCCTAGAACTTGAGCAAAGAGGACGGGGAAAAAGGGGAGAGGAAAGAAACACAGAAAAGGCGGCAGAGTTCTAGATATGAGAAGTGTAAGGGAGAGGGAGTGTGGCCTTAGGCTTCCACCTCATCTAGCTGTCCCTCAGAATTATAGGCAACCAGAAAGCAAGCAAGGATACAACATGCACAACTGGGGAAGGAAAGGTTGGCACTGTGCTGAACACAGCTTAGACCAAGGTCTAGGGAGCTCAATGGCCTCCTTGGGTTGGTATTTAAACCCCTAAATATGTTATTTGCCAGTGGTCTTCCCTACCATGGCCTACTGGTCTAGATAAAATCCAAAGATTTGGGGAAGGTATACAACAAACAGATCTGACAGTAGGGACTGAACAGCATCTTTTTTTTTTTTTTTAAGATTTTATTTATTATTTATTTGACAGAGAGAGAGACACACAGTGAGAGAGGGAACACAAGCAGGGGGAGTGGGAGAGGGAGAAGCAGGCTTCCCGCTGAGCAGGGAGCCCGATGCGGGGCTTGATCCCAGGACCCCGGGATCATGACCTGAGCTGAAGGCAGACACTTAACGAATGAGCCACCCAGGCGCCCCTGGACTGAATAGCATCTTAAACCAGAATAGACAGCCATCAACCCCAAAGGCCTTAAAACCAGAAGAACAACTCTGAACACAGGGAAGACATAGTCAAGTTCTGAAAGTAGAAGATGAGGGGAAAATGACCAAATATTTTTAATAACAGTTCCTCTGAACACTGATTCCGTTTATTTGGAACTTGATCTTTCTCCTACCTTCCCCAGAATGTAAGGAAATTACCTTCACTTATCTCTGTAAACAATATTCAGTATTCCTCCCACATCAAAGCTGGCCTTAAGGGACAGGTTTGCCGACTCTCATTTTGAGCCTTCAACTCTCAGTTTCCACTTTCAACAAGGCATGGCTTCTTAGCTTCCTTGGGAAAGGTCAAATGGGAAGCAAGCAAGCCGCTTGCAGGTGAGCTCCACCCTATGGCAATCAGAGACTATGTCACAATACCAGCCAATTCCATGCTGACACCAAGTGGGGAAGATGGAAAAGGGTCAGGCTGTGGAAGTGGATGGCGCAAGAGAGCAAGCACTGGTCCCCAAAGATTGAATGCCAAATATCTTAGAAACATGGAAAAAAGACAACAGAACTAATTCTATGCTTGATTTATCAGGTATGTTAACATAGCTCCATACCCAGGGGTCCTCCCCTCTGGACCAAGTTTGGTGGAACAGATTCTCACTCTTGTGTAGGGCGGCCCTAGTGGTTTCTGAAGGATAGTATTTCTAGGACGGCTTGGTTTATTTCTTGTTCAAAAAGCCCAACACCCCTCTAGCCCCCTAGGACAGATGAGACACAGCTTGGCCATCACACATCTGGGGCCTGGCTTTCTGATTTTGTTGGGTCTTTTTGGAGAAGGACAATGGCAGAAGCCAGGGCATGTACTTCACTGAGGTAATCTCCCAAACAGCTTTGCAGGTTATAAAAGCACCAACAGGGGGGCACCTGGGTAGCTCAGTCAGTTAAGCATCTGCCTTCAGCTCAGGTCGTGATCCCGGGGTCCTGGGATCGAGCCCCACATTGGGCTCCCTGCTCAGCAGGGAGTCTGCTTCTCCCTCTCCCTCCGCCCCTTCTTCTGCTCATGCTCGCTTGCTCTCTCTCTCTCTCGAATAAAATCTTAAAAAAAAAAAAAAAGCACCAATAGGAGAGAAAGGGAAGTGGGGTGGAGCGTGGTGGTGGAAGAAAGCCATGGTCACCAAGGCAACTGAGTTCATCCATACGTTGACTCAGGAATTTCAAGAAATTCTAGTTTTTGAGGTTTCTTCCTTCCAGAGTATTTTCTACATCTTCCTGGAGAGTAGACCTAAATCCAGAAACTACAGTATCACTACCTTTGCCTAGAAATCTCAGCCCCACATCTCTATATAACTCTTCCTTCTCTCCAGAAGAGAATATGGCATTCTTCTTTCTCTTAAAGGAGCTTTTTACTGATCCTTTATAGGAGTTGGTCCTAATAGTAAAAGCACTGGACTGGAAGTCAGGGAACCAAATGTTCTCGTTTACCTAATGACTTGGGCAAGTCCTCCTTTACCCTTTCTGGGTCTTAGGTTCCTCATATGTAAGGTTAGGGGGTTGGGGGTAAGGGGGAGGGGTGTAATGTTTTTGTTAGTGTAGTGAACATTCTATGGACCAGCTCATGCTGTCTCCATTCTGCTCTTTTCTTAATTGTAGAGGTTAAAAAGCGAAAAACCACGTTTCCCAGAATCCCTTGTGAATGGGTTTAGATACAATTCAGGTTCTACTAATTAGAAGCAAACTCAAGATTAGATCAAAGTATGGCAGAGACCATATTTCTGTCTCCTTCACTTGTTCCTGCAACAGCATTCTGGCTTCCTCTTCCAGTAAACTGGGCGCTGGTTCTGGTGGCAGCAGCCGCTCCTTCTTGACTCTAGCTTACTGATCCCTGGATAGCAGATTTAGAGCAATTAATATGATAGTGGCTCAAAGGTAGGAGTTTCCCTGGTGGGTCAAATCTAGTTTTAGGTCCTGCTCCTGAAGGACAAGCCTAGAGCATGCTTCCTCAATCTTTCTAGCAAATTTGTTAAGCCCAAATCCCTATATTAAATCCCTCTCTATTAAACATACCTGTAGAAACCACTCCATCTGACACAGGATTATCAGATGATCCCAAAAGAATGGTTGTGAAGGAGAGACGAGAACAGTTATTTACAAGGCATATTCTCTGCCAAGATAGCATCTTCTGGGGAAAATGGGCAAGATGGAGGAGTCTTAGAACTTTAAAATACATTTGTCCAGGGGCACCTGGGTGGCTCAGTTGGTTAAGCGACTGCCTTCGGCTCAGGTCATGATCCTGGAGTCCCAGGATCGAGTCCCGCATCGGGCTCCCTGCTGTCAGCAGGGAGTCTGCTTCTCCCTCTGACCCTCCCCCCTCATGCTCTCTATCTCATTCTCTCTCTCAAATAAATAAATAAAATCTTTAAAAAAAAAAAAAAAAAAATACATTTGTCCAGAACAAGCTTCTTTACTTCTTCGCTTTTTTACACCTCTCTGTACTTTCTCCCTCCCACTCTAACCCCAGAGTGGGGGTGGGGGGGCTGAACTGCTCACACAGGACAGAAGGCTGAGTCAGCACATGCTTTCTTTCCATCTCTATACTCTCTGCAAGCTTTTACTCTGCTGAGGATAGCATTACCTGCCCAACCCCATATATGTATTCTCTGGACTTTAGGGAGGTTTGGGCTAGAAAGGGTACCAAGTATCTTCCGCAGCAGCAAGAAATATGTTTATAAGCTCCAGGTGAAAAAGAACCAGTCCTGACAACCCTGCGCAGCTGAGGAGTGAGGACAGGTTTGGCTGCAAAAGATCCCAGCTCTTCGTCTTATGGCAATCTCTGGTCTGAGCAACGAGCCACCAGCTTCCTGTAGCAGGGCTGGGGACAAACTGAAGAACAAGGTCAAATCCAAGGGGTGTATGGTTTGCTTGGTGGGAAGGAGGTACTTCCTGCCAGTCCTCAGAAGAGCTAACTGACCCCAGGAGCCATCACACCAGAAGTAAGGCTCTGTTCGTTTTCAGACTGAAGTTGTTCTGAAGAAAACAAAAGGTTCTAGCAAGAGGAATCTGTGTGAGACACACAGGCAGGAAGCAGAGCTGAGCCACCAGTGACTAGAATAGAAACAGGAAATGGGCCCAGGAACAAGCATACAGTACTGCGCGCTAGCAGCACGGGCCCCAGCAGGCACCAGGCGGTATCAGGGCCGGAGCAGCGTGACTAAGACGGAGAAGCGGATTGGCTAGCCCCGCCAGAGAACCAGCGTTCTCGAGATGGGACGGCTACTTGCACAAAGTACAGTCTGGGCAGATATGACAGAGGGGGTGGGGATTTCCTTTCTGAGACTTTTTGAGAGCACCTGGGCTACATTCAAGGGGAGCAAGCACAGATACACAGTCAGATATAAAGAAAACAGGTCACCAAGCTCAGAAAGGCCCAGCTTCTCTGAGTACCAAAATTGCTAGTGGCATTTTTGTTAGCCCCTTGAAAATAAGCCATCAAAAGCCTAGGCAAAAACTGTTGGCCTGTTTCCTTTTACCATGAAATGTGACAAAAGGCAACACAGTGTAAAATTTAAATCCTTCAAGCATTCCAATTTTTTAAGCCTTCAGAGGATTTCTATCACTCCCCCCAGTAAACCTACACAACAAAAAGCTGGCCTCCAAGCTCAGGTGGGCAGCAAGAACCTGGGGCTGCTCAGCACAAGTTTACTGAGTAGCCAGCTGCCTGGCCCAGGTGCTAGATGCAGACCTCATGCGCAAGCAGAGGCGCCTGCATAATGCCAGGCCAACATGAAGAAACTGGGGAAGTCCCAGAGAAAGTATTTCAGCTAGGTTTTGAAGCCAAAGTAGGAGTTTGCTGGGCATTAAGAGAGCGGGAAGGTAGATGGGCAGACATCTTTGGCACGAAGACAATGGCAGGAAGGACTGGGGGTTGTGAGGAGCTTGAGGCACACCCAGGCAGCTGGAGATGAGGCTGCACAGGTCTGCTGGGAGCTGCAGATGGCCCCACAGTGGGGTCTGGCCTGTAGGCATGGGGAACCAGGGCCCCTAAAGCACCACAAAACAAGTGGTGGTGGTCTCCGACTCCCATCCCCCACACTCAGAGATTATTTAAACATTACCAGACACAGTAAAACTCATTGTATTCCAAAGTCCCCAGCTTGATATTTCATTTGAAAATTTTACTCTCCATTCTCAGGGTCTAACTCCTTGCTTCTTTTTTTTTTAAGATTTTATTTATTTGACAGAGAGAGACACAGAGAGAGAGGGAACACAAGCAGGCGGAGTGGGAGAGGGAGAAGCAGGCTTCCCGCAGAGCAGGGAGCCTGATGTGGGGCTCGATCCCAGGACCCCGGGATCATGACCCGAGCCGAAGGCAGACGCTTAACGACTGAGCCACCCAGGCGCCCCTAACTCCTTGCTTCTAAACCATTAGGCAAATGAATCACCTGGGGATCTTGTTAACAGTGTTGGATTCAATAAAGCTGGGTGGGACCCAAGAACCTGCATTTCTAAGACAATTCCCAGGTGATGTCCATGCTGCTAGATAACAGACCACATTTTTTCAGTAGCAAGGCTCTACTTGATTAACATTGGCATTAATCAGGACACCGTGCTTTAAGAAGAAAGGCACAGAACAGGACTTGCTCCTGTCCAACTCAAGGGGAACCAAAGAACCAAACTCTAGTCAACTTTCCACTTTTTGAGGGGATTCCCTAGTTGGTCAGTTCTTCCAGCAGACCTGACCTATCATTTGGACACATTCCCTCTCCCACCCTTCCCTGTACTGCAGCTGTCCTTTTCACAACTCATCTGTGCCTCCATGACGAGAAGGCCTGGGAAGACAAAAGTGAAATGGAAATCCTTTCAGGACAAGTCTGGTAAATTTTTTTTTTTTTAAGATTTTATTTATTTATTTGACAGAGAGAGAGCGAGAGCAGGAACACAAGCAGAGGGAGTGGTAGAGGGAGAAGCAGGCTTCCCGCTGAGCAAGGGAGCCCGATGTGGGGCTCCATCCCAGGACCCTGGAATCATGACCTGAGCCGAAGGCAGATGCTTAACGACTGAGCCACCCAGGCGCCCAAGTCTGGTAAATATTAAATGGCAAAGGGGTTGAGGCTTTTGGCTGAACTTGAAGAGAGGATCAGATTGTCTTTCTTCTGCTGGGTGGGATGCTAGAGGAAGTATTTCGTCTGAAATATCAGAGAGAGCTGGATTCAAATCCTGATTCTGACCCTTAGTTTCTTCTAATATAAAAAAGGAGTGGTCACTTAGTATATTTCAATTCCTGCTCTTCTAGGAGGATTGGTGTTGCCTGTAAGCTCTGTTCCTGGCCTCACTCTCCTGCCCTCTTAAGATTTGGATTCTACAGGAACAACATAGTTCCCTCCCATTTCCTCTTTCCAGATCACTGGAACCCAAGTTCTCAGGGTCTGAGAACATCACAGTAGTAAAACATGAGTGCTAATAATTAGCTACATTGTTATTAAGTGAAATCTAAAGAAGGGCTTGGAAACCCAAGTGATTAAAAAAAAAAAATCCGGGGCGCCTGGTGGCTCAGTCATTAAGCGTCTGCTTTCGGCTCAGGTGTCCTGGGATTGAGCCCCGCATCAGGCTCCCTGCTCTGAAGGAAGCCTGCTTCTCCCTCTTCTACTCTCCCTGCTTGTGTTCCCTCTCTCGCTGTGTCTCTCTGTCAAATAAATAAATAAAATCTTTAATAATAATAATAAAAAAAATCTGTAGATAATTCAATAGACATGAAGAATCCTAATCCTATTCTCTACCTCATTCCCAGCATCAACGACCTCCACTCTTACACTAACCAGAAGAAACAAGTATGATGCAGCTCTTCAACAGCAGCCTCTCTGACTTTTCCAGTCAAGGGTACAGTGTCCTTTGTGAGCTAACCCAGTGAGTGCCCTTGATTCCTTTCTTTCACAACTCCTGAAAGATAAGTCTGTTTATACCCTCCTAACATTCTGCCAGCATCTTCACTCTTCTATCTACCTGCCTTATACACATGCGGGTCTTCAGATGAAGCGGAGGAATTTGGGCTGATTCAGCTGCCCCCTCCCTTCAATGCCTTTCAAGAATGTTCTTTACCTTTACACCTTTCCCTTGCTCATTTCCTTTGCTCCAGCCCTCAGAAATCAGGTCCTCTCCACACGTAAAAAGGAACGCCATAACCTGCTTTCTGACAAATCCAACTTTATATTCTTTGAAATATAAATGTGATGTGGACCATCACCCCAACACACTGGGCTTCCACAAACAGGACACAATCCTGGTCCTCCTCCAAGCTCACCAGCTATCTGCTGGGCACTTCCACCTGACGCCTACAGGCTGTCAAGGGCTCCCACTGGCTCCTCCCTCCATAAGCCACGGCCTGGGAGGCCTCCTTCATTCCGCGGTTTAACTATGAATCACTCCACAGACCACTCTCCGACTCAACCCAGACTCAGCTCTTACTCAAGTTGCAGTCTCCTGTCTCCAACTAGGAGCTAAGCATTTGTTTTTAAACATTTCACTACATGGAACTTAACTTTTCCCCAATAATGAGTTTTCCTATTAGCCTTTCTATTTCTGTCAATGAGATCTCTCTTTCTCCCCACCCCCCTTCAAGATCATTAAATTTTCTACCCACTTTCTCTCAGTTCTACAGAATCTTTCTTGCACAGCTCAGAACTGGGCCTAGTTGGCTATGCAAATGACACAGAGGGGTACAACTCCACACCTCTCCCCAGAATTATTTCAACAGTTTAACTTCTCCCCTTGCTTCCAGACTCTCCCCTTTTCAAACCACACTATACACGAATGGATTATTTTTTAAACATTAGTTTTATCACGTTACTGCTCTAATAGCATATTTGCAGGCCTCTAAGATCAAATTCAAATGGCTTACTTGGCCCACCAGGGCCCTAACCCCTGTAATCTAGCTTTCCTTCCTGTTACTCCCCACGCCCTAGAAGCCTGATCCTGACCAGTCCCCCAGCAGCATCTATACTATACCCCACCCCTGGCTATACTTTTCCTTTCCAACCACCCAAGTATGTCCATATCTAGGTCATTCTAAACTTCTGCCATGTTTTCCCTCAACTATTTAGACATAAATAATCACCGACTTCACCAAACTAGGAAAGCACCCATTGTAACAATCAGGCATACATTCTTCTACCTGTTTTACTAATGAAACAAAGAAGAATACTTGAGGGCAGCAACCATGTCATATTCAAATCACAGGCTACCTCAGAAGTCATCAAAGTCTAACCCTTGTCTAATGCCTGTCTGCCTTCTATAGAATACCCACAGCAAACAGTGTACTAGCTTTTACTCGAGGGACAGGAAACTTATCCACCTTTTTTTTTTTTAATATCCTTATCCTCCAGATCACAAAAGAACTTGTGTCACACTTGGGCTTAAACCCACTGGCAACAGGTAGCCAGGTTTTTAAAGCAGTAATGTTAACTTGCCAGATTTTTTTAAAAAGACCTATTTATTTATTTGAGAGTCAGAGAAAGAGAGAGAAACATAAGCAGACTCCCCACGGAGCGGGGAACCTGACAACGATGGAGGGCTCAATCCCAGGACCCTGAGATCATGACCCGAGCCAAAGGCAGCCGCTTAACCGACTGAGCCACCCAGGCGCCCCAGTAATCTTTGTTTTAATTAATCTCCAGATGATTCTCAGTGCATGCTAAAGTTTGAGAAGCACTGATCTACTTAACCTTTCCAGAGCTGAGCTTTCAATCCTATATCTATTTTCCACCACTGAATGGAAACTCTATCCCAAGTACACTTTCAGATTATAACATAAATTTACAAATGTGCCTCAGTAAGAAAAAAATTGGGAAGCATTCATTATTCTAGGGAAACCACATACACTTGAATGAATCACTTAAACAGAAGCTTTTAAAGATGTAACTCCAAGTCATTCCCAGAAATGATTATAATCAAAAGTCAGATACCAATTTTCAGATGAGACCCTTAAAGATTTCACTCCAAACTAAAGGAAATTAAAGACTTAATGAAACACCTAGAGATCTGCTTACCCATCCCTTACAAGAACCTTCTTACCATAAGGTGAAGTAGTAGCTATTCTATAAGATAGATGACAAACCCTAACCTCACTTCTTCTTAAGGCCACTGTCAGGAAGCACAAATAAATTAATCCATCTTCTAAAATGGAGTTTAGGCCTTCCCATAACAGGCTGTGATACCTGCCTTGCCCTCGAAGTGGAAAACAACAATCTTACAATATGGTCAAGCTGTCCCCTGTCAGACATACACTTTCTGAATGAACAATGTAATAAATACTGCTCAGGTTCATTCGTTCACTGAATTGGAGCCTACCTTATGCCAGGCACTATGATGGCCATGAGCAAGACAGAGACAGTCAGTCCTCACTGAGCTTGTGTTAAATAAGTAATTGAAATTACATTTGAGATAAATACTGACAAAACACATGGGTGCATGTTTGGATTAGTGGATCTCTACCAGGGCTCCAAATCAGAATCACCAGGGGCAGCTTCTAACCATAGCAAAGACCAAGCCTCATCAACCCCAAACAATTCAGAACTCTGTGAACCTCAGCCATTGGTTTTTAAAGAATATTTGCTCCCCAGGTAATTCTAACATGCAGCCAAGGTAGAAAACCACTGGTCTGGGGCATCATGTAATAGATGTTAGGGGCAAAAAGGTCAGCAACACAGTGCCTGCCCTCCAGAAGCTTACCATCAAGTGGAAGAGACCCAAGCGTAGAGGTATCAGCAAATTGCTCTGGTGATGTGAAGCAAAGAAACCTCAGATATAGGATAGTGTTTCTCCTGGTATAAGGATGGGGAAGTGATCCCCGAGGGCTATATAAGGTGCTTTTACCTATGTTACCAAGGTTTGCTTTCTAAAGATGGGTCCTCAGGCACTGAATCATTCTTTATACCTTTTAATATGTCTTAAATACTGCAGGGGTTTTTTTTTGTTGTTGTTGTTGAAATAAAAACTAACTTTAGTCAGTGAGGGCATCATAGACATTACTTAAGCTGAATTTTGACCTTTGATTAAGAAGAAGTTTTCTGAGGAAATAATCTTGAAGATGTAGTCTGAAATACGAACAAGAGGAGTTAGGAGGAAACGTGTATTAGGCAAAGGGAAGGGTCTGTGCAGAGGCCTAGAAGCAGAAAAAAGCATGGGGCCTTAAAAAACTGAGACAAAGTTGTAATAACAAGGCAAAGGGCAAAAAAGGATGAAGTAGAGGTTCTCACAGTGCCATCCTGGCCCAGCAGCACCAGCAGCACCAAGAAATTTGTTAGAAATGCAAAGTCTCAGGCCTCATTCCAGACCATTCAGAAATGGGGGGCAGCCTACATAATATTAAGGATTTTGGATTTTATTCTAAGATTAATGAAAAATAGTTGAGAGGTTTTAAGTAGAGGGATAACATAATCAGGATAATAGCAACTAAATGGTTTGGCATTAATAGCTGAGCAAAAACTCCTCAAAATCTAATTTTTGTAATGATCAGGATCAGAAACCATAATGAGTCTTTAAATCAAGGGTCACAATCATAAAGCCCTTAGGGCTAAGTGGGTAAGGTGAATGAGCGAAGAGGAGGATGTGGAAAACTGGAGGCTGTCCTCCAGTCAGCCTAGCTTCTGTTCTGGAGCCAAACACGAAGAGGTGCCCCATAAACATCTGCTGAGTGAAGGAATACACCAGCAAACCTAGGATCCCTTGACACAACTGCTTCAGAAGAGTGGGCCCCTCCTAGGGAATCCCGACTTTTCCTTTCTTCAAATGTGACCGTTTCCCAGCCTGGCTAGGCAAATCTGGCATCAAACCAAAATTTCAAAGAATAACCACCTTTTGTTTCTTAGTCCAAATAGCAGAGGGATAAAAAGCAATTCAACAAACAAGATGCCAGTAACCCAGCCAGCTTACCTCCCACATAGAGCTTCTACCACAGAGCAAATGCCCCATTTGGACGAATCTATAGTAGAAGCCTGAGCTTGGGGACGCTCCCTGTGACAGGCTGCCCAGGAACAATCCCGCCCTGGGCCCACGAGGGTGCCAGGCCCTTCACTTCGGCGGGTCAAGTCAGAAGCTCTGGATTTGACAGCACAAGGCTCTCAACCCTTAGAAGACATGCAATGTGTTTGTATGCTAGGCTTCTCAGGACTGAAAAATAACAAATACAGTTCTGCTGGAAGACTACCAGGAGCAAGCAGACACTTTGTGATGGGGAGCAACTTAAAGCACCAGCACAAATCCGTTGATCTGGTTTCTTGCCACGGCAGCACCTCACCCAGATTTAGCGACAGACCACAGATGACGAGGGAGTAGTTCTACATCTCTGGCTGAATCAAGTTAAAAAACACATCCCAGTGAAGTTTGGGATGCAGAAAAGGATTGCAACAGTCATTAATGAAAAGGGAACAAAGAAGGATTGCCTTATTCAGACACATCCTCACCCAATTCCTCAACTGAGAAAGTCAACAGTCTCGGGGGTCCTATCTGACAGTGGCTATTCATTCTGGCCTGGGATGCCTGCACAATGGTACTGAGGGACTCTGGAAACCTTGCCCTACGCAGGTCATGGCTCAGAGATCTTCAGGGGAAGCCAGGAGAGGCTTCGTGATGAAGAGAGTTCCTGCCTCCTACCTATTCCTTAAAGATCCAGAGACGATTTTCTCCCAAGTCAAAATAACTGAAGAGATAGCCTTCAAATCAGAGAATAAAAATTTCAAAAGAGGGGTCCCTGGGTGGGTCAGTCATTAAGCATCTGCCTTCAGCTCAGGTCATGATCCCAGGGTCCTGGGATCAAGCCCCGTACTGGGCTCCCTGCTCCGCAAGCAGCCTGCTTCTCCCCCTCCCACTCCCACTCCCCCTGCTTGTGTTCCCTCTCTCGCTGTGTCTCTCTCTGTCAAATAAATAAATTAAATTTAAAAAAAAAATTTTTTTTTTTCAAAAGACTTTTTTATCTAGACATGTATGGCTGAATTTCTATTTCTATTTACTAACTGAAGCAGGATTTGTAATGGAGGGTTTGCTACCAACGGTCTTACTAGATTTTAGAGCAGCCCATTTTATTCCTGTGCCCAGCAGATTAATTTTCAGAGCCTGACTTGCTCACATATAACCAGAGCTAAGACTAGGGGTAAATGTTCCCAGAACCAGTCTATTAACTAGTTGGTGCTGTCTCTCAGGTATCAAGTAGAGTCCCTATGCCCTCTGAGATGATGATGAGAATCTCTGACATTTATGGAGTGCCCACAATGCATGAGCACTCTATTTTAACCTATCTCATGTTAATAACCACTCAGTGAAGTGGGTACTTTTAGGTTCATTTTACGGATGCAAAAACGAAGGCAGGGGAAGGTTAAGTGACTTGCCCAAGGCTACAGAGTTAGTGGCTGAGTCAAAATGCAGACCCAGGAACTCTGGCTCTAGAGCCCTAGCTCTTCATCAGCAGACTGTACTGCCTTTCTCAGGATACAGTCCATCCATAAACAGCAATCAAGCATCTGGGCACCAAGCACTCTACTAGACAAAAGCTCCTATTCACACAAAATGACCAGAAAAACTGCTTTTACTCAGCCCATGCCCAATGGGAAAATCCATGCTGAATGCACCCCACATCGTACCTCCTAGCTAAATACTAAGACAAAAACCTAGAAATTAAACCCTCGAAAGTAAGGTCAAAACAACCCTGAAACTTCTCTCAACTTTGATGGAGAGCAGACAGTGCTTACAATATCTTCATCTTCTCTGTCCCTTACCTGGGTCCACGCCTCCGAGCCCAAGATGTAAAAAATAAAACAAAACACAAAACCAAAAAACTCTAAATAGAGATCACCAAACCTATTCCCCAGGCAGCCAGCCAAAACAGACATTCCACAAGGTCAGTCCATAAATTCCTATTTAGAATTTTCAACCTGAATTCAAGGAATAGCTCATTGTTTATTTAGGTCATATCACCAAAACATCCAACCAGAAACCAGTTTTCTTTGCTTTCCTCTCTGCCCCATCATCTTTTAGAGGTTGGCAAGAATACTCACAGGCAAGCTTGAGGGTCTTGACTGAAGACTCAGGTTCATATCTTCTTGCCCTCCCTTACTGGAGGTCATTGAGGGGGCTGAGGATGCCTGAGACCCAAATGAATCTTGAGATAACTCCTAAAATAAGAAAAACAAATGCTGTGAAGGCCTGGTATTGATAAACCAGGCAAGTTTGCTTCATGGTGAAAGGGCTACAGGACTATCTCACAGAGGGCAGGTGGGAGCAAGAAACTGCCCAATTGTGCACAATATAATCCGAAGGCAGAAAAACACAAGGTGTGGCTCTTAAGACAAGAAGGTCAATGAGTACCAGGTGACATAAAGGGTTGAATCACTATATTGTACACCTGAAACTAATATGACACTGTACGTTAACTAACTGGAATTAAAATAAAAACTTAAAAATAAAGTTGTTGGTTTAATTAAAAGAAAAAAAAAGAATGTCAGTAGTGGATTTAAGACCCTGAATAGCACTGCTGACCATTTATCGCCACAGACAGCTATTCCTTGGGGTTAAATGCTAAAGTATGACAAGTTTGCTGGTTGTAATATGGAGTCTGGCCCTGCTGACCATACCCACTGGGGCTCAGTACACAACTGAGCCCATTGGCTTATCAAGGAATGAAACCAATTAATTAAAAAAAAAACCTCATGTTAGAACCTATGCATTAAAATGAGTATTGCTTCCTTCAAAGACATTGCCTTGGGATGAGATATTTATTCTAATAATGCCACCAATGCACAGAATCTTTAGTGGACCTGTCATCACTTGGCCATTTCTCCTTTTTTGTTCTTTAAAGAATAAAGCCCAAATTGTTATTTTTAGGCTTTATCACTGACCTTGTTCACAGACATGACTACAAATGAATTTTAGCTATTTCCTAAAATCAAATCCACCTTCAACAAATGAAGGGACTTGCCACCACTGAGAATATTCTAAAGAATGTGACGTCAGCTCTGATGGCAATTTCAAATGAAGGGGTCCAAAATATTTTGAACAATAGCAGAACGTGATGGCAGTTGGAATGAATGTATAGTATAGCCTCCCAAAGTAACTTTTTAAAAAAACCAAACTCACTTGGATGCTCTAGTTCTGAATGCTAGTTTATAAAAACAAAAACAAAAACAAAACCAGTCCCATTATCTTTAATTTCTTACCAGTCTATGCAACCTTCCACTGCCCTATTTCTTCATCAGTAAGAAGAGCCACAGGTTTTTATGCCGTTAAGAAGGTTATGGCTTTATTAGTTCAATCAATCCAGTTAGCATGTTTACCCAGAGTTTATTTAATTGGTTTTTAAGTGCACATTAGAGACCCAATTTGTATGGCAAAGTTCTCCTGACACCATGCCCCAAGCTGTCTGTGGTCACAAGCAGGGAAGGGCGGGAGGCAGGAGGCACCTTACCTGTGGTGGAGGGAAGCGCTGCTGGGAATAGGCAGTTTGCTGTGGCTGCTGAGACTGGGGCTGAGGGTACGCAGCCTGCTGGGAAAGCGTCGAGGAGGCTGGCTGCTGAGGTTGCTGCTGCTGGTAGGGAGACTGTGCCTGCGGCTGTGAGTAAGGGGGCTGGCTCTGGGGGTGCTGTTGGGGGGTGGACTGCTGGGAGGGGTATGGAGTTGGGGACTGCTGATGTGGAGGCTGGGATGGCTGCTGGGAATAGGGAGGCTGAGAAGCCTGGAGCTGTGGGGGCTGAGACTGCGGCTGCTGCTGATAGGAAGGCTGGGCGTGAGGGTTCTGGGACGGCGGCTGCTGGGAGTAGGGCGGCTGCTGCTGCTGGGGGTGAGGACTTTGCTGGTTGTAATATGGAGTCTGGCCCTGCTGACCATACCCACTGGGGCCTTGTTGTCCGTAAGGAGGAATCTGTAGGGAAGGAAAGGATACTTTTAGCACAGACTCTTCTGGACGAAGGTATTCTGTCAGAAGCTACAGCCTGAGGATGGGTATAGGAAGCAGGCAAGCCAAGCCTCCTAATTAGAAGGCCCATAGTCTTTCCTACCATCCCTCTCTACACTGAGCCAGGAAGGACAGCGCAGCTGGGTTACTAGTTGGTTTGTTTACAAGTGGACTGCCTTCATCCACAGAAAATTTACACTGTTTAATATTTGGGCAATTTACAAGAGTTCGAGAGCAGCCGTTTCCATCAGTGAACCTCCTCTTTATCATGGCCTAGACTGTTTTTGTAAGTGCTAGGAATCTGTATCCTATCCACAACGAATGGTCAACAGCAGCCTGGCTTAGCCGACTAAAAACGTTGGGTTTAGCAACCCAGACAGTGTGCAAATCACTAAGCTACTCTGGTTCTCTTTTTCATTCAGTTTTCATTCAAAAAATATCTAAGAGCCTACTTGCTTACTTGTACCAGGCTCAATTCTAGACACTGGGGGTATATCTGGTAAGTAGGCAAAAACAAAAAACAACCAACCCAGTAATATCCACCCATCTCTCCTCCATCTGCTCACTGGAAAAATAAACAAACAAACAAGCCCAAAAAAACCCCCCAGAATGACAGTATCCTATTTTCCATATTTAAGGGCATACTTTGTTTTAAAGTCTTAGAAGTAAAGTTAGGTTTTATATTCTGTCCATCACCATTTTCAGTATGAGTATTACTCAAATATAAATGATAGAAAGTGCTGTCAAAACAAAAAATGACAATAAAAAGATAATGGTGCAGATGGCCAGACAAAAGGAGATGAGAGAAATCTTAACATTTATAACAGCACTGTTAGCATCGCTACCGTTCAATCTTCCCCTTTTCTTCTATTCCCAGTCCCTCCTAATCTTTCATTTTAAATCAGACAGCTATATGTCGAAGGCCTTGGGAAACATGAAGGGCCTTTTCCATCCCCAGAGCACATGGCACGAAGGGCTTTTCTTGATTGCAGTGGATAGGTGCCCGGCCCCTGCCTTTTTTCCCCCACCTCCTTTGGAGATCACTACTCAGTAGGTACAAGCAGGCCAGCCAGGTCAAAGGACACAGATATGTACAGCCTAAGGCCAGGGAACAGTTTTTCTTCGAGCACACATGGGATGATGCCCACAACCTCGGCCTTGTAAGCAGCATACTGTAGACAACTGAGCCCATTGGCCTGTGCTCCTTTCGAGAGGTTTAGATGCCAAAGACTCATTCTGATTCTATAGCTCAAGACCAAATCATGGACAGCAACAAGGGTTAAGGTAATTGGAGTCACCATCTACCTGCTGTGCATAAGAGAGGCTGCCCATGGCACTCTGCGCCCGGCCCTGCATGGCCATCGGGTACCGCTGCGGGGTCTGGGACCCATATGGCTGCCCTGGGTACCCATGTCCTTGCTGCGGTCCTGATGAAGGTCCCTGTTGTTGCGAGTATGGGTTAGTCCCGCCATATGGCTGAGGTCTCATCTTGCCCATCTGATCCATTGGACTGGATGGCTACAAAATAAAAAGCATTTCATTAACCTGAAGCTTTGATAGCCTCTGGCCAGTATGAACATAAACCCAAGCGTACAGGTCTGTATGCCACATAGGAAAACAGTTACTGTGAAAAAGTAGTGGTACAGACCCAGTAATCCTTGGGCAAGTCAT
Organism: Halichoerus grypus; assembly: GCF_964656455.1. NCBI lineage: Eukaryota > Metazoa > Chordata > Mammalia > Carnivora > Phocidae > Halichoerus > Halichoerus grypus. The sequence goes on from NC_135716.1 coordinate 167,770,568, forward strand.
TTAACCTTCCTCATAACCTTGATTTTACCATATGTGAAATGAAAATACCACTATGAAAGCTATGTACTACTTTGTAAGTGTGGTACTATTTGAGATCCAAGGGACAGGCCAGGTGTGGAATAATGAATATATGTACTCTCTGGTGCAGAAAATCAGAACAAAGGCCCTTCAGTTGGGAAAGGACGGTGCTGTCATGATCTTGTTCAACACCACCAAAACTAGTAATACTTCAATACCGTGGTTGGGGATTCAAATACATAAGCATCCAGATGCTTCCATTCTTTCAAAAGTGGAATCTTTTTTCTTGCGTATCTGTAGCTTGTTTACACTATGGCACAAGCACTTAAATTTATGCTTTCTTTTAAATGGGTAACATGGCTAAGTTATAGTTGTTGACTCTGAATTTAGAGCCTTGGGCATCTCAACTGCAAAGTTCATCTCCTAAGAGTTTGAATGTGTAAGGAGGATAGAACTTTTGTCTCCTTAAAGGACAAGATATAGAGGTACACCAGTAATGGAAACTCAAAGTATAATTCACAAGTATTTGGCTACAAACATAGCTTTCTTTCAGCTCTTTGTGGGACAACAGGTTCAATCAGCTCATTCACTTTGACATAACTCTATCCTATTGGAGCTATATATGACAGAGCCCAGCATGTTTTCCAGTCAGAGATGCCTACCTATATTGATTGGGGGGGGGGTCCTCTAAAAACCTTAAACAGATACACCCGAGTTGAAGAGTAGGCCTGGACTTGACACAAAACTTGAAAACTGAACCTTAAATTGGGAATGGGGAATAGATATTAACACTCTGGGCCTGAATATCATTAGCTCTCAAATTAATGAGTTCAGTGGTTCTTGAACTTTAGCATGCATCAAAATCACCTAGAGGGCTTTGTAAAACACAGACTGATAAGACCCACCCCCAGGGTGTCTGATTCTATAGGTTCAGGGTCGGGCCTAGGCTATGCACTTGTAATAGTTCCCCAGTGAGGTTGATGCTGCTGGTCCAGGGGCCACACTTTTAAGAACCACTGGTCTAGATTATACCTAGGGTCCCTTCCTGTTCTGCTTTTCTGTAATTAATATTCTATAATTTAAGGTGGATAAGATCTTAAAAAACAACAAAAGCCCTCAAAGACAAGGGGAGGGAGGCACATTCAGATAACTGGTTCTCTGTACATGTCTTTTTTGGGGGGCAGAGTACTACCTAAGTGTTTTATAATAGAGGGAAAGTTGAGCTGTCATGAGGAAAATAGATAAGACAAAAAGCCACAGAAACTATCCTTTTAAACACCAAAAGGAAAAAAAGCAGAGGCAAAATTCTTGGGCTGCAGCAAAGTCAGCTAAAGAGGTAACAGTGAGGATGGAAGCACCCTTTAAGTTTCTAAACTATAGTGAACCACAGTAAAACTGTATCCCAAATCACTACTACATGTCAATATTATTAAAGTGCTGTTTCCAACAATCATACCTACAAATTTTGGCCCAAGTCCTGCCTCTGTATCAGAAGCTCCAATAAAATCTCAGTCATTAATTTTGGAGCTACATGAATTCTTTTGGGACTCTTTAGGAAATTCAAATTTAACAACTGGACTACTAAGTAATGAACAGCATGTGATCTTCCCCAGATACACCTGGCAATGAAGCCAAAACATCACCAGTCTCTCCCATGAAGAGCTCAGGGGCTTACACAGCCACATTACAACACCAGATCCTCAGCTCATCCCCAAGGGCAGCTGCTGTCCACATGGCCCCCAGGTGAAGAGACTACATTTGCTCAACAGAAAGACCAGCCCACTCTAGGTATCTCTGTCAATCCAGGTCTCCCCACAACACAAGAGGGGCAGTCATTACCGTGGTTACTGTGGAGCTTCCAGAGCAGTAGCTATCAACCAGGGCTACAGATCAGAATTTTCTGTGAGGCTGCACAAATGCCTGGGTGTCTCCCCATAGATTCCAATTTAGTGAGTCTGGAAGGGCTTGGGCTCCCTGACCCCCTCACCCCTTAAGATCCTTGAATGATTCTAACGTATACTACTAAGTGAGATCTAGAGACACACTGTCCAATAAAATTTTCTGTGACATGTGACTATTAGGTACTTGAAATATGGCTAGTGTGACTGAGGAACTGAATTATTATTTTTTTTAAGGTTTTTTATTTATTCATTTGAGAGTGAGAGAGAGAGCCAGCTGGAGCACAAGGGGGGGGCGGGGCGCAGTACAGAGGCAGAAGCAGACTCCAGCTGAGCAGGGAGCCCAACGCCGGGCTGGATCCCAGGGCCCCGGGATTAAGACCTGAGCCAAAGGCAGACACTTAACCAACTGAGCCACCCAGGCGCCCCGGACCTGAATTATTTTTATTTACTTTTAATTAAATTCAAATAACCACATGTAGCTAGTGACTATCATACTGGACTGCACAGTTCTAGAGCAGTGCTCACAGATCATTTTCATCTTTCCCTGTTCACCAATAGCTCCAAAATTCCTGTCTACATCCTGTACAGTATTGCATAGAAAGCACAAAGAATGTAGTAAATCTATAGATTTGGGTTCAAATCCTAACTCTATCACTGTCTGATCTTGAGCATAAGTCCATCTAAACAGTGAAAAGTTTTTCACCTAAAATACACGTAACTTGGAGCGCCTGGGTGGCTCAGCTGGTTAGGCATCCGACTCTTGGTTTCAGCTCAGGTCATGATCTCAGGGTTGTGAGATCCAGCCCAGCATTGGGTTCTGTGCTCAGCGGGGAGTCTGGGATTCTCTCCCTCTCCTTCTGCCCCTCCGCCGCAATCTCTCTCTCTCTCTCAATAAATAAATATTTAAAAAAATAAAATGCACATAACACACTACACACAGTGCCATTTAAATGCCCAATAAAGGGACGCCTGGGTGGCTCAGTCGGTTAGGCGTCTGCCTTCGGCTCGGGTCGTGATCCCAGGGTCCTGGGATCGAGTCCCGCATCGGGCTCCCTGCTCCGCGGGGAGCCTGCTTCTCCCTCTGCCTCTGTCTCTCTCTCTCTCTGTCTCTCATGAATAAATAAATAAAATCTTTAAAAAAATAAAAATAAAAATAAAAATAAATGCCCAATAAATAGTAGCTATTACCGATAATGATAAATAGCGCTTCTGCCTGGCTCTAGAGCCCTCCAGTGTGCTCCAGTTCTACACATTTGTCAGTGCTCAGCTCTATACAATGGTATCCTGCCCTGCCCTCCTGTCCACAATGGCTTCCACTAGCAGAAACCCAACCCTTCAACATGAAGGCACTTGCCATTCTTCAGCACACTGATCTCTCACATTTCTAAATCTCCTATAGTAAATTCAGTCAGAATTGTAAGATTGGCATTTAGTTGTCTAGTTAACTGAGTGCATCTCTCAAGATTATGTTCTAGGAAGCCAGAGATCGGGTGTTTTACCTTCAAAATCATCCCCCTCCAGCCCCCGCCACAGACCCCAAGTGCAGAGCTAGGGCTTAGTAATGTCAATGTGCTAGGCTGCCCTACTGTAAGAAGTAGGTAGGGGATACTATGGGGAGAAAGCCCAGATCAAACCATCTAGCCATAGGGTCAGGGGCATACCCTAAACCAGGTTATGACTTTGAGGGAAGAAAAAAAGTGTGGACTGAACTGAAAGAAAAAAAGAGGGCAGGGTAGAACAAACAGCCGAGGGAGAACAAGCACACTTTTGAGAAGAATCTTATGTGCCATGCTATTCCAGAGAGGTCTTCAAACTGCAAAGGCATCCCCAAACACAGCTTAGAAACAAAAGGCTAAAAGCAAGTTACCTTTTCCTCCGTCATATCCAGGGTCCTGTACTACCAGGGGAGGACAGTTACTTAGGGGGGGCTAGTTAATAAAGGTTTCAAGGATTCCTTCATCAACTTCAGGAAATCTTTGCAGACCAAAAAATAAATGCAAGTCAAAGAAATTCTAATTCTAAAAATAAAATTAAGACATTTCCCCTTCCTGGACATCAGATTTCTGACCCCCTCCCTTCACCAAAGGTTTATAATCAACAGAGTATGCAGCTTTGCAAACTAAAACATATTCAGGTCAAACAATCTGACTACTCTGGTCTCATGTCAAAGTTAAACATCTGCTCATATTAGAAGGGGAGGTAAGCAGAGACCTAACTCACACTTCTGACATTTAAAACCATTGTGAAAGATTTGTGATTTGCAGTTATAGATGAAATGCCATCTTACAATCTCTCATAACAGAGAAGGGGACTTAAATCATCGCTAATCAGTTTTATTGGAAAATAGCAATTTCAAGCCAGAAAAATCCCTACTACATGCAAGACAGAAAAGCCAGTATCAGCAGTCTGCAGGCACCAAGGAAGAGGCAGGGAATGGGAAACACCAAACTCTGGCTGCAAAGAGCCAGAGATTCCACTCTGGGAATGATGGAGAGGAAATCCTTTCAATGGGAAACCACAGGAGTAGATTACTGTGATTATACTTCAAAAGCAAAGGCTCTGCCACAAAGACACATAAATGAGAGGAAAATGATGCCCCCTTGATCAGGGAAGTTGGGCCCCTTGCTATATACTCTCCTGAATTCATAAAAAAATTTTTAAAAGCGGGGGAGGAGCCATAAGGGAAAAAAAAATCCATCTCCATCCACCAATTATCTCTTTCCAGATCACTGGCCATGTTACAAACCGCCTGCCAAGTAAAATGCATCAAAAGATGCAGTTTAGGGGCATCAAAGGCAGGGATGCCTAGTGGGCTGGACCCTCTGAATATATTCAGAACAGCTTGTAGACTAACCATTTGCACAGAGTCCCCCTATTCCAAGCAGAAGGAATTACACGCCCCTCCAGACCAGTGGGCTAACGGAATCCCTGACAACTTCTTACTGCACCAAGGAAAGCCGTAACAACTCTCAGGGTTGTTGAGATATAACAAACTGGACTTCAAATTCTCCAACTTCTGACCATGACTGATTGTGAAGAGAGCAGAGAACACCGCCCCCAATGCCCCCTCCTTCAAACTTCCAAGCAGAAAGATACTATTCACCAAAATGTATCACACCATGTTCCTGTGGCACCAAGAAAGATCAGCTTAATTTTCTTGAAAAAAAAAGTCCAACTGAGGAAAGCTCCAGGCTTCAGTCTCAATCCAAAGATACAGAAAGGAAGTGCCCAGGCAGCAAACCTAAGGAGCCAGATTTGGTACCCAAAGACTGGCAAGAACAGGAGTAGAGAGGGATGGGCCAGGGCTGAGGAAAAGTTGTCCATCAGAAAGCAGAAGTCTTGACTACCACTTTTCTGTCATCCTAAATGCCAACTAGTTGGGGCCAGAATAAACTTAGTGCCATAACCTGGAATTTGGACATCTAAATATTATTTCTTACTCATTGTGCTTTCAATTCATTCCTGGCCAGATTTGTTGTATGACTTTTAATAATAACAATAAAAAAAAGCATCCCTGGCTCTTTAACTGAAAGAACCCCCTAATTGATTCCCACAGTAATTAACCTGCATTTTACCTCAGAGAGCGGTAGTTAAGGAAGTCGGCACTGCTATTTATAACTCATCTCAAATTGAGGGCAGACTGCCTAAAATCTAACACATCCCAGCTGTACTCCTGTTTGAACTGGGGCCAAGGGAATTTTTTAAAGCAATCTTGGCACCGAATGAATGACACCAACAGTATGAGAGCGCGAGCGGTTGTGTTGTGGTGACGTAGCACTGGAGGTGGAATGGGAGGGGGCCAGTGTACTGTGATCCCTCTCGTGCACGCCTGCTGCTTGCTGAGTCCCAGTACAGTAAGCTGGGAACCGCCCACTGAGAGCCAAACACAGGAAAAGGCTTTTCCTGTGGAACGCCTTGAAGTGAGAAACACATGGCTAATCTGCATAAACGCGAAGCCACACCGCCCCTGCCAGGAAGGTTAGTGCTCGTAATCTCTGGCCATGAAGCTGGCTGCCTGGGAGGACTTGGACTGGCGCCTGATAACCCAGAAAGAGCCGAGAGAACAGATGGGTAAGGACCCCGGCAGAAAACAGCCCCGGGTCACGTGACTCGCCACATGGCCCCGCCAGCACAAACTATTGTCTGGCTGCGGAGCTCCCATACAAAGGCACCCGGCCTCAGCTTCCTGTGATTACAGGGACAGGCGGCAGCTGTTGATCCAGTTCCCGTTTGGGACCCTCCCCTGTGGAGGGGCAGTCCAGGCAGGGACAAATATAAAAGGTAAGGCCTCTCCCAATCAACGCTTTCAGCTTCCCCCAAGCTCCACGTGGCTCCACTGGGATCCTAGGATGGACAGAGTAGACTCCCCTAAAAGGAATCACCCTTTATACCCTGGTACACATTAGCTAGTCAGAATAAATCATTCTCATTGTGCCCTCTTCCCTAGCCACACAGACATCTGTATCCAAAGCCTCCTCATCCTTTTCTTACTCTTCCAGTATTTCATGCTTTTGAAAACTGGTCAAGGACCCCTACCTGAACTGAGGAGAAACTGCCCAGAAAGCTGCTGGTTTAGTTCCATCCCCAGACTCTGCCTCTTAAAATAAAAGAGACTTCCTTCATTTTGTTTTGCATTTTAAACAGTCAGGTTTCCCTGTCTGTGACCTAGGACGACAATAAGACATTCCTTAACCTCCTATTTTGCCTCACGAGACATTATTTAAGATTTTCTGAAGCTAAGTTGATGACAGGAAAAGAAAAATACCTCTTCAGACATACCAACACCTGACCTAGGAAATCAAACCCACTCAGCCTAAGATTCTTAGCCTTCTTAACCTGAGAATCACACCCCACATTTTCTACTTTACAAGAGATGGAAAACAATTCATTCTAGTTCTAGTTCATTCAAGTTCTAAATAAACTGGTCATCTGCCTATGGTGAGAGAGAAATTAACAACTACCACTCCTGGAGATTAAAAAAAAATCTTTCAAAATTGAATATAAATTTTAAAATCCAAATTCAGGGGCGCCTGGGTGGCTCAGTCAGTTAAGTGTCTGCCTTCAGCTTGGGTCATGATCCTGAGGTCCTGGGATCGAATCCCCCATTGGGCTCCCTGCTCATCGGGGAGTCTATTTCTCCTCTCTGTCCACTTGTGCTCTCAAAGAAATAAATAAATAAATACATAAAATCTTAAAAAAGAATCCAAACTCAATGAAAAGTTCTATCAACCCTATTCTGTTCACAGAAATAATTCTAGATTAGGGCATGTTCCTCTTTGCAGACAAAGAACTCATTTCAAAGCCACCACCTGAAGCACCAGCCTGACCAAACCCTTAGGAGGGGCTGCAACCAGACATCAGACTTGATCTTCCAACCCATACTCTGTCTCTAAAACTGACAGAGAACAAGGGGCTTCTCTCCCTGGCTCAGAGATATTTAGGCTACTGTGCTCCATCCTTCCAGATCAGATGATCAGAGAAAACCTACTAAGGGTAGAAAAAAAGAGACCAATGGGGTAACAGTCATTAAATCATCTAGCAAAACTCAAACAGATTATGAGAGCCAACTGTAATAACCACCTCACAGCTGTCCACCCAAAAGAGGCATGCCAGAAAAACCACAACCAGGTGGCTGGTATTTTATTTCTTCTTTGGTTCCAGAAAGAGCCCTTCAAATAGTGCAGCAACAGCACCAAACTAATGAACTCAACAAATGATAAAGTCCTCTCATCCAGAGCACTTTCATAGAGAAAATGCTCTTCTGGAAATGATGAAGATCACTTTTTTGGAAGACCAAATTTAGCTAACCAATCTCTCCCATTTCCAATGACTTACAAAAGCCTCTGAGGAAACCACACAACTTCTTGAGAAAGAATTCCTCTTTAGGTACTGCTTCAATCCCAGGTTTTAAAAACAGTAAGGCCCCAAGAAGATGATTAAACAGGAACTGAAATGCCATTTGATAAAATTAAACATCCCCTTCTTTACAACTTTTTAATCTCAAGAGTAAGGCAGCAGCACAACATGGTGAAAAGTACTAGACTGAGAGGACACCTGGGTCCCCATCCCAGTTCTCTGACCAATTCCCTGGGGTGGGCTGGGGGGGCGGGGAAGGGTGGCAGCGAAGCACTAGCCAGGTTGTACCTTAACCTCCTCAGCAACACAATGGAATCCTGCCCTCCAGATTTTGAATCAGCAACTCTGGGACAGGGCCAGGAATCTCCTTAGGCAATTCTCATGTCCAGTCTGGGAGCATTTGGGCCATGTGCCCTCTTTCCAAAACTCCTCCCATCTCCAGTACCAAGTGACTCTAGAATTCAGATGCACGTTCAGTTTCCTTAGCCAAACAATGGTCTGAAGAGGGCAGTGCCTGGACAACAGAGAAACCACCAGGAATGCACCTCAGATTCCCAGATTCCTAAATAAGCAGCATTCTCAGTTTAAGCCAAGCTTTCCCAAATTCCTATACCGAGTCCCTGCGTTGTCTTGTTCACCTAAACACGTATCACTAACATATTATATACTTTACTTATCCTGCTCATGATCTGTATCCTAGGCTAGAATATAAGCTCCAGGACGGTGAAGATGTGTGTGTAAAGCAAACTTTCCTCCTTTAAAAGTAGGAAAGGAAAGGGGACTGTGGAAGAGAAAGTGAAATTCTAGAGGCCTTGCAATTCCTAACCTCGTTCATGCAGAGGAAATGCTTTGGCCCTGGGTGGCCAGTCCTACACAATGGTTAAGAGCTCTGCCCTTGCAAGGCCTTCAACTTCTCTTGTCCCTCGGTTTCTGCATCAACAGAATAGAGACAATAGTAGTAGCGCCCTCCGGGCTGAATGAATGAGTTAATACATTAAAACAAAACCCTCTTCTTCAAACCAGCTGGACATGCTCTGGCCTCACCCATCTCTCCACCAGGAATACACTTTCTTCAGGTATTAGTATAGCTCTCTTCCACATCAAATAACACTTTCACTTGGCCTTCCCTGGTAAACCCATCCAAAATTTCAATCCCACACACCTCTTAGACCTGGTTCATGATTAACCTTTCTCCCGAGCACGTATCACTAGAATACTCTATGGTTTACTATTTATCTTGTTTAATGTCTATATCCTAGACTAAAATATATAAGCTAGTGGGTATGTGTCTAGAGGTACTAGAGGTGGATGTGTGTTTAACTGACTGCTATATCCTCTAGCGCCCAAAATGTTAGCTATTATCATCCTACACAAGTCCCAAATTTCTAGAAGCAAAGCAGAACACTTAAGGTCTGGTCCCATATACTCAAGACCAGAAACCCAAAGTGGTCAATTAGAGGTTAGCTAACAAATTGAAGTTATGCTTTTTAAAAAAGAGAAAAAAGCACAGGCTTTGATACTATACTGAGCAAGTCACTTCCCTTGGCACCAGAACCATCTGTAAAATGGGGATTAAAAACTGTCTAACAAAGATAAAAGATAGTTGAAATGATTAAATATGTGAAATGCTTGTTAACGTACCAGTTCATAAACTACACATACAACAGACATTACTTCCCTTTACCCTCAATGAGAGAAAAAGCAAAATGGGTTGAAAGCAGTTTCAAAATACCTGCTTAAAAATCAAGAACACACAAGTCGGACATCAAAAGGGTTGATCAGTCCAGTTTTCAAGCTCTACCTACTTTCAGTCCGTTCTCCCAAAGGAATCCCAAGGCATCTCCTCCCAAGAATCCTGACAGTAAAGCCCAATAGTTTTCAACCAGAACAATACTAAACCCCTGAGAAGTGTTTGGAAATAAATGTATGAAAGTGCCTTTTTTTTTTTTTTTTTGGTTATCACATCAACTCTGTGGTGCTACTGGCATTTATTACCTGGGGAGCAGGATGCCAAATGTCCTGCAATGCATCTCCACACAAAGAAGAGCCTCGGTGAGAAACAATGGACTCTAGCCCATTACAAGTCCAATCTTAGATGGAGAATTTCCTGTAACACTTGACCCTGGAGCAGTGAAGGGAAAGGGAATCAGAACTGACCAGTACCCATCCCAAGAGCCCAACATTATAAAGCCCCCCAGTAGCCAAGGTAATCACAAATAAAAATTTACTTTAAAAAATAGTTGGAAGATAATTTACTGAAGGTGGTACTTCTCCTCCAGCACATTTATTAAAATTTAATTATGGTTATTTGTAATTATTTACTTACATCTTTCCCCACTAGAAAGTACTCCATGGAAGCAGAAATTATGAATCCTATGTTCCCAACACAGTGACTGATACATTGTAGAAGTTCAGTAAGTATTTGTTGCATTACTGTAAGCAACCTGCAAATGGAAGGTAGGTACTCACAGGTTTTCCAAAAAAAGTTCTGCCATAAGACTTCTTATATTGGCAAGTAAGTCAGTAACAGGATTGGGCAATTAAGTGAGCTAAAAAGTTATTATCCCAAAAATTCCTGAGAAATGGGGAATATGATCAAAGTCTAGGAAATCTTGATGGTATACAAGAAAGATAGGTTGGGATACTGCATCCCAGTAGTGCTCAATAATTAAAAACAATGTACAGACCTTGCTACCCACATGAGGTGGTATGGGTTGACACCAGGAAAAGGTACTTCCTCCCACAAACCATTCTTTGGTGTTTCTATTAGGGAAAGGACCTTAGTGTGGATGGACCACAAGCCCAACTGAGTGGCACAGTTTTTTAGACATTTTCTGCCCTGCTTACTTTGTCCCTTAACATTAAGTGATACGGTACACTTAAGGAATACACAGAGAGCCAAGGGTCATGTAACCTTATAAACAGAGCTTCACCCAGGAGGGTACATAGCAACTTTTTAATAAAGACAACACTTCTAAATCACACCTACTTCTTCTGACCTAGTTTCTAAAATACTCCTCCTTCTTCCATATTAAATTGCTTCGCAGATAACTGCTCAAAAACAAACAAAAAAGGCAAAGGCAAAAACTGCTCCTAGTCGCAAAACTTTAAGGCCTCATTTGCTTTCTCTTTAAAAAGCTCTCGTTTCCCCCACTCCTTTTATCTATAATTCCAAACTTGGACTGGTCTTGCATGGGTTATATAAAAAGATCCTAAATTTCTCTAAGTGCACAGTTCTACATCCTGCCAAAATTTCTCCTTCTGTACTAAAAAAGGTATCTGTGACACATCACTGAGCTGTAGGAACTTGATTTACATGCAGTCGGAGATTCCGTTTGTCATCAATCCAATCAAGTCCTGTAAAGACGCTGAGAAGCAGCAATGCCACTGTTGTTTATTCAATTCCTAGGGCTGCCTTGGACCACTTTCCAAAAATGCCAGTCTTTCACCTGGTCCCCCTAACTCCACTCTGAACTATAACAGGCACAATCAAATAAGTTAAAGAATGGCCCAGGGCACAGTCAACCTTATTAAGATTATAGGTGCCTCCAAATCCTCAGGCTTTTTAAGGTCAGCAATTCGCTGAATGAAGAGCCATACGGTCCTATAAATTCTCCAGTTCTTTTTAAAGCTCCAAAAGTACATTAGTACCAACCTCCTCTACACCACTGTTTACACAAATGTGTACAGGAGACCCTGACTGGCTTCATCATTTATACCAGAAATATACCTGGACCAGACCAAAGTTACTAGCTATCTTTTCTGAAGTTTGTCTCTCCTCTTTATTTCCTATCTGTGGCCAGTATAATCAAATTGAGATGGATACCTGGCATGCTAAATTATGCAAATCGAGCTGAAATTTATCTTTTCCTCACCCCCCACCCCCGAGTCTGTTTTAGTTTTAGCTCATACACTCGTTGGAGATTGTCTTACTCAAGGCACACGGAATTTCTTTTTGGTGAAATGCGTCTGGGTGGATGAACCCAGCTATCTCAATGTCATTTTATTTTAACCCAAAATACCATAATGAGACCACATATTGGTCACTTGAGGTTTTATGTAGGGGTTTTAAAGAAGCCGATTCAAAGCTGCATTGAGAGAGCAGAGGATTCAAATCACAGACTAGAAAGAAAAACAAAAATGTTACAATCTGTCCTGTACCAACACAACCCCAAAAACAGATTAAGGAGGGCTAAGAAACAGTCTCCAGGCCAAAGGCAATAAAGTGGGAAAGAGAGTAGAAGAGATACAGATCATTTAGGAAAACTTCTGTTTATTAGTTAATTAGACAAAGGCACTTCCTGCCTCTACTTAGGGCAGGTACCTCCAACAGAGGCACACAGATACCAGTTGATCTGCAAGTGGTGTTAAGTTGCATCTCCAGTACTTTAAAGACATTTTACCAGCTCTAGTATGGTGAAGTTACTAGGCCTCCATGTGCTCTGCATTCTACCAACAGAGTTAGACATCAAAAGAGAGAATGAAAAAGGGAAAAACAAGAAACAGAGAAAATCAAGCTAGAAAGCAGAGGGATGCTAAAGTGAGATTAAAACACACAAGCACACACAAAGAACGTATGACTCCCTACTAGAATTATTTGTCTGTATCTACAAATGTCAAATCACAGATCAAACTGTCAGCACACGGCCTCCTAGAAGCCTTGGCCTTCATCAGAGCCGGGTCACAGTCATCACAGCTTCACTCCTCAGGCAGGAGGGAAAAGAGGCCTGGTACAAGGAAACTTGTTTTTAATGGGAACGATACAGAAACCACATCAGGTTTTCAGAAAGCGCAGGTGTACTAAAACACTGGTTCTCTGCTAGGTCTTTGCATTGTTACTGTTTATTACCAGACATTTCTCAAACTTCCATTTCTGTGCCAAGCACAATCATTATTTATTAACTTATACAACTGGGGACAGGTCTTGGCTCAAATGTCCACTCCTCAGAGAGACCTCATCCACTTCAAAGAGGGGCAGCTTGTCAGGAACTGACTTAGAGAAGCTAGGACTTCACAACAAGGGACACAAGGAAAGGAATCAGAGCAAAACTCTGGCTAGCCACTAGGGGCTAAGGGGTGAGAGTGGGAGGGAAGTCATTAAGGATGACCTACTAAGAGACCACCAGATCACCAAAGGCCCTGTTCACAGATCAGTTGGTCATCACGAGCAGAAGGGAAATCATGGCGTTTAACTGAAGCTCCCAAACTGGCCTAAGTAGCGTTTTCAAGAATCACTTTCTTAGGCAATTTACTTGGCTGGTCATACCTGCTGACCACACAGTCACAATCCTAAAATGAACTTTTCCACCTTCACCAAACAACCAGTACCACGGATTCAGATTATCTCCATGCTGCATGTCACCAAAGAGCTAAGAGAAAGAGAAATGGAAGGCAGGGAGTCCCCAAGCCCTATAAAAAAAGAGACCTGTTTGGTGACTGGAGTTTACAATTATTGCATAGTAGAAGATCCCATCTCAAAAGTATTTCTTTTCTTCTCCCCAAGCATTTTTAACCTTTTCTCTATCCAGTAACTCTCTCACATCATGGGAAGAGCAGATACATCTGAAATATTAGCCTATGGTGTAATCTGGAAGAAGTCCCTCAGGTAATTCAGATATACTCTGTAAATGCATAAATCTGGTAGTTCTAATTTGGGTGTGCCTCACAATGGCCTGGAGGGCTTGTTAAAACACCCTGCTAGAATTCTGGATTCAGTAGGTCTGGATGAGTATTTGCATTTCTTTCTTTCTTTCTTTTAAGTAGCTCCACATCCAGCATGGAGCCCAACGTGGGGCTTGAACTCATGACCCCGAGATCAAGACCTGAGCTGAAATCAAGAGCTGCAACCGACTGAGCCACCCAGGCGCCCCTTTACGTTTCTAAACAGGGCCCAGGGAATGCTGATCCCTAACGGTTAGGGATCCCACGGAGAACCACTGCACTAATCTATCTCTCAAACTAGAACAACAGGTGCTTAATAAAATTTGTTGGGTTTTTTTTAAGCATTAATATATCTTACATGTAGCTAAGAACTATGGGATAGCTTTTAATTCAGTGAAGACCAACTGTCCTTAACCACACCACTCAGTACTATCCCCCTCTCAAGCAGGGGCCTCTACCAACTAGGAGTCATGTTCAAATTTTATTTGATAATAGTACTTTCACATATATTATTAATATTTATTTAACATTTTCTTTATTTATTTGACAGAGAGAGGGAAAGACAGAGAGCACAAGCAGGGGGAGCAGCAGAGGGAGAGGCAGGCTCCCCACTGAGCAGGGAGCCCGACACGGGGCTCGATCCCAGGACCCTGAGACCATGACCTGAGCCGAAGGCAGACCCTTAACAACTGAGCCACCCAGGCACCCCATTATTAATATTTATTGAAACCTGCAAGGTAGATATTTTTCCTCATTATATAGTTGAGGATATAAATTCAGAGAAGTGACTTGCCTAAAGTCACACAGCCTAAGGGAACTTTAAACCTTGGTTTTAGAGCTGACTCTACTATGAAACTTTGTGTGAGGTACTTAATCTTTATGTGTTCACTCTCCCCAAGTGGAAATTAAGACAATAATCCTTGCCTCTCCTGCAAGTGCTCCAAGTCATAGAAAGTAAACTCAATCTGCAAATACTCTCATAATACAAGTTACTCTCACTTAGATCAAAGTGAAGGAGTCTATCTTTGAGCCTCAATCCACCCCTACCCCTCACTCTTCTCAAAAATCCCTCCCAAAAAGAAAAGTGGCCTGACGACCAAATGCTGCCAATTCTTACCACTGGGATCACATGGCCATTCACCAGAAACTTAAATAAAATTCTAGATGGACAGAAATCTAGGCATAATGTAAAACTGTAACTAAAGGCTTTTAGTCTTTCACCCCATTTAAGAGTTCCAGGCTATTGCAAAAATAATGTCCCAATAAGCCTTAGTGCTTAAATAATTTATTTTGAAGAAGCAAATTTAGTATTTCATAATGTTACAGCTCTATAGAGAATCAGACAAACCTTGATTCATATCAGAACTCTACCTTTTACTAGCTTTTTACCCTAGGGCAAATTTCTCATTTTTACTCTACTTCCTCATCTGTAAAGTGGGAGGAGTAACAATAGAACCCACCTCTCATGGTTTTGAAGATTAAATAAGTAAATTCATGGACAGACCCAGCATAGAGATTGGCACATTGTAAGTGTGCAAATGCATGGTTATTACTATTAATATTCACCCTCAGTATGCCATCATTTGAAAATTGGGATCTCAATGAGATTCTAAGCCTATCCCCAGCCCAGGACAAAGTGATGGATCAACTACCTATAGAACTGTTCCCCAAATCCTTTATAATAGAGCTATCTTTGGCAGCCAGATTCCTCAACAGGTAAAAAGTTAGATGTCTACTACTGCTGGACCAACCCAAGAACTCCACCACCTGATGATGAGAAAAGAGAGAAAGCAATCTGTACGCAGCAGACCAGACACAGTAACAAACAGCAACTAATTCCCAGCATTTCTGCTCAGGTGACTTGTTCACTAAGGACAAGCGAAAGCCATAATAAGGTCCACCCAGAGAAAGGGGGAAATCACTGTGTAAGAAGAGCCCAAAGACACATTCACTTCCTCTAAAAGGAAGGGCCCAGCAATATGTAGCCTTTTATCATCTACCACGTGGCTGAACTCACACTCTGCTTAAAGTCAAAGTATACCAGGCATCAGTCATTGAGAGTAAACAGCTGGACCCAGATGCACTCATGCCCGGCAAGCAAGTTGTGACCTCAAGGAAAACAGGAGGCAAAATAAAAAACACCAAGCACACAGCAAATGGGTTTTTAAATGACTGATATCACACCAACCCCTAAACTCCCCTGCTGCCGTCATGCTGGTGCGAGATCTTGAGCAGGGAGTTCCTTTTAACAGAGATGTCTATAAACAAGCAAGCTGAAAGCTAACAAGTTTAAGAGGGAAAAAGCATACAAAAATCTTGGCTGCTGGTGATGAGCCACAGAAAATCATGAATGTGCCTGTGCCAAGGGAGGAGGAAGTCTAATATCTAACATTGCAGACTTGGGAACCCAGAAGCAACGAAGCCATAAGGAAGCCCAAATGCAAAAGAGGAAAAAAAGCACATGGCACATTTCCTCTTCATATGGGTGGCAATTTAAGCAGCACTCTGGGCCTGCAGAGCACATAGCCCCGGTGCCCAAAGCCCCTTAGTATTTCATATCAACATTAGCTTCCTGGAGGGCGACAAAAATCTGTCCTGGATTACTGGGTGATTTCTAATATGTACCATAACCAACACTAAGTCAACATTTTAGGGATCAAATTTCCTACTCTGCAGCGTGTTGGAATGCATTCTTGGCATTAGACCTCTCATTGCAGTACACCCTTGGAAAATGCAGAAGCCACTGCAAAGACTCAACCTGTCCCAAGACCGTCTTCTGGTATGCATAAATGACTAACAAAAACAAATGAAAGTTCACTCAGATGTCCTTTAACATTCAATAAAAACTAATTCTATCCCATTTGAATGAGGGGAGGAACAATTTCGGGGAATACTCAAGGTAGTTAAGTCAACATTCACCCTAACTTGGATTCCTCTAAAACCTACACAGACTAAGGAGTTCATCTCGGGCCCCTACTCACCTGCTATCCATGGCAGATGAGCCATTGTGCCTCAATTCTGAGTTACTGGAAACTCGCTTTGCAAAATGCCAGAATGACAAGGCTAAAGAAGTTGGAAGAGATTTCTAAACTAGAATCTGTATTCAAGACTCCATACTTGTACACTGGAACAGTGTAACCTAGCCTTCTCTTCCAGGTGAAGGCACTCTAGTAGCCTGGCACTGGACTCTCCATGCATCTTCAGCTGTTAAGCATCCACTTACAGCCCTTGAAAAGTGCCAGAAATCATGCGTGGTCCCATTGCACATGGACCAGCGGGTAAAGAGAAACCAAAATCACTGCCATTTCAAAGGTTCCCGTAAGGAATAAGCATGTGTTTGCAGCATTTATGAGCTTCTTGGCCACAGCCAACCTATCAACAACAATATGAAAGGCCATTTCTGTGAACAGATGGGCAAACTGCGTATGTGCAGGCTTACCCACCCATCCACCCTCAGTATAAGGTCTGATCCAAGCAACTCAGCTTCAGCACAGCTACCAACTCTTCAGAAATAGCAACAGCCTAAGTGTCTGGACAGGTACCTCACGGCTCTTATTTTGTTTAAGAAAAATCAATTAACTCTGCCAAAAAAAGAAAAAAACCTAAGCTCTCCAACCAAAGTTGAACCACCGTCACTGCAGAGTTGTCCAGGGCACACAACTCTGAAGGTGACACAACCTTCCAAACCCAAAATTACTACAAAAGAGCCCCTGAAACTGGCCAAGAACTTGGCAGGTTGTACTAAAGGCCCCACATAACCACAAGAACCACTAAGACCCTGGAGCCACTCTCTTTCATGGAATTTTACGGTTACAGTCCAAATTCTCAAAGTCACCAGAATGAAGCAACTACAGGTCTGGAGATGGTTGTGTAATGTGGATCCTATAAAGCCCATAGCACTCAGGGTAGCATTATGAAAAAGCAAATTAATATTTTAACTTTCCCCCTCTTGAACATTAAGCTTCACGAATCACTGCCTCTGAAAAGCTGTCCCAGGTTAACCCTGCCCAACTCTGATTGCTCCTTATTCTTGAATTCCTTCAGCTCATCCTCTTAGTTTGGTCTATACCCATTTATAAGCTTTGCAAGTTTTCCAGATGTGTGCACATAAGCATGCTTTGCCAAGAAAACGAAATTCCTCTGAAGCAGATACTGTCTCTTTTAAGTCCCTTCCTAGTATCTAACTGGTGTGTTCACATACGGCTATTTCCTACTCCCATCTGAATCTCCAAACCCCCTGAGCTAGAAATCATACTCTCAGCAATGAGCCTGATGTTCTACTACTCTTACCACCATGACAATGAGAAAGGCCTGGGCAACCAATGTCTGTGTCAACCCAAGTTTTTGTATTTTGTTTTAAAACAAGCTGATAGCTTTTGGTAAGTTAGCGGAACCAAAAAATTATGGTCAGGGCCATAATGACATTCATATTCCCTACTACTATGCTGAGTCAAACAGGCACTTCCAGGACTCTGGTCTATAAAAACACTTCTTGTGAAGAAAACTGGTGTCAGAGTCAGTGGATTTTGTTTTTAAAAAGAGACTTTGAGAAGATAAATCTGGTTATCTCACAAGGCTACCAAAGCAAGTACCACAGGCACACAGCTAAAATACTTCTAAAATATTTCTTCCTCTATAAAAAGAATGTTTCACTGAAGGAACCCAGAAATGTTTTTAATCCTAAAATGGCAATTTCAAAAACAAAGACTGAATCTACCCATATAACCCTTCAGGCAGGATTTAGTGAGTCCCCAAAACATTTGGACTTTGTACTAACCCAGGAACCTGGGAGCATTAATTTTAACATATATATGTATGATGCACAGAAGGAGTCCAGTAAAAACTATACAAATAAACCCAGCCCATAAAGTGGGCTTATAATCCTGAGAGCCACAGCAAAACAGAGGCTGAGGACGACGCTGAAGTTGCAGTATCTTTTTTTCCCCCTCCTTTCTGGTATTCCAAAAATGCAAACCCAACCCTAAAAACATCTCACCAAACTACAAAACCTTTCCAAAAGAACAAGGCTTTAAAACTCAAAGTCTCATAAACCAAGCTTTTGGCGCACACTTACCTCACTACTGAAACTTAGGATCTTCTTCCCAAACTTCTGTTTATTTTCACTCTGAAACTGCAATTCATTTTAAACAGGGGCTCCATGTGCCCTGAACTTAGCCTGGAGCCAGGACCATGGAGGCTTCGCTGCCATCTTTTCACTTCCAATCTCTTTTAGATCATCTCTCCTTATCTCCAAGTCTCCACACCCCCATACTACCCCCTTTTCTATCTACATTTCTTTGTCTCCAATGTTATTTTATTCCACCATATGAGAACAGACTAGCATTATCTTTGCTTGAAAACTGTTTATTAATTTGCCTGTCAAACATTCTATAGAGCCGTTTACATCTTACTACAGAAACCTCCTGGGTACATATTGACAGCTCAGCAAGTATTTACACAAAGCTCTGAAACATTTGGTTCCTTCACAGAGGAAGAAGCTGCTGTGTCAAGCAGAGAATTATCAAACACCTTTTCCTCTACCTTTTCCCCTCTTTTATAAAGGGAAGCTTCCTTCTAGCATACTTCTAAGATGCCTAAATTACACTTCTAAACTACTAAGCCAGGAGGAGAAAAAATGGAAATTCAAGTGTGCTGGAGAAGAGAAAGAATAGCCATTTCCAGGAGCACTTGCAAATCACACCACGTAGTTTAAAAAACCAAAGGTATGAGAAAAGGCAATAGGCCTATGAAATTGACCCTGTAATGCTTAGCTTTTCCTGTTCCAGTCTCAGGAACTTTTGCTCCTCTCTCAGCAAAACTTACAGGGCAAGTTCAGGCACTCAGATTACAACCAACTGCCCAAACCAGACCTAGACCTGCCCAAACACCTAAAGAGTCTGAAGAACTTAAAGCTACCTCTCCCCACCTTCCTATCCCCCCTGAGAAAAGCAGAGTGTTAATGTTATGAATATCTACTCCCTACCCCACCCTGACCCTACTCCCCAAATCCCCTCTTGGAGATTTTGAAGCAACTATTTTTCAAGTCTTGCTTTAATGACGTCTGCCCAATTTTTCAATTAATGTTTAGTGTTTTAACCACCAGCCAGGTGGAATGATTAATGACAAACATAAACAGTTTCAAAGCAAAATAGTCTGGTAGGGCTTTTTCTGTAAAGGGCCACAGATCATTGTGGTACCCAACTGTTCAGAGCTTGTTCCTGTAAATCCTCAGAAGAAAACAGCCTTGAGTTCTTCAGGCCCAAGGGAAGAAAGATGGTCTCAAGACCCCTACCGGTACATGTACAGGAAGAAGTTGCCCTCATAAGTCAGGTATGGAAGCACAGCCCAATGTGTAGCATCAGAGAGGAAGAAGACCATGCAGTCCACCAACTTCACTTTACTGATGAAGAGAAAATAAAACCGAGAAGGTCAGTGGCTTGCCCCAAATCACACAGCTTAATCTAGAGCTGCATGTGGAACCAAAGCCTCTTGCTCCTGAGTCTTGTGCTCTTTACCCCTCACCACTATGTCACACACAGCTCAGTGTGCATCAATAATGATAATGGCCAATCCAAACAAGGAGAAAGCCATGGGAATCAGGACTCCATTTTAGAGACTGAGGTATCCCAGCTCACCGGCAGGAAAGAACAATTCAGTGCCAATTTATTTTGAATACCATATTTTAACATATATTCTGCTTGGTTCAGTGGCTTCTAGAATTTTGGGATTTGAAGCCAATCAATACAACCCTGGAGGAGGGGGGGGTTGGGAAAGGGCCCTAACCATACTTTGTTAGCCTATTTCCACATTTTAAAAAAAGGTCACTAACCTGGTTGCTAAAGCCTACTGTAGACATCACACCCTACAGGAATCAATCCAACAGATGAATGTTTAATGCAATCCAAGACATCTTATTACAGCAGGTGCCACTTGTCACAGTTACTCTGTGTCACACACAAAGGAAGGTACCTTGCAAAGTCCTTATAGGGCCCAATACAAAGAAGCCGACCTTGGTTCTGCTGCTTTCTCTTCTCTTGCCACCATCCCAACCCCCATCACCCTTAGCTCTCTCATGGACAGTAGAGAAACATGAAGGCTCAAAACTAAGTGCCATCTCAGTGTGGTTTTCCCAGTCCCTCCTACTTGAGAGAGCTCCAAGAGTCCTGTATTTTAGCCAGGCTAGAATTTCTGCCAGTAGGCATTCCCATAATAAGCCCAAGATTCCTGTATTTGTTTCCCAGGAGTCGGAAATATCATTTGATATTTCCATAGCAAGAACTAACAGCCAAACTTCTACAATCAAATCCATCTTGATCCTGGACTACATATTCTATTTCATTTTTTACTTTGATGAGCTGATACTACTCTCAAGGTACTACAGCTAAAAGCATCCCAAATAAAAAACTTTACATGAGGTTCAAGTGCATAGGTGACCAAAAAGTATTTCATCGGTAGAAGGATTCAACACCTTGAGACACAGTATTACTTATGGAAAGCAATAAAGGAAGAGTTTGCCTGCTAGGATCTTCCCGCTCCTGTGAAAAAGACAGAGCCACAATACAAACACTTAGCTAATCTTTATTTCATAAAGGCAGAGTCAAATGAGAACATTACCACCTTAGCTGTGTCAATCAATTCTCTGCAAAACAGTCTTAATCCAAGACTGAGAAAGGGACACAGCAAGACCCTGTTATTTAAGAATGCTTAAGAATAAGGCTTCATGGTCTGACAAGAGTTTTACCCTTAAGTAGCAAAGAGGAATTCATATCAAAATCTATCCACCTACAACCTTCGTGGACTACCACAAAAACTGAAAGTTGTACCCTCTCTTCCACAAGTGAATGCTCACTACCCCATTCTCTGGGCATAGGGGAGTAGGCAATTGAACTGAAATTGAACAGGAACCTATGTTGTAGTAAGTGTTAGGTATGGTGATGTTAAAAGTGAATCCAAAAATTCACCCAGAGGCAGCACACACAAGCTTCCAGACAGGGACTACATCTATTTTTCTACCATTTACTCAGCACAGAGCATAGCACCTAGCACATAAAAGTGCTCAAATATTTAATGACTGAAAAACAGAAATCACTCTATGGCAAAAGTTGGTTTTATCCCCCCCCCCAAAAAAACAAAGTGTTTGCCTGAATATCCCCAAACCAGCAGAATTCAAATTAATTTTTGCTTTTAAATGAGTCTTGACTTACCCCAAATTATTTCTTCTAATAATTTAAGAAAGGTAAATGGCTCAGACTCCCTCCCCGCAAGGGGAAAGAAATGTAATATGTCTCTTATCCAGAGACAAGAGAATGTTCTCTTTTCTAAGACAAAACTTATCCTCCTGCACCAGAAGTTCCATTTAAAATTCCCGTTTCTTGTCCAAACACAGAACATTATAGGCAATGTGGAGTCAAGGCACAGAGCTCTAAATCTGCCATTTAACACAGCTATTTTCAAAATTCCCAGCTCAAGAGAAGAGAAAAGCAGTTCTAGGATGAGGAAGGAACACAGCTAATCAGTGAACAAAATCTCATAGCAGGAAGGTACAACTGGGTACTGCTGGGGGCTGGGGGCATGAAGAGCTTTTCCCCTCTTTCAAAAGATACATGACTCCACAGAATACCCAATATTCCTGACTAAAACACTTAAGAAAGAACATGAAGAGGCACTAAGAGCAAAATAAAAATAAAATAGAATGCATAAAAATGTCCCTAAAAGGTGTCATTTCTAAGCAAATATCAAGTACCATTATAGGTGCTATCTTTATCTTGGAAGATAGAAAAAAAAAAAAGTGGAACATATCTTAAAATGCAAAGAAAAAAATTAGATGACCTCTATTTCAAAGCTCTAAAATGACTGATGACAAAACAGAAAACTCGCCTTTCTGATATTCCGGGAACAAATGATAAATTTCACCAAACCAGGCCTTTAGGAGAAAGTCCCTCACAAGATCATTAAAGATGTCAGCTTCTCTTTAAATTGAGCTGCTCTCCCAAAGTTCAATTAACAAAAGAAAATGTAAACAAGATTCAACATGTAAACAAAGAAATGAGGCCAGTCTTCCTTAAAACAGAATACTTGAACCTAATATGAAATTCTCTCAGAAAGCTTCCAGTTCTTTAAAAAAAAAAAAAAAAAGTTTTCTCTTACCCCCTCCCATAAAGATCCCACATTTGTCACTCAATAAAAAGCCCAGTAAAATAATTTCAATTCTGCAAAGCGAACAGGGTCAAAATTACTCAAGACAAATGCATCTTCAGAGCCATCAAAGAAGTCATTTATACCATCAGGAAAGTCACAAAACCAAAACAAACAGCAAACCCATTGTAGAGAAAAACTCGGCTACTGTTCTGACAACACAGAATCTATTTCAGGCTGCATAAAACATAACAAGCAAAATAAATCCAAGGTACAAGCAAAATGCCACTGCCTCTTCTTTTGTTTCGGCACAATGTAACAAGGACAGCCTGTCTGGGGCTCTGCTCCTGCTGATACAGTACTGCTGCTTAAACCTCCCTCCTCAAGGTCACAGCCAATTTCAGCTCTGGAATAAAAGGCAGATAGTGGCAGCGATGGTTTGGGTTATCACTGGCAGAAAAGCAGAGTGTAAAAGTTTATGAGCTCATCAGGATTGTTGTACCATTACATCAGAGGCAATTATAAATGGCCAAGAGCAGGAGATGGGGAGCCAATCAGATCACAGATAGGATGTCAACCTAAGACCAACTGTCTCCTGGCTTTGACAGAAGGATTTTACCTCCATAATTCAAATCCCAAACCAAAGCAATCTGCACTTACTACTCCAATCACTCAGCTGTTTACCAGCACTTCCAGGGAGAAGCCCAGGCCACTGGGCCGACGGAGACTAAGACAGGAGATGGCCCGGGCTGCCCTGGGTGAACCGCAGCCGGCCTCTAGCTGCCCCCAAGCAGGCCCCTGCCCTCCCCCGAGGTACCCCAGAGCCCGAGGGGCCCCTCCTTGAAAGCACAAATGGGGAACGGCCTAGAGGAAGGCAGGAGGGCGGGCAGAGAGGAGCGGCAGGTGAGCAAAGAATTGTTCACTCAACTCCCGAGCTCCTAGCACTGCACACCCCTAACCTGAGCCCCCAGCACCCCCCACACCCCGGGCCAGGCCCTTCCCCGCACATTCTGCCCCGCACCCCCTTGAAGACCCCAGGAGTTCGAAGGGACCAGGGGAGAGGGAGAAGGGGAGCATACACCTCAGGGAAAGCCCCACACAAAGGCTGAAGGAGGGAAGGAGAGGAAGGCAGACAGGCAGCCATTTTAAGAGAAGAGCCAGACAATGGCAGCTCCCCAGCAGTGGGGGCCCCGGACTGGGGGTAGCCCAAGGCTGTGGCCTGCTCCCCGCAGCCGCCACCCACTCCCAGGACCCCGCTCGCCCCAGCCCCCTCCCCACTCAGCTGTGTACCTGCGGGGTCCGGGCGAGCGGCTGCCCCCCGCCGCCGCTGCTCCCGGGGCTCATGGGCGCGTGGTGGCTCCTTTGTTGGGCCCCTCCCGAGGCGGCTGCTGCCGCCGCCGCCGCCGCCGCAGCAGCCCCCCAGCACTGCGAGGCCATGTCCGCCGGGCCCTTGCCGGCGCCCCCGTCCTGGGGCCCGCCGCCGTAGTCGCCCCCGGGGTAGCCCTGGTAGCCCCGGGCCGAGCTGGGCGACGTGAGCAGTTGGTTGAGGGTGGGGGTGGCGGTGGGCTGGGGGGTTCCCCCGCCGGCCGCTGAGGGGCCGCCTCCCCCCATGGCCCCGAAGCGCTGCTGAGCGAAGGACGAAGACGACGAGGAGGCGGAGGCGCTGGAGGAGGGAGGCGGCTTGGAGCCGGCGGCCGCCGCCGCGCCGGAGCCCGGAGTGCCACCTCTCGGGGAGCTCAGCGCGTAGGCCTGGGGGGGCGGGGGGTAGGCGCTGCGGTTGGGGTAGTAGGAGTTGTACTGGTGGTTGGGGAAGCCGTGGTCGTGCGAGTTCTGCTGGGGCCCCGCGTAGGGCTCCAGGCCCCCGCCGCCGCCGCCGCTCTGCAGCGCTGCCAGGCCAGGGCTTTGTTGTCCGCCATGTTGTTGGTGGAAGACGGCGGCCGCCGCGGCGGCGACGGCAGACGGGCTCCGGCCGTAGGGTTGCCCGAAGCCGTAGGCTGGGGGCGGCAAGGCGGCCGCGGCTGAGTGAGGAGGCGCCCCCACCCCATCGCTGCTGCCGCCGCCGCCGCCGCCGGGCGGCTCCGTGAGGTTATTGTTCAGGGCGGGCCTAGGGCCCGCGTTCCCGTTCGAGTTCTTCAGGTCCGGCTCCGCGCCGGGCCCGCCGCCGGCGCCGGCTCCACCGCCGCCGCCACCCCCATTGCTCTCGGCCCCGTCCTGCAGCTCCTTTCCCAGCGGCTGCGGCGGCCCCACGGCGGGGCCCTCGCTTTCCTGCCCGGCGGCTGCCTTCATTTCCCCGCGCTCGGCCGCTGCCGCCGCCGCCGCCTCGCCCCCCGCCTCCTCCCGCTGCTGCTGCTCCGCTTTCTTCAGCTCCGAGGGCGGCGGCGGCGGGTTGCCCAGGCTGCTGGCGGCGGCGGGGGCGACCTGCGCGGCCATGATCCCCGCTGTCTCGTCCGCGGAGAGACCCGGCCCTGTCTTCGTCTTCTCCCCCCCTCCCACCCCGCCCCGGGGCCGAGTCCCCCGGGCTGCCCTCCCCACCCGCCCGGGCGGGCCTCGCGGGGCTCCGCTGCTGCGCGGCGCTCGCTCGCTCGCTCCTCTCCCCCCCGCCCCGCCGGCTCAGGCTCCGGGCTGGCGGCGGCGGAGGAGGAGGAGGCGGCGGCGGCCGAGGCGCCGGCGGCTCAGCTGCTCCCGGCTCTCTAGGCTCGGGACCCGGCTCTCCCGGCTCATTCCCCCCAAGCCCTTGCCTGGGAATGAGGGGGGCGGTGGAGGCTCCGCTCCCCAGGGCCTGGCCCCGCTGTGACTCTCCGCTTTCTGCTGCCGGAGAAAGGAGGAGGGAGGGAGGGAGGGAGGCGAGGGGGAGGGGGCGGGGAGGGAGGGAGGGAGGGAGCGGGGGGAGGGGGACCCGGGACGGGCGGGCTGGAGGGCGCGCGGCAGCAGCCCGGGCGCCGGGAGGCAGAGTCGGAGCGCGGACCGGGCCGGGCGCCCTGCCTCCCCTCCCCGGCCGCGGCGCGGGCCGAGGCTGCTGCGCGGCAGCGGGCTGGCGAGCGGGCGGGCGGCCGGACTGAGCGGCTAGAGCGCCCCACTCTCCTCCGAGTCCCCCTCACTCCGACACGAGGCTCAGCACTGCCATTTTACCCAGCGCCGTCGCGGCCGCCTAGCAAACCCGGAACGGAGCGCGGAGCGGGCGCAGGCCATGGAACGGACTCGCTCCCTTCCCCTCACAAAGGAGGAGGGGAGAGAACGAGCCGCGGCGGCGGCAGGCCCTCTGCCGCTTTCGCTCGGCAGCGCCGCCGCCGAAGGCTTCGGGGAAAACCCGGCCCGGAGCCTGCGCCTCTCCGGAGCCTGCGCCGCCTCCCTCCTGGCGTTCCTATCCGGGTCGGTCCCCTCCAGGCCGCACCGAGGGGAGCGGGCAGCGTGAACTTTACTCGCGGCTGTAAAATTGGCCTGAGCCCGAGACCGCGGCCGCCTCGGCCCAGGCCTGACCCTCTGGCAGCGGGCCTGGTCTCTTGGCTGCTACTTAGCACCTCTACAGCACTTTTTTTCAAAGCCTTTTACAAACCCGCTCTTAAAGACCCAGCTGAGTGAGCGAGCAGGGCCTTACATTTTACCCCCCTTTGCAAAGCCCAACGGAATGACGGGTCATTGTTCAGACTTTCCGTTTTCCCACTCCTCTCCCTCATTAGCCGGACCTCATAAGGCCCTGGGGGCATGAGGTCCGATTATCCCCATTTTATAGAATTGGAAGACAGAGGGGAAGGGACTGCCCTGTCAGAGGGCAGAGGAGGGTGATTTTAAAAAGTACCCTGCCTCCGCATCTACTTAGCCTTAAAAAAAAAAAAAAAAAAGCGATCAAGTCATGCCATATCCAACAATGGGATCAGAATATAATAATGGGTTTGAGATCAAAGCTGATCATCTCAGCCTTGGACTATCTCGACACTAACATAAAATGTTCACCACTGAAGCTACTTTGGGGGCGTATGACAGCCTTCTAGCAGGAGAACCCAAGCCCAATCTTTTCCTCGTAAGAGAACTTAGAGCACAATAATCATATAGTCCCAGTCTCCAAAGACAACACCTGTAAGACTGTGAATAGTCGACAGGAGAGGCTCCAGGGACTGGAGGAAACTGAGTGTTCAAAGGAACCAGTGCAGAAGAGGGATGGCCACATGGAGAGAAACCATTTTCTCCTTAACTTAAAGAGAGAAAAAGGGCAGTCTCACAGGCCACTTAAAAAAACGGATGTAACCAAATTTGTTTACTATTATATTCCAAAAGATGCCAGTTGAGCTAGAGGCATACATAGAAAACACTAGATCTACAGCCCTACCAAATCCCAGCAGCCTTTTCCTCCTCAAGCTGACTTGGAATGCTCTGACGTGACAAGCTACAAAAGCCAGAGGGGATTCCAGCTCCTCACCAGGCACAAGGCTGCCTTGGGAGAGGTTCAGGCCAGTGTAGTCACTAGACACCAGGGCCTCTTTTCCCCTCAGATTTTATAAATGGAGACTTCATAGCCACAGATCCATTATCTTAGAACTTCCAGATCCTGCAGGCCCTTTGGACAAGTTCTGGTCATGCCACTGGTCACCGTGAATAATTCCAAAAACCTGAAGTCATTCCTACTCTGAAGAAAATTTAATATCATCTTACACTAAAAAGGCAAAACCCTCCTGTTAATCTAAGCCTGGTGGGGTTTTTTTCCCCTCAAGCCAAGAACCAAACTACTAGGCTCTGACTGACTGGAATGGGCCAGTGCCCTCATTTCACTCACAGTCCTCAGGGGCAACTACTCTCCCAGTGCATTAGGTCCTAGAAACAAAATTATAGGCTGCCTCATAAATGGAGCTTGGCTATTTAATCAACTGCTTCTGAGCTGGCAAACAGTCCTGAGTCCTGCACACAAATGAGGACTTTTTACATGCAATTACCCTGCCATTTTCCTCAGAGCTGGAGTGTAATGGGAAACCTGGAGCCCAGTGAAAATCTGGAAGCCAGAATGGATTTGTCTCCAGAGAAAGCCCTCATCCCCTTTTTTTCAATGGCTGTGAAATTTAGAAAGTGCCAAAATCCCTTTCCTACACGTGGGCACGCTGTTTTGAAAACAGCCACCATTTTTATCTAGCAATAAGGTAAAGTGCACAAAAATCTATCCACTTGGGCTGGAGGAGGTAATGTGGGATTTCTCCTTTACCATTATTTTAAAAATTTCAGATCCTTTAGGGTCCTCTTCCACCCCTACCTTTAGAACCCCATACCACTAGCCCAGGGACTGCCGAGTTGAAGGGAACTTTCTTAGAAACTGGCCCAACAGCTTTCCCTAGGGGCAATGGCAGCGGGAAAGGGGGGGGAGGGGAGGAGCTGGGCACGTGGCTGGCCGGAGCTCCAAGACCCAGGTTTGGGGCTGCGGGTTCTCCCCGTGGAGTTTTCTCCCCCACAGCCCCACTGTTTTAACCCCACACCCAGGCAGCTCAGGAATCCCGGCGCAGATTGGAGAACTAGGACTAGGACAGCGCTACCCTCACGAAAGCGCCTCAGCCACCAACAGCTTGATGGCAAATATGGACTGAATCGTTGACATGGAAACCGGACTAAAGTCTTGCTCGCTCCCTCACAAGAGAGTTCTTATCGCCATCCCCGACCGCACAGCACTTGGCAAACGTGGACTGGATCTCCCGCCCAGCGGATCAGACGGAGTTTCTGCGCTCAGCTTTAACTCCAGCGGCTGCGGCAGCCAAGGAGGGGGGCAGGGCTGCCAGGACAAACCGACTGAAAATGGCAGAGGATGTGCTCTCATTTTATCCGGCTTGTACAGTGTGCATGGATTGGGCCCGAAAATAAGGGAACAACCTATTAAAATCCACGCAGTCAACTGCAAAATGTGGAACCGAGGCCTGGAGGGCTTGCTAAGAGAGGGAAACGTTTGCTGGGAGGACAGCCCTTCCTTTCTCGCAATTTGCTTCTCCAAAGTGTCCGAAATATAAAACTCAACAAACAAACAAAAGATCGGGCTCGGCTCCCTCCTTTCCCCACTTCTTTTGGGGGAAGACGTTTTAAGCCCCGGGATCCTAGTGAGGGTTTGCCTCTGTTCTGAATAAGGCGCGGGGAACCGGTGGAGCGCCGGGCTCTGGCCCCCACACGCGTCCCCGCCGCGGCAAAGCAGCAGACACCCAGCGGAGCTCTCCCAAGTGCGAACTGGAGCTGCGAGTTTGAGCAAAAGGGCAACTATGTCAGTTGACGGAAGCCAGAAGCAGAGTTCAAATCCTGGCGTGGATTTCCGTCTGGAACTGCCTGCTTCTTAAAGTTTGTAACTCCGTGTTCAGAAACAGCCCCAGCGGAGGCTTTGGGAGCAGTGTGAAAGTCTAGCACTGCCATCTGACAGCAAGCAGCAAAACTTTGGGCTGCATATTAAGCGAGGAAAGTGGATTGAAGCGAGAGTCAAGGCAATTCATTATATTATCGGCTCCCAGACGGGAGCTGTAAGATACGAACTGGATCGCCACGGAGAAAAATGGAATGGAGTCCAAATGGCGCTCAGCAGCTCTTAGCGGTAAAATTGTGCCTGCCCAGCACCTAGAATCCTGAAGCAGCAACTCCAGAGGCATCGAGCTTGGCGGGCGCTCAACAGATGCTTGTGTAGATGCTTTCTTCCACTCATCTCAAAGTTTTAAAATAATTTGGAGGAGTTTACATTTAGAATAATAAGGAACACATTTTGAGAAATGTTCATTTCTGAATGAGGCTTTCTTTTTTTCCCCTACCAGAAGAGTAGCTCTGCAAAAAATACCTTAGGGTGTAAATCAACTTGCTTTTTTGGTACCAACGTAAAATAAGAATTACCCTCACCATCACCTCCCCCAAAACTAAAATCAGAAATAAAATAAAGATCCAGGCTGGTCCGGTTTGTGGCAGATTTCAAACAAAACCTAACAACCCAGGTTCAATCTAACATGAGGAAATAGGTACCAAGTCTCACACTGTAATATGTACCTTTTCCTTATCCACCAATTTCATTGGCAAGCTTGCTGACTATTCTTTTGGAGAAGACAGAGTAAAACTACTAACAATATTTTAAAGACAAACAAACATACCTGAACTGGAGTTTTATAAAACCACTGGGCAGATCAGGAATTTGGACATTTCTGCTGAGCCTCACTGAAGGTTTATATTCATCAACTGATACAAAAATAGTATATGAAAAATCTACTTGCCAAAAAGCTTGAAAGCCACATTACAGTCCACCAGAAGAGAAACTGAATGATTTTGTATTTGGGACTTACTACACTAAGTTGTTTTTAGATTTGGAGAGCTAAGTACCACCAATATTACCAAGGAAAGATAAGGTCAGCAATCTTAATATTGAAGGCTATTGCTCAGGAACAGGAAAAGTCTGTTATCTTTGACTTCCCATATTAAGCCAATGTAGGCTGCTTTTGTTTTGCTTTACTTTAAAACCAATCTAGGAAAATTTCACACATGTAAAACGATTGTAAGGGAAATTTTTGAAGGTTGAGGGTAGAGGAGAAAATCCGAAGGAAAATCAAATATTCTAAGTGGGTGTTTATTTCAGCCCTGATTGCATAAAGCTTTCTTGCACTGCCATTTTACTGAGATAGGAAGAAGAGTCAGTGAGTGGGGAAGTTTCTCGTAGCAACTCTGGAATGGATCTGGAATGGAGTCTTTTGCTCCAACACAAGTTCTGTAGAAGAGAGTGGGAAAGAGAAGGAAAAATTGTGTGAGCACTGACAAAATGGAGGGAGGCAGGCAGGCAGGCAGTCCTGTAAACCAGGATGGGAGGCTGAAACAGCAAATGTGCCTCCTGTTCTCTGCAACACAGCTACCTCAAGAGAATACTCCAGCATGATCATCCGGGCTTTTTATGTAAGAATCAAAGAAAATCCAAAGGAACCTATTAGGCATAAGACAGGAAGTGAATGGCCCCTAAGGGAAAGCATTCTGACTAGCTTTAATAGAATTGAAACCCAACTATCCCTACAGAAAGAAAAGGGCTTCTTCCAAAGATAAAAGAAAAGTGGACCAAACAAAAAAGTGAGCTGTGAGCTACCGTAGTGGTAGTGTTATGGCGCTCCAGTGAAATGCAGAACTTACCGATGACACCAGAGGAAAGCTGCCAGGAAAAACTACAGTGGGTTTTGGCACTTTTCCAAATTATCACTTTCTGCCTGGAAATTTAACAACATTGGATTCAGAAGCCACCAGAGGGGCTAGAGGGTAGGGACCGGCAGGTTAGTGCTCATTGGCCTACCCCTCCAAAGATGCTACTGGAAACCTGTGTACAAATGTGTTGTTGTTCTGCCAGTCTTGCTGCGGAGGGAGAAAACAGGAGACAAAGGAGAAACAACCCACCACACTTCATCGAGCCTATCCGACAGGCCACTGAAAAACAGCACTGAACCTCCCACCACACACACATACACATACTCCTCTCTACCACAGTGTGTTTTCATTAATAGAGTCCATCCACACACTACACTCAAACAAAAGAATACACAATGCCATACAACATTAGGCACTATTTTTGCCCCCAACACCAAGACCAGGATGTAGATTATACATTTCTTAAATGTGAGGTCCCTTTTGACTCAGAACAGTCCAAGAGCTCATATATTTTTTTTCCCCAACCAACCAAAGCTACCTAAAAATATGGATATTCTGTCCAGCAAAAAAGAGTGGATGGCTAATATTGTGTTTCCCCTTTAGCCCAGCTAGAGTTAGAAGTCCAAAGTATTCTAGAAAAGGAGTATTATAGTTGACTCCACACCTACTCTCTGTTTTTTTATGAACTAGCAGCCAGTGTTTCTAAGATGGAATCATAGGAGAGTTGGAGTACTACATGGCCTTCAAAAAGATCTTCTCTAGGAAAAAACTTAGAGGTAAGGAGGTAACCCTGATTGGCTACTGAGGATTTTTAGTAATCCGTCATTAGCACAATTTGTAACTGATCGTGGAGAGGTTAGATAGAAACCATTTTTATAGGGCGCCTGGGTGGCTCAGTCGTTAAGCGTCTGCCTTCGGCTCAGGTCATGATCCCAGGGTCCTGGGATTGAGTCCCACATGGGGCTCCCTGCTCGGCAGGAAGCCCACTTCTCCTTCTCCCACTCTCCCTGCTTGTGTTCCTGCTCTCACTATCTCTCTGTCAAATAAATAAATAAAATCTTTAAAAAAAAAAGAAACCATTTTTATAAACTTAACCAAATACTATAGATCAAGGGCACTCAGTTTCCCCCTTGAATACTCCCCTTTCATGATGAGGCAGCTTTACCCTATGCATCTGACCTTCATCAGCAATCCTTGAGTTGCGTGTGCTATTCTGACCCAATTCACACCAAAATGGGTCTTCTGGGGCTCAGAAATCTTGTGAGCATATTATTCTTTCAACTAGAAGTTAATAGCATGACATTTGCTAATAACAAGATCATTCCAAAGCCATATTTATATACTTCATTCAGTACCTTGTTTCTTGCCTTTTTTTTTTTTTTTTTAGGATTTTATTTACTTATTTGAGAAAGAGAGCACAAGTTGGGGAGGGGGACACAGAGGCAGAGGGAGAAGCAGACTCCTTGCTGAACAAGGAGCCCGATGCAGGGCTTGATCCCAGGACCCTGAGATCATGACCTGAGCTGAAGGCAGATGCTTAACTGATCCACCCAGATATCCCTCTTGTTCCTTGCTTTAACTATCTCCTAGAATACTTATTAATGCTATGTTTGGCATAGACATTATTTTTTTTTATTTTTTTATTTTTTAAATATTTTATTTATTTATTTGACAGAGAGAGACACAGCGAGAGAGGGAACACAAGCAGGGGGAGTAGGAGAGGGAGAAGCAGGTTTCCTGCTGAACAGGGAGCCTGATGCGGGGCTTGATCCCAGGACACTGGGATCATGAACTGAGCCAAAGGCAGACGCTTAACTGACTGAGCCACCCAGGCGCCCCTTATTTACTTATTTTTAGAGAGAGGGCACGAGCAAGAGGGAAAGGGAAAGAGAATCTCAAGCTGACTCCACGCTGAGTGCGGAGGCTGATGCAGGGATCAATCTCACCACCCTGAGATTTCCAGAGCTGAAGCCAAGAGTTGGATGCCACCCAGGTGCCCCTTTGGCATAGACGTTTCTAAAGTCTCACAGTAAAACTCACAGGATGGCCTTGTGATAACAAGAGTGCTAGGACTAAATGCAATAACAAACAGGAACAGTCATGGAGAGCCATAACCGTTCACTGACATCACCTTTTGATTGCCTGTGAGTGATTTATATTCTCAATGATCTGCTAATTGAAGATTAATTAATTTAGTAGGTTCTTCACCATTGCACATCATAGGATCGGACCTAGTCTCTCCCTTACCTCTACCCCACATGTGCACACATACACACACACACTCTGACATCACGTTTTGGTGTATGAGAAATATTTAATAGGAACAACAGGAGAAACATTTTCTAAACAACTAAAAATATGAAGGGAACTGGATAATAAGGGACGCTTGTTTTCTACTTTAAGGTTTTTACTTCTATACTTAAACCCCAGAACACACACACACACACACACACACACACACACACACGAATATACACAAATATACATGAATATACATATTATACATACATAAAGAATTCAAAACAAGTTTTTAAAAAAGGGCATCTTCAAATATATATATATATCTTTTTAAGGAATCACAGATGCCAGCCAGGATTAGGGTTATACCAAACATTACCAAACATATTCTATACTGCCATTTTCCAAACTAAGTGAAACAGAACAAAAACATGGAGAAGGAATTTACAGGAATGGAGTACTACAAAAATGTGAAAACTCTGTTTAGAGGTCTTCTTTTGGGAGATGAGGGTGGGTGGGGATTAGTTAGGGAAAGACAAGATTTAAACAGGATGACCTACCTAATATTCAAGGCAAAGAGTACCATTTGAGAGCTATATCAACATTTGAGACAAATGTCCAGACTTTCATTTTAAGTCAGATTTCCAAATGGCTGTATTTGTTTATAAACTGTAACGATCAAGATTTTTTTTTAATATTTTATTTATTTATTTGAGACAGAGCATGAGAAGGGGGAAGGGCAGAGGGAGAGGGAGAAGCAGGCTCCCTCTGTGCAAGGAGCCTGATGCGGGGGCCTCAATCCCAGGACCTTGGGATCATGACCTGAGTCCAATGCAGACACTCAACCGACTGAGCCACCCACGCGCCCCCAAGATTTTAAATAGACTCACAAAATCTAATCATATGAACTATGTATGCTCAGATGCATCAGAGCAGAGGCTCTCCATGAGTCAACTGACTATCTCTGCACTATGATGCTTTGAAACCAGTCTAGAATTTTCCACTTTTTGATTTTGGATATAAATTCTCTCATTGAGTTTACTTTTAAATGGGAGGCCCTTTGACATCACTCTGCTGTAATGTACAATATTGTATATACACTACCTTTGTACCTCCTATAAAGTACATTGTAGGCTGACGTCTACCTAAGAGGAAAGACAATGCCTCCAAAAATAGTAGAGGCTTTTTTCATTCAAAATTTATAAGTTCTTAGCACTCAGGTCAAGGTCCCTCATTTTCTAAGAAAGTTGATGAAGAAAGAGAAAAGAGAAACAAAGAAAAACTTAAGACTTGGCAATACCCTGGGCGCCTGGGTTGCTCAGTTGGTTAAGCGACTGCCTTCGGCTCAGGTCATGATCTCAGGGTCCTGGGATCGAGCCCCGCATCGGGCTCCCTACTCCGCGGGAAGCCTGCTTCTCCCTTTCCCACTCCCCCTGCTTGTGTTCCCTCTCTCGCTGTCTCTCTCTGTCAAATAAATAAACAAAATCTTTAAAAAAAAAAAAAAGACTTGGCAATACCCATTCTATAGGTCCTTGAGATTTGGGTGAGTACAGGAAAATAATGGATGATAAAAGTGCTGTGAGATCACTGACCTAGTTATCAAAGGTAGTATTATTAATAATACTAATGCTCTTACATGCAGGTTATATTTTAGTCATTCTTTTCCCTTTGTGAGAATTAAGAGAAGTGAATTAAGATAACTTCTCCTGTTCCTCCCTCTTTTCTCTCTTCTCTCTTTTTTTGTCTCAGTGTCACATAGGCTCTCACGTTGGGTAATTGTACTTGGACTAAACAGTACAAAAATGTCCACGAGGTACAATTTTTGCCACATGGCTGCTCTCAAAGTTCAGGCTCCTGTACATAACGACGCTCGTAACAGGGACTCCTGCAGAGATTGGAACCCAGTGCTCCTAAGGCAGCTACGTGGAATGATGAGATACTTGTTCTACCTACCTGGCTGGCTCCAAGTTTAGAATGGTCTTTGGTCTTTTTAAACAAGAGAAACAACTGTCCACCAAAACAAATGGCTAAGATGCACCAAATCAAATAATGTCCTGAATTGGACAGATGAGGAAGAAAAGAACAAGCAGGACTTAGCGTCCATTTAATTCCAACAGAATCCTGGTGCTAGATGAGGAAACAGAATAGAGCCTTCCAACCTTTTGATCCTTGCTATTGAGGACAAGAATTTGATCTTTAGGTCAGTGTTTGGAGGGTTTCAAAATTAGTGACCTGGGAAGTCCCCAGCCAGCAGCTAGCACTTCCTCACTCCATGAACATGTGGCTACTCCTTTCAGGGGGCTGGTGTCTCCAGTTCAGTCTTTTTGAGCACCTCATGCAGCAGTGACACAAAGCAGAACAGTTAACAAAAGAAAGCCTAAATATTCAATGCTGCATTGAACAGGTAGAACCCCTTGTTTTCTTTTTCAAATTTGAAAATAATGTTCAAGAGAATTCTTTATAAAATAGGTTTTTAAAAAAGGGCATCTTCAAAACCAGTTTCTGTTGGAGTGATATTTACCTTAAACTCTAAACATTATAAAAGTTGGAGTGATGTTTACCTTAAACTCTAAACATTTACCAGTTGACAGCATTAGAGTCTTCTATAATTTAAAAATCAAATAGAGAAGAAAACAAATTCTTGTCTCCATACTGCTTAGGCCTTCATATAGGTAATGAAGAGTACATGGTGACAGATATGTGTTGGCAAGAGGTTAAATTTATAAAAGTGTAAAAAATGGGAAGAAATAAATTTTACTAATGCTGCATGGCAGGAACTTGCCAGTGATAATGTCTGCCACATTTTCTTCCAGAAACCAGGAAAACCAAGGAGATGAAGTTAGCCTAAAAGTCAAAAGCATATGAAAAGTAAACAGACACACTGGGCAGCCTCTGCATCTCTGTAACTTCAAGAGAATAGCCCAACCGTAACATGGAGGAACAAGGCACCTGGGGACTCACCTAGTGGTGCAGGCCATGGACCTCCTAGGTCAGAGAGCCTCAAGAAAGAAGAAGCAGGAGTCCTTGCTCCAGCCCAAGCCGTGTGCCTGTGATGTCATGTCATTTGCAGCAGGAATCCCTCTTCCATGGGGAGCTATTAAGGAGCAGCTCTGTTCCAAAACAGGGTTTTCCAAATTGCCTCTCTCTGTAGGCTTCCCCGAGGGCCAGGCATTAGGAGAACTTGCCTGTTGTACCTGTATAGGAACAGGAAAATAACAGAGGCCCTAAAATGAAATTAAGCAACTCAGTTTGAAAATTTTTTCAACAAAAGTAAAGATCATTGTTGTTGAATTATTTCAGCTTCACACTTAAGAACCAAGGAGACCGGGGCGCCTGGCTGGCTCAGTTGGAAGAGCATGTGACTCTTGATCTTGGAGTCATGAATTCAAGCCCCATGTTGGGTGTAGAGATTATCTAAATAAATAAAATGTTAAAAAAAAAAAAAAAAGAATCAAGGAGACCAAAATTCCTTGTTGACTATCTGAACTTTTACTTTGAATTCCTTAATATCAGAACCAATCCAAAAAAACCCATAACTTCTATGTATGAAAAATTTTATTTCATATGTATTTTACTAGAGCTCTACACAACAATGCCTTATTCAAACGGATAAAGAAAAATAAACTTAAAGAAGCATCTCCTGGGGTGCCTGGGTGGCTCAGTTGGTTAAGCGTCCACCTTCAGCTCAGGCCATGATCCTGGGGTCCTGGGATTAAGCTTCTCCCTCTGCCCCTCCCCCTGCTAGTTCTCTCTCTCAAATAAATAAATAAATAAAATCTTGAAGAAAAATAATAGTAATCTTATGAATGACCACTATGTGCATGCCATATAGTCTCTAGTACTCACAAAAGTCCACTAAGAGGGGCACCTGGGTGGCTCAGTCATTAAGCGTCTGCCTTTTCAGCTCAGGTCATGATCCCAGGGTCCTGGGGTCGAGCCCCGCATCGGGCTCCCTGCTCCACGGGAGGCATGCTTCTCCCTCTCCCACTCCCCCTACTCATGTTCCCTCTCTCACTGTGTCTCTCTCTGTCAAATAAATAAATAAAATCTTAAAAAAAAAATCCACTAAGATAGATAGTATTATCTCCAATCTATAAACGAAGATACTGAAGCTCAGATAAAGTAATCCAAGGCCATGACACTGGTAAATGACAGAGTCAGGATTCAAATTTAGCTCTCTTACAAATTCCAAATCCTAACTTTTCAATAAAAATAGATAATAAATTCCATAGTGTACTTTAGGAATGTGCTTTTTTAAGATACTAGTATTAACTGTTATTAGAAGCATCATATATATATATATGTATATGCCACTATACATACAAATGCCACTATCAAGTACGAGGTCAAAATAAAACTATTTAGTTGGTCCTTTAACTTTATTATTATTTTTAAAGATTTATTTACTTATTTCAAAGGGAGAGAGCGCTAGCAGGGGAGGGGGATGGGGGGAGAACTGGCAGAGGGAGAGGGAGAGAGAAACTCAAGCAGATTCCACACTGAGCGTGGAGCCTGACGTGGGGCTCGATCTCACGACCCTGAGATTAGACCTGAGCTGAAACCAAGAGTGAGACACTTTAACCAGCTGCGCCACCCAGGAGCCCCCGATCTCTAACTTTTGAGTTCAGAGCTGACATAATATTGATCCCAATCAGACAATAAACATAATTTCATTGGGCGTCTTAGAGTCTCTCTATTCAAAATGTGGTTCTAAGACTAGAAGTTTCAGGATCACCTAGGAGCTTCTTAGAAATGCGCAATGTCAGGTTCCATTTCAGACCTTCTGAAACATAATCTGCATTCTGACAAGATCCTTAGGTGCTTTGTATGCAACTTAAAGTTTAAGTGGCACTGTCTTAGAGATGGGTGATTCCAGAAAAAGGGATGCCTCTCCCCCATACTGAGGCTGTTCTTATTCCTAAGACCAGGGAGGGAGAGAATGGTAAGAATGCACTCACATTATTACCTTTCCTCTCTGTTTTTTAACTAAATGTTCATCAGTCATTCTTTTTTTTTTTTTTTTTTTAGTAACAACTTTATTGAGATATATTACAACTCACCCATTAGGGGCGCCTGGGTGGCTCAGTCATTAAGTGTCTGCCTTCGGCTCAGGTCATGATCCCAGAGTCCTGGGATCGAGCCCCGCATCAGGCTCCCTGCTCCACGGAAAGCCTGCTTCTCCCTCTCCCACTCCCCCTGCTTGTGTTCCTTCTCTCGCTGTGTCTCTCTCCATCAAATAAATAAATAAAATCTTAAAAAAAAAAAAAAACCTCACGCATTAAAGTGCACAATTCAATTGTTTTTAGCTTACTCAGAGTTGTGCAACTGTCACCACAATCAATTTTAGAATGATTTAATCGCCCCCAAATGAAACCCCATACTCGTTAGCAGTCACCCCCAGTCTCCCCAGTGCCAACCCTAGGCAATTACTAATCTTTCTGTCTCTAAAGATTTGCCTATTCTGGACCTTTCCTACAATACACTACAAAACAATATATGGTCTTTTGTGATTGGCTTCTTTCACTTACCATGTTCTCAGACTTCATCCATGTTGTTCATCAATCCGTCTTAATCCTTCCTCGTAAGTGGGAGTTATTCCTTCAACAGAGGTGTCGGTGCCAGGCAATGGGACCCATCAGCCACTCCTCCCTGTGCCACTCCTGAGTGCCACTGCTCCCCTAGGAGGAGCCTTGCTCTTCCCATTACTAACTACCCTAATAAGGAGGTCTTTAACAGAGTTCCCTTTTCCTCATCTTCTCCCTGGGATTTAGCAGCTCAAGTACAGCTGGCCCTTGGCCAAGTCTCTCTCCCCAACACCTGCAGACACTACAAGTGCTGCCACCTTATGCCCATTTCTTGCAGTAGTGGACACTGGGCCAGGCACTCTCTTCCTCCCCAGAGCCCTGCTCTTTGCTGTTTCTACAGCAATAAGGTTGTGACTCATGACAGAGTGTGACCAGGAGAGGTCGAGGGTGTGCTGTGTGGGAACACGTGCCTGGTACCTTCAAACAGCCAAGAGGCAGAGAAAGAAACAAGTGCAAACGCACTTGGGGCTAAAGGGGACATGATTTTGCAATCTCTCTTCCTGATCCTCTCGGCTGTTTCTTCAGCTACCATTTCTCTTCCTCTCTTCAGCTCACTTTCATTTCCCTATGCTATTCTTCGCAGAATAGGGAACCTAAACATCTCTCCCCTTTCCTTCCTACCTGGATCGTTTTCTCTTGTGCTTCCAGCAGCACAACGCTTGGGTGTTTGGACATTTGGGTATGCTAAGTTACTTCTTAAAAAGGAGAGTCGGTCTCAACATTCTGCCCTACTGAACAGCAGATCAAGGAAAAGGTTGGTTTTGTTTTGTTTTGTTTTGTTTGTTCTCCAAAATCAAGATGTTCTTCTTTAATAAATGAATTCTTGGTAAAATTATCAGTCCCAAAGAAAAACCAGCATAATAACAAAAACTCTTCCCCTCGTTGCTGGTGGCTGGATTTGGAACCTTGCCTGAGTTCATTTTGGGGTATGTAGCTTGACTGCAGATTGTTGTACGCTACCCTGTACTCCCTGAGTAACCCATATGTCCCCAGGTGATGCCCTTAGTCCTGGGAAAGGCTTTCCAAACTAAGGCTTCAGGTACCTCAAGCCCTCATTGCCACTCTATCATAGTTGTTCAAGAAATCTTTGGATACTACTCCACACCAGCCCTGTGTTGTGCACAAGGCAGACAAGGATCCAGCTCTCTCTCGTTTTGTGCAAGGGGATGTGGAGGAGGATATATAATGGTACACTGCAACCCTAATAGACCTGTCATGTGTTTGGCGGATTCCCTCAGTGTGTCTTAATGAATCCTGCTCTCTCTGAGTGAAAGCAGGCAAGAAAGACCTTGCTGTCTTAGACATCAAGGAAGAAAAGCAGATGGACTCGTGTGGTCCTGGCTGGTAGCCTTGCAGAACCTTCTGCCTTCAGCTTACTCTGACACTTGAATAACCCCCTGAGAGCCATAGAGGTATCACAAGCCTAAGAACCATAGTATTAATGGATTTCATGATATTACTGAATTCTTAAATAATAGCTTATATGTATTAGGCATTGCTTAGAAATTATTCTTATATATCATCTTTGTTAATTTATATAGTTTCATATTATTTAGCAGCATAAATAATTTACATTGTGGGTTTGTTTGTATAATCATCCTTTAATTCTTGGGAACTTAGAAAAGGTGTTGCATACCTTTTCTATTTTCTACTTTTTGTCTTCCACAGAGCTGGGCATGCCAATGGGAGCTTGTTAAACTTTTACTGTTAGTCAGCTTGTAGTGGAATGCATTATTTATTTTCTCTTGCTTGGGGGTCAAAGCAACCAACCAGATCTAAAGACGCATTTAGAAGACCTGTCAACATAAACTGGTGTGTGTTTACTCTGTCCTTGCTGTTACAATCCAGAAAAGCTCCATTTATCTACATTTTTGAAAAATGTGAAAAGTGAATCCATTTTCTAAATAATTGGAAGTAATCCCTTTAAGTATAAAATGCTTAAAAATCTGGCTTTAGTGAAATATTATTTTACATAAAATAGATTTCTGCATTCTTGAAACATATAGCAAATGTAATTTAACTTCTTATTTTCTTGGTCATTATTAGCATTCAGAACAAGAGTGTGGGTGCCTGGGTGGCTCAGTTGGTTAAGCGTCTGCCTTCAGCTCAGGTCATGATCTGAGAGAGTCCTGGGATCTAACCCCATGTCAGGCTCCCTGCTCAGTAGGGAGTTTGCTTCTCCCTCTGCCCCTCCCCTCTGCTTGTTCTCTCTCTCTCTCTCTCTCATGCTCTCTCTCACACTAACTCTCTCTCTCAAATAAATAAATAAAATCTTAAAAAAAAAAAGAACTAGAGTGCAAAGTGATGCATCTTCAAGCAAGGCAGAAATATTCTAGGCTTTTTGCTCTACCCCAAATGATCCAAGGTTGATGTGTTTTGTGTTCTTTTATGTCCTTCTAATAATTTTCTTTTTTTTTTTTTTGCATTCTTAATCTTCATTTTATTTTATTTATTTATTTAAAAATTTTAATTCCAGGGTGGCTCAGTCAGTTGAGCGTCTGCCTTTGGCTTGGATCATGATCCCGGGGTGCTGGGATTGAGTCCCTCATCAGGCTCCCTGCTCAGTGGAGAATCTGTTTCTCCCTCTGCCTCTCCCTCTCCCCTGCTCATACTCTCTCTCTCAAATAAATAAATAAAATAAAAAATAAAATAAAATAAAATTTTAATTCCAGTAGTTAACATACAGTGTTATATTAGTTTCAGGTGTACAACGTAGTGATTCAACAATTCCATACATTCATCATGATTAGTGTACTCTTAATCCACTTCACCTGTTTCACCCATCCCCCACCCCTCCCCTCTGGTAACCATCTGTTTGTCCTCTATAGTTAAGAGTCAGCTTTCGGGGATGCCTGGGTGGCTCAGTCATTAAGCGTCTGCCTTCGGCTCAGATCATGGTCCCAGGGTCCTGGGATCAAGCCCTACATCAGGCTCCCCGCTCAGTGGGAAGCCTGCTTCTCCCTCTCCCACTCTCTCTGCTTGTGTTGTCTCTCTCTGTCAAATAAACAAAATCTTTAATTAAAAAAAAAGAGTCTGCTTTTGGTTTATCTCTTTTTTTCTTTGTTCATTTGTTTTGTTTCTTAAATTCCACATACGAGTGAAATCATACGGTTTTGTCTTTCTCTGACTGACTTATTTCACTTAGCATTATACTCTGTAGATCTACCCATTGTTGAAAATGGCAAGATTTCATTCCTTTTTATGGCTGAGTAGTATTCCATTACACACACACACACACACACACACACACACACACCCCACATCTTCTTTATCTTTATCCATTCATCTATCGATGGACACTTAGGCTCCTTCCATACTAATAATTTTCTCTCTGGCTTTTTGCTCCCTATTTTGTTAAGGTATTAGATAGTACCTCTTACTACTTCCTGGGTGCCTGGCTTTGACAGTCCTCTACCTAATCTGTGTCCTAGGAAACCAGATAACCAAGTTTATTAGCATTGTGTGTAAAGTGAGAGCAAATAGATTTTGAATCTGAGAGTCTTTCCTAAAAGTGAGTAGTACTGGCTTTTCAAAGGCAGTTCAATATTCCTTTTTACTTGCTCCAATATTCTCAATTCCCCTACAGATACCCTACATTGTTAGATAAATTATTTTCTGTAGAAAACTGAGGTATTATCACAATACTTTTCTGCTAACACAATTCAGCCAGATACGATTTTTTTCATCAAAAGTTCTTTGTGGGGCACCTGGGTGGCTCAGTTGGTTAGGCGTCTGCCTTCAGCTCAGGTCACAATCCCAGAGTCCTGGGATCGAGTGCCATGTTGGGCTCTCTGCTCAGCAGAGAGTCTGCTCCTCCCTCTGTCCCTCCCCCTGCTCCTGCTCTCTCAAATAATAAATAAATAAAATCTTTAAAAAAAAAAGTTATTTTTGTTTCTGAACTGTTCTTTTTAGTTCCT
Organism: Halichoerus grypus; assembly: GCF_964656455.1. Lineage (NCBI taxonomy): Eukaryota > Metazoa > Chordata > Mammalia > Carnivora > Phocidae > Halichoerus > Halichoerus grypus. The sequence goes on from NC_135716.1 coordinate 167,812,991, forward strand.
CCTTATTTCTGATGTAGAAACCATTAGTCCTTCTGATATGGGGATAAAGAAAACCTAAATAACTTAGAAACCTGGTAAAATTTCAAGATCTTCTTACAGATTACAGAGAGATTTCGAAATGCAATACTTTTTTCTGATAGGAAAAATGTCTGAGTTGTAGTTTTAAGTTAAAACCAATGTCCTCAGGCACCAGGTGGCTCAGTTGTTAAGCCTCTGCCTTCGACTCAGGTCATGATCCCAGAGTCCCGGGATCGAGCCGCACATTGGGCTCACTGCTCAGCAGAAAGCCTGCTTCTCCCTTTCCCTCTGCTGCTCCCCCTGCTTGTGCACTCTCTCTCTCTCTCAAATAAATAAATAAAATCTTTAAAAATAAAAAAATAAAACCAACATACTCAATTTAAAAAATATTACAACTACCATTTTACATTGAGTGTCCAATATATGCCAGGTGTACATATTTTTTTCCCTCTACTTAGAACATCTCTGCAAAATATGTTAACAACCCTAATTTACATTTGTGGGATGCTAAAGCTAATAGACGTTAAGTAACTTAAACAGGGTTATAGGAATAATAAGTATAAGAGCTGAGATTCAAATCCAATCCTGAATCAAAAGTCTGGATTCTCTTTTTTTTTTCTTTTTAAAAACAGAAAATAGAAATTTATTTGTCAAATAACAGTCTGGAAGATTCTGGACTACAGGCAGCTCTGTTCCACCTGGTCAATCAAGGACTTGGGTTCTTTTCATATTGTTGCTTTGCCCTCTCTTATGGGGATTTCACCTCCATTGCATGGTCAAAACTCAGTCTCAGGCACATCTGTTCCAACTTGCTCCGGATCAGCAGTGGCCAAACAGGAGCAGGCAAGTAAAACTTCAAATGCCCATGTGTTGAGGGAAAAGAGAAATAGGGGATCTGGATGCCCCTGATGAATGAGGGTTAAAGACTAGGGACGCCCGGGCGCCTGGGTGGCTCAATTGGTTAAGCCACTGCCTTCGGCTCAGGTCACGATCCTGGAGTCCCGGGATCGAGTCCCGCATCGGGCTCCCTGCTCGGCGGGGAGTCTGCTTCTCCCTCTGACTCTCCCTCTTCTCATGCTCTCTCTCTCTATCTCATTCTCTCTCTCAAATAAATAAATAAAATCTTAAAAAAAAAAAAAAAGACTAGGGATGCCCATCTCCCTACCTTCACCTACCTCCCTCCTCATTCCCAGATCTAGAAAGTTACTCTCAAAGTCTGCATCCTTTCTATTAAGCCAAATTGCCTTCCTTATACTATTGCTTGTGAGGTAGTAAGAGGGTATTCAGCACATATTCTGGTAATTGTGGTCAACTTGACCACGGACCTATTGGTAATAAATGTAACCAACCAGCTGTGTCTGTAATCAGCAATTATTATTTGAAGATAAAGTGGAAGTGGTTCTTTTCAGCCGCTAGAATCTCCCCCTGAAGGAGGGGTTGGGGATGACTTGGACTAGCCCAGCTTGAGCCAAAGGCCGTATCTTTTTTATTTTTTTAAAAAATATTTTATTTACTTATTTGACAGAGAGAGAGACAGCGAGAGAGGGAACACAAGCAGAGGGAGTGGGAGAGGGAGAAGCAGGCTTCCTGCTGAGCAGGGAGCCCAATGTGGGGCTTGATCCCAGGACCCTGGAATCATGACCTGAGCCGAAGGCAGATGCTTAACAACCGAGCCACCCAGGTGCCCCCAAAGGCCGTATCTTTTAAAGGCCATTATTGGGTTTCATAAGAGCAGATCTAAAGCCACCTGAGGAAAGCCAAATGGTTGAATATTAGGCTATCAGGGATATGAACACCCCATCCAGAGTGCAAAGGCAAATATTGGGTTGATGGAATATAGAGTGGAGATTTTGGTGAGAATAAGTACAGAAGTAGTTCAATAAGAAGAAATCTTAGGCGGAGTGCCTGGCTGGTTCAGTCGGAAGAACACACGACTCAATCTCAGGATTGTGAGTCCAAGGCCCCACTTTGGGTGTGGAGATTACTTAAATAAATAAGTAAATCTTAAAAAAAGAAGAAGAAGAAATCTTGGGCAATTTTCTAAAATACCTGTTTCTGGAAGATATGTAGACGGGTCAATCTGGCTTAACGGGGACAGGGTCTTCCATGCAGATATATGAGATGACTTAAATCATAGGAGCTGCTCACAAGTTCCATCAGCTGATGGCTTGGGCCTCTAATGAATAAATGACAATAAGAATTGTGCTTTTCTGAGTTCTTATTTAATATTTACAGCAGCTTTTTGAAGCTTTTAATTCTTTAGTTTTTCTTCCTTATTCCATTAATTGTGACAAACACCAATTCCGGTTTGCCTCAGTTAATTCATGTTTTCTCCCATTTTCTGCTTCTGCTTTAGGTTAGTTTATGCTATGTAATATATGACATATATATTACTGTATTAGATTTTCTACACAAACTGCTTCTACCCAGTTAGCTATACTATTCCATGATTCTTTCTTTTTTTAAAGATTTTTTAAATTTATTTATTTGACAGAGAGAGACACAGCAAGAGAGCGAACATAAGCAGGAGGAGCGGGAGAGGGACAGGCAGGCTTCCCGCGGAGCAGGAAGCCTGATGCGGGGCTCGATCCCAGGACCCTGGGATCATGACCTGAGCCGAAGGCAGACGCTTAACGACTGAGCCACCCTGGTGTCCCTATATATATTATTATTTTTTTTTTAAAGATTTTTTATTTATTTATTTGACAGAGAGAGACACAGCGAGAGAGGGAACACAAGCAAGGGGAGTGGGAGAGGGAGAAGCAGGCTTCCCGCTGGGCAAGGAGCCCGATGCGGGGCTTGATACCAGGACCCTGGGATCATGACCTGAGCTGAAGGCAGACACTTAACGACTGAGCCACCCAGGCGCCCCTATTCCGTGATTCTTTAGCCAACTCCATCCTTAGGTTGGGTTTTGTTTCTTTTCCTTGACTTTTTTTTTCCTTCAGATTTTCACATTTATAGTTTTGTCTGTTACTTGGTCTTCCATACACCTACTACTTTTTGCCTAGAAGATGTGAAACATCTCATCTTCGATGTGGTAAACAGGGTCGGGATTCTAGGGTTTCTCCTTTCTGCAGATGCTCTACCCCATCAAAGTTGGGGCCAAAATGCATTTGTGGTCAAAACTCAGTTGAACTAAAAGTTAACTAAGGTCAATAATTTAGCCTTCAAAGCTTTGCTTTGGATCTTTGTGTGAGGAGGAGGGGAAAGTAAGGATGTGGGCTGGGAGCTCTGGTGCCATGTTAATGTTATGTCTCATGTTTTCCTGTTAGCATCTTGTTCCTTCAGTTCCTATAGTTGTAAGCTGCAGGGATTGAGGGTTAACCTAGTATAGTCTTACTCCATTAAAGACTCCTCTCCAGTGTATTATGGTATATCTCTTCATACTTTATCTCATGATGCTCCCTTCAGCAAAAGTACTTTTATGGCTCCTCCAAGTCTCATCTCCAATGTCACCTGTGTGGGAAGCCGTCTTTAATTCCTCTAGCCTGGGGTTGGCAAACATTTTCAGTAAAGAATCAGAGAGTAAATATTTTATGCTATACAAGCCAAGAGCAATGAGAGTGCCACTTAATGCCTCAGTCTTAATGATTTCACTCTACCACTGTAGTGCAAAAGCAGTCATAGACAATAGACAAATGGGAGTGGCTGTACAGCAATAAAACTTTATTTATAAAAACAGGCAGTGAGCTAGATTTGGCCCATGATCTATGATTTATTGACCCCCTACTTTACTTAGATATTTCTTTTCCAACCTAATTGTTCACGCCTCCATTATCACATTTGTACTGTAAGTTTACCTCCATCAGACTATGAGCACCTTGAGAGCAAGTATTCTGTCTTTACATCTCTCTGAACTGAGCAAAATGGAACTCCTAATGATTACAGGTACTCTGTAAACATTTATGGGAAAAGTGGGGCAGAAAGGTAGGAAGTGGTGGGGTTCTCAATTAAGTAGGAAACAGGATCCTGCAAATCCTTTACTGATATAGGCAATTGAATATGAACTTCTCCTAGTAACACGAACAGATGTTGTTTATAAAATGGCTGTGTTAGGCTCTTCAGCAAGTTTGCATTTGGAGATTTATATATGTGGTAGCCAGCCTCCGAGATCGCCCTTAGTAATCCTTACATCCTGGTACTGATACCTCCTCCCATGCTGAACCATGACGATCTAGTAACCAATAAAATACTGTGGAAATAAAGGTGTATGACTTCTGGGGCAAGTCATAAAAGACATGCGGCTTCTGCCTTGCTCTCTCTTGGATCACTCTCTCTGGAGGAAACTAGCTACTATGTCTTGAGAACAAGCAACTGTATGGAGTGGTCCATGGAACAAAGAAATGAAGCTCCTTGCCAACAGCCACGTGAGTGAGCCATCCTGAAATTGGATCTTTCCTTCCTCCGTTAAGCCTCAGATGACTGCTGTTTCAATTGACATTTTGACTATAAACTGATGAGAGATTCTGAGCTATACTACTTAGACTCTCCTGAAATCCTATGAAATAATGTTTATTATTGTCTTAAGCTGCTAGTTTTGGAAAATTATTTGTTATACAGCAATAGATAACATACAATATGCTAAGTGGCTTTCATTCTATCTAAAATCCCTATAGTCTTTCAGAACACCTTGTTAGCATTTCTTCTAGCATTTAAAATATCTAACTCTATACTTGTTTAATGTCTGTCTGTCTCTTTCTTTGGGGCAGAGACCACATCTAATTTTTCATTAAGTATAATTCCCAGCATTCAGGAGGCATTCAAATATGCTTGTTGCTGTTGTTGTTGTTGTAAATATCTAGTAACAAACAAAATAAAGAATCTTAAAACCAAGAGTGATTTGCTCCCAATGTTTTGTGTCCCTAAAACATATTATTATGGTGCCTTTCCAAAAATCATCCTTCACATAGGATTAAAACATTTACATGCCTCTAACACCAAATAGGAGTTGGCTGTCTATGAGCTCCAGGAGGGCAAGGACCTTAGGTTATCACGTTATATTTCCAATATTTGCAAGTGCCCCCTATAAAGGTATTCAATAAATGCTTGCTGAGTGATAAATTAAGTGATCAGTTTGTGGAATGACTAAAGCTGGACTTCCCATGATACTGTACAAGACTTGAAATTGTGCCATATCACTCAGTATTGCACTTTGGGGAATTCTTTGCTTTGTTGTAGTATTACCAGTTATATTGAATTAAAAAATAAAACCCTGTAAATAATTCCTCTTGACCAAACCAGATTTAAATAAGAGGTCCTACTCAGACAGTAAATCAGAGCAAAGATAGTAGCATCTTTTATTTCAAATGCTGTTCCAGTTCAGCAGGTGGAGAACACAGGAAATAGATATTTCATAAGACATGTGGATCTACAGCCTAGTCCACCCCTGTTTATGCTGAATCAGCAAATCCAAGGATACCAAGATTCTGCAATTAGAAGGGCTCTCTTGAAAGACAATGCCATTCAAAATACTAGAAAGTTCAAGTGGTAATAGGACTTGGATAATTCATGATACATGCAATAGTAAAGCCCAGAGCACAATGTCTTGAGACTGTATAGTATTTACAGTAATACTTACGAATGGTCATGGGTATAAATACCATTATTATGGGTGTCAACAAGTTAGCAGATACTTTTAAAATTAATTTTTCTTTTGGGGCACCTGGCTGGCTCTGTCAGTAGAACATGCTACTCAGGGTTGTGAGTTCAACTCCATGTGGAGCATAGAGCTTATTTAAAAAAAAAACTTAATTAAAATTAAATTAATTTTTATTTTATGTTATTGTGAAAATTTATAAAGAACTATTAAAGTCATTCTCAGTGGAAAAGTACATCTAAAGTACATGTTGTACCAGAACATATCAATGATCTGTCCTGACTTCAACTAAGCTGCTTATACAAATTATATAATAAGTATACACACTAATTAAAACTAGCAAGAGTATCAGTTGATTTAGGGATGACTGAGAGTTGAATCAGTTAACTTTCTCCTGTTACTTACAGTTCCTATTGCAGTGGCTACTACATAACTTATTTATATTAATGTATCTATAGAGTTCCATCATTAAAATAATGAAGTCATATCTTTCACTAGAGATCCTTCTGTTGATGCCTTCTCATGCCATATACAAAGAATTGCTACAAAACAATAACAAAAACAAATCTATCTTAAATGGCCAAAGTATAATGACCGTGAAACAGAGATCCTAGTAAAGAACCAAAGACATTTAAGCTGATTCTTCGAGGGTATTCCTGTGCCGAAACATTTTCATTTAGATTGCCACAAAGGGGAGAGCACAGTAATGCCAGCGAAGGACCACAGCTTTTTTTTTTTTTAGGTCTTTCTTTTTTTTTTTCTTTTTAAAAGATTTTATTTATTTATTTGAGAGAGAGAGAAACAGCGAGAGAAGGAACACAAGCAGGGGGAGTGGGAGAGGGAGAAGCAGGCTTCCCGCCAAGCAGGGAGCCTGATGCAATGCGGGGCTCGATGCCAGGACCCTGGGATCATGACCTGAGCCAAAGGCAGATGCTTAACGACTGAGCCATCAGGCGCCCCAGACCACACAGCTTTGAAGAGGACCTCCTAACAGTGTCGAAGGAGCCACCAACGTATAGCTGATGTTCAAATGGAACATTCAAGCATGATGCTTTAGGACTGGGCTCTGTTTATATGATGTTGATATAAAGAGCATCTCAGCCCCAGTTGTGGCCTGCTCACCAAGAGCTGTTCATTGCAATGGTCATGAGGGAAGGAGCTTTGTTAACAGATAAAGCTGACAAAGCTGTTAATGAACAATTCCTAAGAAGTAACCATGAAGGCCTGAATTATAATTTTCACAGAAGTAGCCAACTTCATTATGTTCCAATTTAATATATCGAATTTCATCATATATTCTCAAGCTACAATGGCAATCATTCATTCAACATATATTTTTTAAAGGCCTACAATTGGGGCAACTGGGTGGCTCAGTCAGTTAAGCATCCAACTCTTGATTTCGTCTCAGGTCATGATCTCAGGGTTATGAGATTGAGCCCCACAGCGGGCTCCATGCTCAGTGGGGAGTCTACTTGAGATTCTGTCTCCCTCTCCCTCTGCCCCTCCAGCTGCTTATGTGCATGCACTCTCTCTCCCTCAAATAAGTAAATAAATCTTAAAAAAAAAAGGCCGATGATTTTCCTGGTACTGTTTTAGGTGTTAGGGGGGTTACAGAGGTAAACAAAGTGAACGAAAGACTCTACCCTTAAAAACTTACATTTTAGTGGTGGAAGACAGATAATTAAAAAATAATTAAAATAGGGCACCTGGGTTGCTCAGTCAGTTAAGCGTCTGCCTTCAGCTCAGGTCATGATCCCAGGGTCCTACGATTGAGTCCTGCATTGGGCTCCCTGCTGAGCAGGGAGCCTGCTTCTCCCTCTGCCCCTCCCCCCGCTCATGCTCTTGCTTTCTCTCTCTCTCTCTCTCAAATGAATAAATAAAAAATCTTTAAAAAAATAATTAAAATCTAGGTAGTATATGTATCCGATGATTCAAAAGAAAAATAGAACAGGAATGGGGGAAAGAGAATGCCAGGGTTAGGCAAGGTTGCAACTTTAAACAAGACAATGAGGAAATACCTCAGTGAAAAGGAAACATCAAGCAAAAATCTGAAGTGAGTGTGGGACTTTATAAATCGGCTCAGGCCGCCATAACATAATACTATAGATTGTGGGGTTTAAACAACAGACATTTATTTTTTAACAGTTCTGGAGGCTGGAAATCTGAGATCAGGGTGTCAGCATAGCTGGGTTCTCATAAGAGCTCTCTCCCTGGCTTGCAGACGGTAGCCTTCTTGTTGTGTTCTCACATGTCCTTTCCTGAGTGCGTGCACATGGAGAGAGAGAGAGCGAGAGAGAGCTCTCTGTCGTCTCTTCTTACATGGACACTAATCCTATTAGATCAGAACACCACCCTCATGACCTCATTCAACCTTAATTACCTTCATAAAGGCCCTATCTCCAAATAGTTACACTGGGGGTTAGGGCTTCAACATATGAATTTGGCTGGGGGACACAATTCAGTCCATAGTAGGGAGTGAGCAGTGCACATATCTGGGGGAAGAATGTTTTAGGCAGAGAGTTTGGGCCAGAGATATAAGTTAGGGATTTATTAGCACACAGATAATATATATTTTTTAAGATTTTATTTATTTGTCAGAGAGAGAGAGCGCACAAGCAGGGGGAATGGCAGGCAGAGGGAGAAGCAGGCTTCCCGCTGAGCAAGGAGTTCAATGTGGGGACTTGACCCCAGGACCCAAAGGCAGATGCGTTACTGACTGAGCCACCCAGGCATCCCATACAGATGATATTTAAAGCCATCAGGCTAGGGGCACCTGGGTGGCTCAGTCGTTCAGCATCTGCCTTCGGCTCAGGTCATGAGCTCAGGGTCCTGGGATCAAGCCCCGCATCCGGCTCCCTGCTCCGCGGGAAGCCTGCTTCTCCCTTTCCCACTCCCCCTGCTTGTGTTCCCTCTCTTGCTGTCTCTCTCTCTCTGTCAAATAAATAAATAAAATCTTTAAAAAAATAAATAAATAAAATAAAGCCATCAGGCTAGGGGCGCCTGGGTGGCTCAGTGGGTTAAGCATCTGCCTTTGGCTCAGGTCATGATCCCAAGGCCCTGGGATCGATCCCCACATCAGGCTCCCTGCTCCATGGGGAGCCTGCTTCTCCCTCTGCCTCTGCCCCTCCCCCTACTTGTGCTCTTTCTCTCTCTCTCAAATAAATAAATAAAATCTTAAAAGAAAAAAATAAAGCCATCAGGCTAGATGAAATCGCCAAGAGAGTGACTGTTGAGAAGAGATAACAAATCCAAGGTCTGCATCCTGCTGCACTCCAACCTTTAAAGGTCAGAGAAATGAGGAAGAAGCAGCAAAGGAGACTGAGATGGAGCAGCCAGTGAGGTAGTTGAAAACCAGGAGGGTGTAGTATCCTGGAAGCCTAATGAAAAAAGCATAGTATTTCAAGAAGGAAGGGGTGAGAGCTATGTCAAATAAAAATGAGGGCTGAGTCCTGGCCATTAGATCAATAACATGGAGGTTACTGGTGACTTGATCAGGAACAATTTTGATGCAGTGTTATGGGTAAAAGCCTGGTTGGAGGAGAATCAAGAGAGACTGAGTGAAGAGGAATTTAAAACATTGAGTAGAAAAGCAACAAAAGATGGGGCACCTGGGTGGCTCAGTTGTTAAGCGTCTGCCTTCGGCTCAGGTCATGATCCCAGGGTCCTGGAATCGAGCCCCACATCAGGCTCCCTGCTCCGCGGGAAGCCTCCTTCTCCCTCTCCCACTCCCCCTGCTTGTGTTCCCTCTCTCGCTGTGTCTCTCTGTCAAATAAATAAATAAAATCTTTAATAAAAAAAAAAAAGAAAAAGAAAAGCAACAAAAGAAAAAGTAGACAAATTGGACTTTATCAAGATTTTAAACATTTTACTGCAAATGATAGATACCATCAAGAGAATGAAAAGACTGGGAACCTGGCTGGTTCAGTCACAGGAGCCTGAGGCTCTAGATCTTGAGGTTGTGAGTTTGAGCCCCACATTGGGTGTAGAGATTACTTTAAGTATTAAAATAATCTAATTATTTTTCAGATAAAAATTTTTAAAGATTTTATTTATTTATTTGAGAGAGAGAGAGAGTGAGGACGAATGCAGGGAGGGGCAGAAGGAGAAGCAGGCTCCCTGCAGAGCAGGGAGCCCCACTTGGAACTTGATCCCAGGACCCTGGGATCATGACCTGAGCCTAAGGCAGACGCTCAACCGACTGAGCCACCCAGGCGCCCCTTAAAAATAAAATCTTAACAAAAAAAGAGGGGCGCCTGGGTGGCTCAGTCGGTTGAGCGTCTGCCTTCGGCTCAGGTCATGGTCCCGGGGTCCTGGGATCGAGCCTGCATCAGGCTCCCTGGCTCAGCAGGGAATCTGCTTCTCTCTCTCCCTCTGTCTGCCCCTCCCCCTGCTTGTACACACTCTCTCTCTCTGTCAAATAAATAAATAAATAAAATCTTAAAAAAAAAAAAAAGAAAGTGAAAAGACAACCTACAGCATGGGAGAAAATATTTACAAATCTGATAAGGGACTGGTATACAGAATATACATTAAAAACTCTTAGAACTCAACAACAAAAAAACAAGCAACCCAATTTTTTTCAAATGGACACAGGATTTGAATAGACATTCCTCCAAGTAAGATATGTAAATGACCACTAAGCACATGCATAGATGCCCAACATCATTAGCCACTAGAGAAATGTAAATCAAAACTATAATGAGGGGCACCTAGGTGGCTCAGTTGGTTAGGCAGCCTACTCTTGATCTCAGCTCAGGTCTTGATCTCAGGGTCATGAGTTCAAGCCCTGCATTGGGCTCTGCGCTGGGCATGAGCCTATTTAGAAACAAAAAACAAACCATAACGAGATATCAAATCACACCAATCAGGATGGCTATAATCAGAAAGGCAGACAATCGGGGTGCCTGGGTGGCTCAGTCGTTAAGCATCTGCCTTCGGCTCGGGTCGTGATCCCGGGGTCCTGGGATCGAGCCCCACATTGGGCTCCCTGCTCTGCGGAGAAGCCTGCTTCTCCCCTCCTTCTCCCCCTGCTTGTGTTCCCTCTCTCGCTATGTCTCTCTCTGTCAAATAAATAAATAAAATCTTTAAAAAAAAAAAAAAAAAAGAAAGGCAGACAATAACAAGTGTTGGTGAGGATGAAGAAACTGGAACCTCATATATTGCTGGTAGGTATGTAAAGTGATGTAGCATTTTATTTTTTTTAAGATTTTATTTACTTATTTGACAGAGAGATAAAGAGAGAGCACAAGTAGGCAGAGTGGCAGGGAGAGGGAGAAGCAGACTCCCCACTGAGCAGGGAGCCTGACGTGGGCCTCGATCCCAGGCCCCTGGGATATGACCTGAGCCAAAGGCAGACACTTAACGACTGAGCCACCCGGGCGCCCCAAATAAAATCTTTTAAAAAAGAAAAAGCAGCACCCAGTACTGAATAGTGGCAAGTCAACCCAATCAAATTCTCTCTTTAGAGACATAGAAATGCCAGGTGAACAAAGGGAAGGCAAGTAACTGAAGCCTAAGTTGTTGAGATTTTAGCAGCTTTGTGGTAAGTATAGAACATGAATTATTTGTAGGGAAGTTTTCAATTGTCATCTAAAGAGTGAACCCAAACACCTCTTGAAGACAAGCTCACCCAGAAGGAACCCATGCACAGCACACTGGCGTGAAGTCATTTACTACCACTGATACTAGTAAACTAGTAGTGGTACAAATGATACTACTACTATTATCACCCATACGATATACATCTAATCATATGAAGCGTTGTCCAAGGAGTTTTCAAAGAGAAACCAAGTCATTTCATCAGGTCAAATCATAGTGTCAATAAAAAATTTTAAATAAATTATCTTTTGTTCAAGGGGAGCAGAAATGAACAGAAGTTAGAACATCTAATCCAACAAGGCTTCTAAACCTTCTAAATCTTCATCTCTTCTTAAACCTTAAGCCCCCTTCCTACCTTGCACTCAGCTAATGAATTTGCCTTCTATGTTACTGGGAAAAGAAAGGCAATCAGACAGGAACTTTCTCATCCTCTCACCACCAAATCAACCTCCTGTCTCTATCAGCACTCATATTCTCTGTCTTCTTTCCTGTGACAAAGGGAAAGTGTCCCTATTCCTATTAAAGGCCAATCAACTGGGGTGCCTGGGTGGCTCAGTCGTTAAGCGTCTGCCCTCAGCTCAGGTCATGATCCCAGGACCCTGGGATGGAGCCCTGCATCTGGCTTCTTGCTCAGCAGGAAGCCTGCTTCCCCCTCTCTCGCTCCCCCTGCTTGTGTTCCCTCTCTCACTGTGTCTCTCTCTGTCAAATTAATAAATAAAATCCTTAAAAATATATATCTTACAAAAAAAAAAGCCAATCAACCCACTTAAGCTCTGTGTCCCAGCCCCTTTAGCCCAGTCATGGGCTTTGCTAGCAAAATTTTCCCTAATCTCTCCTGCATCATTGATTCTTCCCTTTCTATTGAAAACATGTAAACATGCTCTAGTATCACCTTCCCCATACTTAAAAAAACTCTTGTCGGAATTTTTAAAAAACACTTTTGGAGTGGGGAAGGTTTTTAAAGTATGATACAAAACTCAGATAAATTCAACTATGTAAAAATTTAAAATTTCTGGAGAGAAAAACATAAATAAAGTGAAAAGACATATCTACAGCTCATATCACAGAGGGCTGATGTGGCTGATATATTAAGAGCTCCTACAGATGAATAAGAAAAAGACCGACGACTCATTAGAAGAATGAACAAAAGGGAGGAAGAGACAATTCAAAGAAATACAAATAGCTTTTAAACTTTTGAAAATATATTCAACCTCACTCAAAATAAAAGAATGCAAATTAAAGGTACAAGAAACCATTTTCACTTACTAGATTGGCAAAGATAAAAAAATTTGATAATACATTGTATGGGGAAACAGGCGTTCTCATCATTGCTCGTAGGAAATACACTGGTACAAATTATATAGAAACATTTGGCACCATACATATCAAACTCACAAATGTACTCACCCTTTGACTCACCAAGTCTAAGAAATTTATCCTACAGATAATATATTTCCACACATGTGAAAGACCTATGTATAAAATTATTCATTGCAGCTTTATTTGTAATAACAAAAGATTGGAAACCACCTAAGTATTCATCAGTAGGGATCACTAGGGGATTGAATAAATAAATTATTATATAATAACATAATGCAACCATAAAGAAAGCAGAAGACCTTTTTATATACCTATATAGAACAATCTTCAAGATACATTGATAAGTCGAAAAGCAAGGGGTAGAAACAGCATGTACAGTGAGCTACCATTTGTATATTTGTATAAAAGGAAGGAGGATAGCAGAATATATATACATATCTATGTAAATATCTGCTTGTATATAGAGTATTTCCAGAAGGATTTGTAGGAGACTAGAAACATTGAAATGAGGGAGGAAAAACATTGTGACTGACGGAAAGGTATGGGAGTGAGATTTTCACTGTATATCATTTTGTACCAAGTAATGTAATCTATTGAAAATTTTGTTTTTATTTAAAAATATTTTTTAAAGTTTTCCCTGTCCCACCTCCTCCTATCATCCTATTTCTTTACAAAACTACTCAAAGCATTTGTCTCTATTTGCTTGTTCTACTTTCTCATCTCCATTCTCTCTTTAACCCATTTAAAAATAGTTTTTGTCCCTTCCATTCTTTTTTTTTTAATATTTTATTTATTTATTTGACACAGAGAGAGCACAAGCAGGGAGAGCTACAGGCAGAGGGAGAGGGAGAAGCAGGCCCCCCGCTGAGCAGGGAGCCTGACACGGCTCGATCCCAGGACCCTGGGATCATGACCTGAGCCGAAGGCAGCCACTTAACTGACTGAGCCACCCAGGTGCCCCTCTTTTTTTTTTTTTTAAGAGAGGTTGAGAGAGTGGGGGAGAGGAGCAGAGGGAGAGAGAGAGAGAATCTTAAGCAGGCTCTACACCCAGCATGGGTCTGACATGGGGCTCAGTCTCACAACCCTGAGATCATGACCTGAGCTGAAATCAACTTAACTGACTGAGACACCCAGGTGCCCCTGTTTCCACCATTCTACTGAAACTGCCTTTTCTGGGTCATTATAACCTTTATCTTGCCAAATCCAATGGCCTTATCTCTACGTTCATCTTAACCTCTCAACAGTATTCAACTCTGTCAACTACTTCCTCCTTGAAGTCATTTCTTTTCTTGGCTTGTAGAATACTTCATTCTCCTAGTTTTCTTCTTGCGTCCTTGGTCATGTTTCATCTTGATTGAATCTTCCTCTTCCTCTATCTAACTTTTGAAGATTGACTGCCTTTGGCTCTTTTCTGCTCTATCCACACTTTGCCCTAGGTGATCCTATCTAGTCCCATAGCTCTAAATACTGCCATTGACCACCTAATTTATCATCCAGCTCCACTTCTCTTCCCTAAGGTCCCAAACTCATATTTCTGTATTTAGTTTTTCAAGGAACACCAACCTGTTTTCTAAAATATTGTGCCATTTTACATTTCCACCAGCAATATATAAGGGTTCCAATTTCTCCATATTCTTATCAACAATTATTATCTGTCTTTCATAGTATAGCCATCCTAGTAGATGTGATGTGATATCTCACTGTGGTTTTTATTTGCATCTTCCTAATGAATAATGATGTTGAGCATCATTCATGTTCTTGTTGGCAATTGTATATCTTCTTTGGAAAAATGTCTATTCTAATCCTTTGCCCATTTTTTATAATTGGGCTGTTTCAGGGTTTTTTTGTTCTTGTTGAGTTGTAGAAGTTCTTTATGTACTCTAGATATTAATCCCTTATCAGATATATGATTTGCAAATATTTTCTCCCCTTTGGTGTGTTGCCTTTTATTCTGTTGATAGTATCTTTTGATGCACAAAATTTTGTTTTAAATTTTGATGAAGTTTTAAATTTTGAAGTTCAATTTTAAATTTTAAATTTTGATGAAGTTCAATTTATCTATTTTTTTCTTTTGTTGCCTGTGTTTTTGGTATCATATCCAAAAAATCATTGCCAAATCCAATGACATGAAATTTTTCTCTATTTATTCTTCTAAGAGTTTCATAGTTTTCATACTTACATTTATATCTTTCATCCATTTTTAGTTAATTTCTGTGTATGGTGTAAGGTACAAGTCCTCTGCATGTGGATAGCCAGTTTCTCACTACTATTTGTTGAAAAGACTGTTCTGTCCCCATTAAATGGTCTTGACACCTTGTTAAAAGTCATTTGACCATATATGCAAAGGTTTACTTCTGGATTCTCTTTTCTATTCCATTGGTCATGTCTGTTTTTATGCAAAATGGACTTTTAAAGATCCCATTTTTAACTCTTCAGATTGACAATATATCAAAACATTGATAAATTCAGTATTGAAAGAATGTGAAGAGATGAGAACTTTAGAAAGTAATGTGGTAGTGTCAAAATTTAAGATATTCTTTTTTAAAACTTTTTAAAAAGATTTTATTTATTTATTTGACAGAGAGAGAGCAAGCGAGCACAGGCAGGGGGAGTGGAAGGGGGAGAGGGAGAAGCAGGTTCGCCGCTGAGCAGGAAGCCCAACATGGGGCTCAATCCCAGGACCCTGGGATCATGACCCAAGCCAAAGGCAGACGCTTAACTTACTGAGCCACCAAGGCACCCCAATACTTTTTTTTTAAGATTTGTTTATTTAATTTTGAGAGAGAGAGAAAGTGGGGGGAGGGGCAGAGGGACAGAATCTTTAAGCAGACTCACCGCTGAGCACTGAGCCTGTCGAAGGGCTGGATTCCATGATCCACGAGATCATGACCTGAGCCAAAATCATGAGTGGGACACTCAAACAACTGAGCCTCCCAGGCACCCCTAAGATATTCTTTTAACATAGCATGTGGGATCTTTTTTATAGAAATAAAAAGACTAGTGGGGCACCTGAGTGGTTCGGTCGGTTAAGCATTGGACTCATGATTTCACTCAGGTCATGATCTCATGGGTCGTGATATCGAGCCCTGGGTCAGGCTCCATGCTCAGTGGGGAGTCTGCTTGAGATTTTCTCTCCTTCTGCCTCTGCCCCTCCCCCCTTTCTCTGTCTCTCTCAAATAAATAATTCTAAAAAAATAAAATAAAAAGAAACTAGTACAGTGCTCGCTTCGGCAGCACATACACTAAAAAAAAAAAAACTAGTACATAAGTATATGTGTACAAAGATATTTATTGTGGAATCATTCATAGTGGGAAGAGCCTGGACTGAAAAATAGTCAGGTAGCTACTCTCTCTACATCTTTCTCTCCCTGTAGTCACATGTTTTCTCACCTCTGTTTCTCTCTGTATTTCTTCCTGGACTTGCAAATGGACCAACAAGGTCACCAGGTAGGAGTCTCTCTGATCTTACAAATCTTACTGCTTACTACCACCTTAGTCTAGAGTTTCCATTTTGCTCATATACAAATCTGCTATTTTTATGTCACTTTTATTTATTTATTTATTTATTTAAAGATTTTATTTATTTATGTGTCAGAGAGAGAGAGACAGAGCACAAGCAGGGGGAGCGGCAGGCAGAGGGAGAAGCAGGCTCCTCGCTGATCAAGGAGCCCAATGTGGGACTCGATCCCAGGACCCTGGGATCATGACCTGAGCCGAAGGCAGCCGCTTAACTGACTGAGCCACCCAGGCGTCCCTTATTTATTTATTTTTAAAGATTTATTTATATTAGAAAGAGAGAGAGAGTGTGAGTGAGTAGAGGGAGAGGCAGAGGGAGAGAGAGAATCCTAAAGCAGACTCCCTGCTGAGTGCAGAGTCCAGTACAGGGCTTGATCCCAGGACCCTGAGATTATGACCTGAGTAGAAATCAAGATTCGGCAGCTTAACCAGCTGAGCCACCCAGGCACCCCTTTTATATCACTTTTAATAGTTTCTAGTTGTCTGCCAAGTTTTTCAAGTTTGGCTTTTATCTCCTTGAACATAGTACACAGAGTTGTTTTAGTTTGTGTCCAGTGATTGCAACATACAGAATCCCTGTGGGTCTGTTTCCATTATCTGTTATTTCTCCTCCTTACTCATGGTGTCTTGTCTCCTTGTGTGTCTGGTTATCTTTGTGCTGGACACTGTATTTGAAAAAACAATTTTTTATATAAATAATTTTAGGCTGAGGATGTTGATATTTTCCTTCAAAGAGGATTTTTATATACTCTTGCTACTAGCAATTAGGGCCAATCTAATACAAGTTCAGACCCTGAGATTTTTCTGGACCACTTAGATGACATGAAGTCAGCCTGAAGTCTGTATGAGGGTTAGTTTACTTTTGGGGATCCCTTATACCTATAGTGCAGCATTTTAAAGGCCTGGTCAAAGAGGGTGATATGTCAGGGTCATCACCCTTTATGGGCCCTGGACTCCAACTTTTGTCCCCATCAGCTCTCAATACTGCCAAAAGTGCAACTTAGTTTGACAATCACTTCTTCTGAATTAGTAAAGGTAGTGAATGCTTCCAGACAAAAGGAGCATGAGTGTCAGGCTCATCTCTCCAAATTCCTTACCTACCCAAAATCTTGGCCCAGTAATTCCTCACTATCTTCTTAGTTATTAGATGCTTTTTATGTTTCATCCAGTTTGTTTAGCTGTCTTCAGTAGGAGGGTTGAGTTGAATTACATAATCTATCATTACTAACAATGAAAGTCCATTCAGTTTACTTTATTTCTGCAAGAGAAAATCTCATTAGCTCCAGTCAAGGGCCCATTCCTACTCTTGTGGCCAAGGGTCTAAGGTCATTTAATATACAGAGCATTCAATAGCTTTGAGAAGGGCAGGTTCCTAAGAAGGGGATATGAGCATAGAAAAAATGATTGGCATCTCTAATATACCAAATTACTTGCTGTTCTCTAAATGTACCCTCCTATATCATATTCCTGTGCTTTTTCATGTGCTGTCTCTTCAGCCAGGATTTGTTCCCCTCTGTTCACTAGGGAAACTCCTATTTCTTTTTCAAGACTTAACTCAAATAAGAATGCCTTATCTCAAAAACAAGCAAGCAAAAACAAACAAAAAGACACCTCTCCTATATGCTCTTTGTAATGTGCATAAATCTTTTCATAACAATTATTCTATACTGAAGGATAAGAATTATTACTACTACTATTATTATTATTATTATTATTATTATTATTTTGCTGATGTGACTTGACATTGTGCCAGACACATTCAACAAATATTTGTTGAGAAATGAATGAATGTGAGTAAAGAACAGCTTTTTTCTAAGTTTCCTCAGATCTTATGTCCTATGATTCTATAAAATTCCAACTTCAAAAAATAACTTAGTTCAGTGGTTTGTAATTCACTAGACCTTACTTAATACTTACAAAAACCTTTTTCCTTTTCCTGCTAGGAATAAATAATACAGGTATGTTTTGAGAGAGAGTAGACAATGATATAATTTTAGAGGCAATTTCCTAATTTTTTTTACTTTACTAGATTTGGTACTCTCGGATTCTGACTCGTTTTCTTTGTTTTCATGCTTGGAAGACAAGGCTTCAAACTCATTAGTTAGCTTTATAGCTACTTTGCACATTGCCCATCTCCCTCTTCATTCCCACAACCATCCCCCTCCATTTCTATCTCTTCTTCCTTCTAATTTTTCATTCTTTCTTTAAACAAAGGACATTCGCTGATCACACAACTGGTCAAATGTAGCAAAAGAAACACACAGCTTTATATCTACACAGTTCTGTAACTTCTCTGAAAATCAGAGACCTAAAGCATATATCAAGTTTAATAAGGAGTCATAGCAATTTCTAACAAATTCAGAACATCCCTCAGGGACCCCTATGAACCAGTTCTAACAGTTGCACTACAAGGGAGAAACGGAAAAATCCTTGTGAGTACCAAGAAGACACCTTTTGAAGATCTTTTTGAGAAAGATTAGGAGGGCAATGGCTAGATAGGCCACTCATTAGCAATCACTTTCACCAGGATAAGGAAAAACAGAAAGCATCTGTTTAACCATATTCCCAAAAAAGTAGAGACTAGGAAGAAAACATTCAGAAAGGGGCGCCTGGGTGGCTCAGATGGTTAAGCGTCTGCCTTCGGCTCAGGTCATGATCCCCGGGTCCTGAGATCGAGCCCCACATCGGAGCCTGCTTCTCCCTCTCCCTCTACCTGCCGCTTCCCCTGCTTGTATGCTCTCTCGCTCTGTCAAAAATAAATAAAAATCTTTAAAAAAAAAAAGAAAGAAAGAAAGAAAAGAAAACAGACAGAAAACAATAGCAGTTCTTCCAGGAGCAACAAAAAGAGAGTTGAAGTGTGAACAGTTGTACAAAGTTGGAAGGATACAAGAAAAAAAATACCATTAAGTAGTTGTTTCAACTCTAATGTGGCTACTGTCTTTAGAAAAGAATCAGTAGCCCAAAACTAAAGAAGCAAAATAAAAATGATAAAGTTTTACCCAAAGAATGAATCACAAAGTGGATTTACTAGGTTTTTTCCTAAAATATGCTTATTCATTAACAATAAGAAACTTCTGATATTCCATAGGTACTGATAATTTGAGCCATTTCTTTGATCTTTTGAAAGGCTTCCTTTTCAATTGTTGTAGCCTCAAGTTCCCAGAATCATTAGTGACTACCTAAGTGGTTTTAATATAATTTCCCAAGGCTTGCATGGGAATTTTCAACCTATGATATTCAAGAATCTCACATGCTCCAACCCAATATTTGTATTTTTTGTATACAGCAGAAAAAAATTATTTAAGTTGAGGGAAGGGCTAAAGAAAAGAGAGAGTAAACCAACACATTTTTAAAGGCTGCTTTGGCAAATGCTTGGATGAACAAATGGCTAACAAGGAAAAGTTAGGAGGTAAACCAGAGATGGAGCAAATAGTTGATCACCCTTTGAGAACACTCTCTTAAAGAGTACCTGGCCACTTCTGTAATATTTTTGCCCAGAACGTTTAACTTTAATCATAAAGAAATAATCAGATTAATCCAGATTAAGGTGTTATCTCCCCAAAAATGGCAATATCATGGGAAAAAAGTGAGAAATTGTTCTAGAATAAAGAAAACTAAAGAACTAAAGACACCTGAGGACAAAATGCAATCCTGAATTAAAAAAAAAAAAAAGCCATAGAGTAAATTATGAGGACAATTGGGAAAATTTAAATATGGATCATATTCTAGGTAATAAAATTGTGTCTGTGTTAAATTTCTTAAGAATGATAATTGTAGGGACGCCTGGGTGGCTCAGTCAGTTAGGCGTCTGCTTTCGGCTCAGGTCATGATCCCAGGGTCCTGGGATCGAGTCCCACGTCAGGCTCCCTGCTCAGCAGGAGCCTGCTTCTCTCTCTCCTCCCTGCTCATGCTCTCTTCTTGCTATCTCTGTCTGTCTCTCTCTCAAATAAATAAAATCTTAAAAAAAAAAAAAGAATGACAATTGTATTATGGTTATTTAGGTGTATTGGGCTAAATGGTGGCCCCAAAAAAGATATGTCCGTGTCCTAATCCCCAGAACTTTGAATGTTATTTGGAAAAAGGGTTTTGTAGATGTAATTAAGTTAAAAATCTTGAGATGAGGAGACTGATCTAGATTTTCTGGGTAATTGCTAAATCCACTGAGAAGTGTCCCTATAAAAGACACATAGAGGGGCCCCTGGGTGGCTCAGTTAGTTGAGTGACTGACTTTTGATTTCGGCTCAGGTCATGATCTCGGAGTTGAGAGATCAATCCCCGTGTGTCAGGCTCCACACTGGGTGTGGAACCTGCTTGAGATTCTCTCTCTCCCTCTCCCTTTGCTCCTCCCCCATCCCCCACCCTTCACTCATTTGCACTCGCTCTCTCTCTCTCTAAAAAAATTAAAAATTAAAAAACTTTTTTAAAAAGAGAGACATATAGAGGAGACGGAGAAGAAGAGGCAACGTGACCACAGAGGCAGAGATTGGAATGATGTGACCACAAGTCAAGGAATACAGACAGCCACCAAAAGCTTGAAGAGGCAAAGGATTCTCCCATAGAGCCTCCAGGGGAAGTGTGGCCCTGCCAACACCTTGATTTTGGACTTCTGACCTCCAGACTGTGAAAGAACACATTTCTTTTGTTTTAAACCACCAAGTTTGTGGTGATTTGTTACAGCAGCCACAAGAAACAAATACAGTAAGAACATGTATCTATTTTTATTTAGGCAATACAGGCTAAAATATTTAGCACATTTAAGAAAATGCCATAATGCCTGCAACTTGCAGTTTACTTTTTGAAAGGATTTTTTTTTTTTTTTTTTTAAGATTTTACTTATTTATTTGACACAGAGAGAGAGCGAGCGCAAGCACAAGCAGGGGGAGCAGCAGAGGGAGAGGGAGAAGCAGGTTCCCCGCTGAGCAGGGAGCCCGACGTAAGGATCGATCCCAGGACCCTGGGATCATGAGCTGAGCCGAAGGCAGACACTTAACCAACTGAGCCACCCAGGCGCCCCTTTTTGAAAGGATCTTAAAATATTTTTAAAGTATATATGTGTGTATTTTAAAGATATATACATACACGTATGTAACAAACAAGGCAAAATATTAATGTTAACATTGATAAATTTAGATGAAGGGTATATGGCATGGTCACTGCATTATTCTTTCCATCTCTATGTAGAATTGAAATTTGTAAAAAGTTAAAAGTTAGGAAAGAAGAATAACAGAGTACTTCTCTAGCTCAGAATAAAGATTCACTGGCCAGACTGGAGCTGTCGTCTCTTAAAAGCAGCATTTATGGTACAAGGACAGTTATTTCAGAGAGTTTCTTAGAAATTTCAAATCAACACTAGCAGCATCTGCTGCCTTATATGCCCCACCGAACCCTCAAGATGGAAGGGCTATGAAAAGTAGCTAATGTTTCTGAATGGGGCGCCTGGGTGGCTCAGTGGTTAAGCATCTGTCTTCGGCTCAGGTCATGATCCCAGGGTCCTGGGATTGAGCCCCATGTTGGGCCCCTGCTTCTCCCTCTCCTGCTCCCCCTGTTTGTATTTCCTCTCTGGCTGTCTCTCTCTCTGTCAAATAAATAAAATCTTTAAAAAATAATAATAATAACGTTTCTGAATGACAGAGCTATGTAGGCTCTATATCTTACTTATAATCTGCGGTGGCAAGGAGGTGGGGTGGCCAGTTCAAATAAAGCCAGGATGAACTTAGAAGATAAATTTATTTCTGACCTTCCTCTTCTTCAGATTCATGGTCATTTGCATTACTAATGATTCCACCTGCACACATAGGTTCCTTCCCATCCTGCCTTTGTGGATATAAATACAGAGACCATTAACTTGAAAGGTGCTAGTATGATTAAAGCCCTCTGGAGAAGAAACACAAACCTAAGGTAAAAGCTTTAAGAAATAATACAAATACTATAAGCAGTACTGAGACAAAACAAATTCAGAGTTCCAGTTAAACTCTTCGCTCTCAAAGTTGAAAATAAAGTGAAAACAATTGTTATAAGTCAGGAAAATAAATACTGTGGAAATTCGGAAAACATGGACTAATTGGTTCAATTCTGTAATGATACATGACCAAATGGCATCTGTACAAGTGACGAATAACAAAATAAACCAAGGATGTTGATCTGCATTCATACACGTTGCTAATTTAAGAAGAGAATTAGATAAATGTCTTTCTGGATCCTAATGATAAAAATATAATCAATTATTTCAATTTAATTTTCCACTCATTCGTTTAAATATATATTTTTAAAGATTTATTTATTTATTTGAGCGAGAAGAAGAGAGGTAGCAGGGGGAGAGGCAGAGGGAGAGGGAGAGAAGCAGACTCCCTGCTGAGCACGGAGCCTGAAGACCCTGAGATCAGGACCTGAGCTGAAATCAAGAGTCAGATGCTTAACCAACTGAGCTACCCAGGCGCCCCTCATTCATATATTTTTGAGCACCTGCTATGTGTAAGGCACTGGGGTTGCCATGGGGTGGGAGGATTTAAAAATAAAAGGTGAAAATGAGCTCCTAATTTCAAGGTATATGTGTATTATTTTTTTGAACTAACATAATTCATGTACCATAAAATTTACCATTTAAATTTAAAGTGTAGGGGGTCCCTGGCTGACTTAGTCAGTGGGGCATGTGACCCCTGATCTTGGGGTTGTTAGTTCAAGCCCTATGTTAGGTGAAGAGATTACTGAAAAAATAAAATCTTAAAAAAATTAAAAAATAAATTTAAAGTGTATAATTTAGTAGTTTTGAGTATATTCACAAAGTTGTGCAAGCATCATTGTTATCTAATTTCAGAACATTTTCATCACCCCCAAAGAAAACCTTGTATCTTCTTAGCAACCACATCCCATTTCTACCTCCTCCTAGCCTGTTGTGGCCACTAATCTACTTTCTGTCTCTGAATTTTCCTACTCTGTACATTTCATATAAATGGAATCATACAATATGTAGCCTTTTTAGACTGGCTTCTTACATTTAACATAATGTTTTCAAGTTTCATCCATGTTGTAGCAAGTTTCAGGAGTTCATTCTTTTTTATTTCTAAATAATATTCCATTGCATTTTTTGGGAAAGATTTTATTTATTTATTTGAGAGAGAGAGAGAGAGCATGAGCAGAGGGCAGAGGGAGAGGGAGAAGCAGGCTCCCGCTGAGCAGGGAGCCCGACGTGGGGCTTGATCATGACCTGAGCCGAAGGCAGACGCTTAACGGACTTGAGCCACCCAGGTGCCCCCCCACTGCATTTTTTTAAGTTTTATTTATTTATTTAAATAATCTCTACACCCAATGCGGGGCTCAGACTCATGACCCTGAGATCAAGAGTTGCATGCTCTCTGACTGAGCCAGCCAGGCATCCCCCATTAAATGTGATACCACATTTCATTTATCCATTTATCAATTGACAGACACTTGGATTGTTTCCACTTTTAGGCTATTATGAATATTGCTGCTATGAACATTTGTGTACAAGTTTTTGTATGAGCAAAGTTAATTAATATGGAATGATTAATTAATGTACTAATTATGTATGAATTAATGTGTATCAATTTATTGACACAGAAGTAATGGAATGTAGTAATAAGCATCATGTAGTGATTTTTATTGGTTTTGGCTTCCCAGCACCTATTCCTCCTTCCTACTAGTAAAAGTACCCATATTCTCTTCTGTGTAATAACACAAGGAAGCTTCCAAGGAATCTGACTTCACACTCAAATCCAGGGTAGACCTTTTTGACCTAAGGCCAGCACATCCTATCTCCATGGACATTAATTAGTTCAGTGACAGGTGAGTGACCTTCATTCAAGCCAATGAGATATGAAAAGATCTTTGCTGGGGCTTCTGGGAAAGATGCTTCCTTGTTATTCTGAAGTAGCTCCCTTGAGAGATGTTCTTTTACTACTAGAGATGAGGGAAGACATATAGCCC
The DNA here is from genome assembly GCF_964656455.1 of Halichoerus grypus. Classification (NCBI taxonomy): domain Eukaryota; kingdom Metazoa; phylum Chordata; class Mammalia; order Carnivora; family Phocidae; genus Halichoerus; species Halichoerus grypus. Next base: position 167,836,986 of record NC_135716.1, read on the forward strand.
TCCTAGAAACTGCTACAGCCATATTGAGATTGAGCATATTGAGCCATATTGAGCAAATTTTAGAAAATCAAATATTTTGAAAAAGAAATGGAAAGAAACCAGGTCTTTGGTAATATCATGGAGCCTCAATACTGAGGACCAAACTTTGCCTGAGTTTTCAGTTAATGACTAGTAAATTCCCTTAACTGTTTAAGCGAGTTTGAAATGAGTTTTCTGTTGCTTACAATCAAAAGATTACATCATAATATTAATAGAAACTAAATTTTTATAGCACTTTATAATGTAACTCTGAGCTATGTGAATTCAGTGGTGGACACATTGGATACAGCCTGAGGGAATCATTAAAGTCTTCATGCAGAAAGTGACATTTGTTGTTTTTGTTTTTTTTTTAATTTATTTATTCATGAGAGACAGAGAGAGAGAGAGAGAGAGGCGGAGGCAGAGGGAGAAGCAGGCTCCCCGCTGAGCAGGGAGCCCGATATGGGACTCGATCCCAGGACCCCAGGATCATGACCTGAGCCGAAGGCAGACGCTTAACCATCTGAGCCACCCAGGCGCCCCAGAAAGTGACATTTGAATTACAACTTGCAATTTAGAAAGCATTTACTAAGTACAATGGACTAAACAAAATTAAGCAGATTTCTTTTATTGTAGACCTTCTCAGAGACTTTAATATTCATTCATAATATATTCATAATGTGAATTATAAATATATTCAAGAGAGGGATATAATGTTTGGTGTTTACTTAATTTATTTCACTCTGAACACCTAGTAATATCTCAAAGAATCCAGCTGGCTTGATAAACTGGTATGTATAATGTATTAATGGGTGGCTAAAAGAGAAGAAAAGATCATCTTGGCCATCTTATTAGAAAATTTTTATGAAGATGAAGACATTTAAAACAAATTTTAAGAGATTGGCAAATTCTGAATAAGTAGAATGGATCTAGGTAGCTTCTTGACTAAGTCCAGTTCATCAGCTAAACCCTTTAGGCAAGAAGAATTCTGAAAGGGTAGTCATCAACAGTGTCATTCTTTAAAGTTTATCAGTAAGGCACTTTTTTCCTAGAGTCTTGGAGCAAATTCAACAAATTAAAGATAATAACTATTAGTAAAATAAGCTAAAGTGAAAAAATTTTAAATGTATTGCCCACTGTATTCATAGGAAATACCTGCAGAATGGAGGCATGAGTAATAGGCAACTGATTCCTTTATATTTGATAAAGCACCCAGTAATCAATCTGTTTGTCACATCTCGGTTTCACTATATAATTGTGAAAGAACCCTGAAATAAATACTACATCTTTTCAGCTCTGGCTATCTAACAGGAACAACTGATAGTTGGAGAAAACTCTGTAAGTTCGTAGGTGATAAAATTAGGAAATTAAGGGTTGTTACTTTATTAGACAGAATCATTAAGTGTCTAAAAACCCATTTACAATTATTGATGGTAACACCATTTACCACAGATGAACAGTCCTTTCTCTTTGTTTTTTTCAAATCAGGTCTATGAATAACAGAATGATTAAAGCTTGAAAAGGAAAAGAGATCAGAGATATTCATATATGTACCCATTTTTCATTTTCCAAAGAAAATTGTACAACTTTGCCATAAGTTGCTTTCAACAAAGGTTTGGTTTACACACAGAAAGATGGTGGGGAGGTGAGGATGGGGGTGGGTTTGGGGATGGGAGTGGGAGATTAACTAATAAAAGAAACCCAAAGACTCTTTCTAGAAAAGCTACATGGCAGAAGGAAGAAAATACAAACACTGGCCTTAAAACAAAGTCTCCATTGACTTCTTACATCCATCAGTCAGTGCTTATCCAAATTCCCCGCTGAAGTAGCATCTTGCATACCACACATCTTACCCATAGAAGGTCAATTTGTCTTCAAGCAGGTAAAGCACACAAAACCAAATTCCTGGGCTGCAAAGATGCAAATGCTGACAAAATAAGGTGTTTATAGGGAACTTCTTATCAACAGCTAAGTCTTTAAAGGTAGAAAAAATCTGAGATACTCTTCAAGGTACCAGATTCATATACCAAACATTCACTGCCAAGTTTTGCTACTTAGTGGCTGAGTTTCTAGCTGAATTATCTTAAAAATATATAAATTATAAGAAATTATTATTGCCTTTCCCCTTCCCTTTAAAAATTGCTACATTAGGGAGCCTGACTGGCTCATTTGGTAGAGCATGTGACTCTTATTTCAGGGTCATGAGTTCAAACCCCACATTGGTTTTAGAGATTACTTAAGGAAATTAAAAAAAAAAAAATGGCTACATTACTACTAGGACCCCAAGACTTGTTCATTACCTTAGTCTTTCACTTCCCTCATGGCAATTTTTTTCTTGATATTTTACTCTGTTCCTCTGAACATGATTCCCAAAGGTCTTTTCAAATAAACAATTCGATATTTTAGAAAATAAGGATATGGTATATTTTCAGCAGAGTTAAAGGCAATTCAAGACTCTACTCTCTGGGGCTTAACAAAAGATCACTCATTCATTAAATAATAATATTCTAATTACTTTCAATTGTTTCCATTGGACTATGGAATTTTTTATTATAGAGACAGATATTATCAACCACTATTTTTTCTTAAATCATTTTCAAAATATTGTGTAAGTATAAAATAATGCACTGAAGATACACAAATATACAAGAGTATCTTTCATTATCTTAAAATTATCCCAGCTACTCCCCCATGGTATCACCCCAGGAAGTAAAGATCATGGAATACAGCTATTTCTTCACCTTTCACCAATGGCAAAGATGAAAGAATGCATTAGCAAAGTCTGCTCTGGAATGGTAAAAAGGCAAAACTGAGAAAATAAGGAAGATCCAGGTGATTGAGGAGAATTGAGAACTAAGTAAAAGATAAGGGTGGGAAAGAGAAAGACATTGACAGATAGACACAAGTCCATACAGTTGAGCTGCAGGAAATATAAGATCCAGATAGAACATGGGTGCTGAGATAGAAAGATCAGTGTACTGGGAGTCAGGATATTGCATTCTTGCCACACCTCTCAGATACCAGCTTTATGATGCTAGCTTTTGTTTCCTCATCTGAAGTATAAGGAGGTTGAACAAACTGCCTCTGATATTCCATCTCTAACTTTCTAAGAATTGATGGAAGTCTCCCAAGTGGTGGAAGGTAATATAAGCCAAGATGGAAATTTGGAGGAATCTAAAGCCCAGCAAGAATCTCACAGAGTGTGCGGACAGGAACAGCCAGGGTAGGAAAAGAAACTGGGAAGTTGAAGAGTCAAGAGCAGATACTACATGAACTATCTCCAATCTCTTTTTCTACCAATGCTGTAAGAAAAGAGAAAATAACTTAATTTAATAACCTAAAATAAACCTAATAATGTGCTCACTGATATTAGGTTGAGCCATATAAAAGTGCTGATAGTCAGTTGTTACAAAAATGGCAATTTCATATGGTTCAACTTAATATTTTCCATTATCCCATTTGGAGACAAGGAGTCTTTGTATTGATGATAATTAACTGATTTACTGTGATTTACATAGAAAACAACAGATTTGAGTCCTTAATATTTTGATAAAGCTGATATTACTCAGTAACTAGTAGAATTATTAAATGCCCCCCACCATCTATTATTGTGGTTAGATTACTCTCCTTAAGACTATAATTCTAAGATGCTATAACCCCTTTTTGTCCCAGTATATTATGCCTTAATTTTCTACAAGAAAACTGACTCATAGAATCACAGGAATGAAAATATACAATTTTCTTTGGAGTACACAGTATTGAAGAGACCTTGAAATGGAGTGGCCTATGGAAAGGAGTTTAAACAGTAATACGCCATCACTCTATAGGAGAAGGGGTACAAATAATGCCATATAAAAGAAACCAACCATTTACAGAAAAGGTTGGCAGTAAGAAAGATATTGAACGTACAAGAGTAAAGGGGTGTCCCAACTATACAGCTCAAAAACTTCAAATTGATCCTTGCCTAATAATGAAGGAACTGAAAGAGGCATTTACTTATGATACTGTGGTTCTCTAGTAGAAGGAACTAGCTCTAAGGAACCAAGACACTAAAAAGAGAAGTAAAAAGGGGTGGCTCAATTTTTGCCATCCAAACACAAACACCAAAGGATTCAGTTGGTGTTATAAAAAGCAGACTGACATCTGGAGATCTGAGTTTTGCCCCTAACTCTTGTCACTAACTTGTATGATCTTGAGCAAGTCTTCACCTTCCAAAATCTGAATTTTCACCTCTTCAAAGTGAGGAAGTGGAGCAATTGATCTAAAGCAATATAATTCCAAACGGACAGAAAATTTGAAGAGTAGTAGAAGGAACTCCCTGTCCTTTATCCAAATCAAATTTTATTTACATTTGCTTCATTTGCTTTATTAGTCTATCTTTACATATAGACATAAATATATGTATTTTTTTCTGAACCATTTGAAACTTAGAGACATCATACTCTTTTACTCCTAAATATTTCAGTGTGTTATTTATTAAGAACAAGGCCGTTCTCTTATGTAGTTACAGTATAGATATAAAAATTAGGACATTTAACATTGATACAATACTATTATCTGATTCACAATCCATGTTAAATTTTGTCAGCTGTCCTAAAAACATTATTTAAGGTTGTTTTTTTTTTCCTAGTCCAAGATCCAATCTAAGGTCACACATTGCATTTAGTTGTCATGTTTCTTTTGCCTCTTTTAATCTGGACCAGTTCCTCAGCCTTTCTTTTTGTTTCCTGACCTTGACATTTTTGAAGAGTACAGACCAGTTATTTTGTAAAATGGCTCTCAATTTGGGTTGACATTTCCTCATGCTTAGATTCAGTTTGTACATTTTTGGCAGGATTACCAGTGAAGTGATGTGTCCTCAGTGCTTCTTATTAAGAGATACATAAAGTCAGTTTGTCCCAATATCTGTGATGTAAGCTTGATGACTTGGCTAAGGTGGTGTTCAAGAGGTTCCTCCACTATTTCCCCTTTATAACTATTAAGTAGTTTATGGAGAGATACTTTGGAATGTAAATATCCTGCTCCTCATCAAACTTTCACCCACCAGTTTTAGCATCTATGAATGAGTTTCTTCCTCCATCATTCCATTTATATTTATTAGTTGTCATCCTACTGATAGGAAAAGCTTTCAATTTTCCTACATTTATATAATGATTATTTACTTATTTATTTCAGTGTGGACTCATAGACTCTTATTCAATTGTTTATAACCCATTACTAATAGTAATTATTTTTATTAAAGCAGGGCTTCTTAATCTTTCTTTGTACCATGGATTCCTTTGGCAGTATGGAAAAGCCTATAGACCTCTTGTCAGAATGTTTTTATTTTTATTTTTTATTTTTTTTTAAGATTTTCTTTATTTATTCATGAGAGACAGAGAGAGAGAGACAGAGGCAGAGGGAGAAGCAGGCTCCCCGCGGAGCAGGGAGCCCAATGTGGGACTCGATCCCAGGACCCTGGGATCATGACCTGAGCCAAAGGCAGACGCTTAACCGACTGAGCCACCCAGGCGTCCCTTGTCAGAATGTTTTTAAATGCATTAAATAATTACAGAGGATATCACATCAGTTTACAAAGGAAACCTAGGATGCCTGGGTGGCTCAGTCGGTTAAGCATCAGACTCTTGATTTTGGCTCAGGTCACAATCTCAGGGTCATGAGATAGGCCCCACACTGGGCTTTGCACTCAGCAAGAGTCTGCTTAAGATTCTCTCTCCCTCTCCCTCTGCCCAACCCCAAAACAGATAAATAAATCTTTTTAAAAAAGAGCTTTATAAAGGAAACCTATTATACCAAAATAGTTATCAAAATATTAAAAATTTACATCACAATGTGTTTCTTTATTAACACATTAAATAACAAGGTCTAGTGGTAAAGGGTGCAAACTATATCAACATGTCCACAACAACTACAGTGTGATAGGAAATTATCTGTGATTTCTATCAATGAAATTCACAAGTACTAGTATTGCTAATACTGCTGTGATTTTGTTACTAACATTCATACTAAAAAGAAATGCTAGGGATGCCTGGGTGTCTCAGTCAGTTTAAGCGTCTGCCTTCAACTCAGGTCATGATCCCAGGGTCCTGGGATCGAGCCCCGCATCGGGCTCCTTGCTGAGCAGGGAGGCTGCTTCTCCCTCTGCCTGCTGCTCCCCCTGCTTGTGCTCTCTTTCTCTGTCAAATAAATAAATAAAATCTTAAAACACACACACACACACACATACACACAAGAAAAACCATAGGTGAAGAGTCCAGGGCCCTGTAGAACCAAGGCAAAAAAGTGGCCCCCTGAAGAATGGCCTGGAGCTGATTGTGGATCCAGCAAGACCCAGCAAGGTAGAGAAACTGAAGCCCAAATAAGAGGAATGACATACCCAGGATGCCACAAAGAATGGAGTCAGAAGCAGTGGCCAGAAAAGTCATCTTTAGAAGGCTTGGTGAATGAAAAAACTTAATGGGCAGCTATTCAAACTGTGGCTTCTAAAATGACTGAAGAAACAGAAGCCTTATGAATTCCAGCTTGGATGCAGGACTAACAATAAGGATCTGTTTATGCTATATGACACAGAGGTTGACAATAAAGGGGGACAAAAGGCCCAAATTCCATTAGGATAAAGGGGATGACTTGTGTCAATTTTTCTATAGGTTTTAGTCTACAGTGTGATTTTCCCTTAAGAAATCAAACAGTGCCATTGTTCTCCCAGATCAGTGATAATAAACCATAGCAGCTTGACTCTTAATGTCTACGTGGTACTATTGCAGGTTATGAGTAACAATATAGTCGCATAAAATAATTTTTTTTTACATAAAAGAATTCTGAAAATCATCCGTAGATTTAATAAAAAATAGTATTTTCACATGTAATTTTTTCATTTTACTTAAGAAAGACTATGTTCTTGAGGTTCTCACAATTTAACTTCTGAACTTAAAAGTTAAGAAACAAAATGAGATTGAGCTGAAAACCTAGTTACTTATCTTATAGACCACCCCATGAGAGGCATCAGTTTGCAGACTAGGATGTAACATCAAGGTGGAAGTTCAGTGAACTCTGGAAGCAGAAGCAAGGGCCCAGCACACACATTTAGAGTAGCTGAATGGAGCTAAAACTTAAAAAATCATTTTAGAAGGGTAACTTTAAAAAAAAAGATTTTATTTATTTGACACGGGGTGGGGAGCAAGCACAAGCAGGGGGAGCAGAGGGGCAGAGGGAGAAGCAGGCTCCCCGCTGATCAGGGAGCCCGATGTGGAGCTCAATCCCAGGACTCTGGGACCAGGACTGGAGCCGAAGGCAACCGCTTAACTGACTGAGCCACCCTGGCGCCCCGAAGTTTTTTTTTTAAGATTTTATTTATTTATTTGACACACACATACAGAGAAAGAGCACAAGTAGGCAGAGCAGCAGGCAGAGGAAAAGGGAGAAGCAGGCTCCCCACCAAGCAGGGAGCCTGATGCGGGGCTCGATCCCAGGACCCTGGGATTGTGACCTGAGCCAAAGGCAGGTGCTTAACTGACTGAGCCACCCAAGCACCCCTAGAAGGGTAACTTTGAATAATAATGTTCAAATGCAATGCTTTCTAGATTGATCAAAAGTATTTAGATTTAAGTTATATTTAATCTCTTGACTTGTAAGTGATTTTCTTTGGGGGTGGCTGGGTAAGAGTTTCGGGTCTGTCTAAACTAACCAAAGGATCTCCCCACTCCTGCTTTAGGAAGTTTGAATTCCACTAGAAACTAGATTTTACTTCTCTACCACTGATCTTCCTTAAAACTCCTCACCAAATCTATGTACGTTGGCAAGTGCTTAAATGCAAGACTATTCTATTCTTCCTGAAATAAAAACTGTTTGTGAACACTCATGCAAAGTTAAACAGTACATAATTCCTAAGGCTTCTTTCTTCACTTAAAATCTGAAGACCTGCACATCCTTACACTTACACTTTTCTTTCCTGCCATTCCTCCGATCTTATTTTTCAATACTGGACTGTGTCCTTATTCACATTTCCATTAAATCACTGCCCACTCCTGCTCCTTTCTGTTCAGATGGTTCTTAACTATTCATTGCTCCCATTTCTTGATCTGCATGTTCAGAACCTGAGAACTGCACATGAACAAAGGGGGAGAATTTTGTAAACCACAAGTTAATATATAACTTATGTGATTTTAAAAAATGACTTAATTAACTATAATGAATTTTCACTGATTTGAGCCTATGATAGAGAGTTTTATCTCCACTACTAGATTGCATTTTAAGAATAGCCCTGTCTTGGGGCACCTGGGTGGCTCAATCGGTTGTAGGTCTGACTTCAGCTCAGGTCATTATCTTGGGATCCTAGGATGGAGCCCCTCCTTAGGCTCCACAATCAGCAAGGTGTCTGCTTGTCCCTTTCCTTCTGCCCCCTCCCCCTGCATGGTGCTCTCTCTCTCTCTCAAATAAATAAATAAAATCTTTAAAAAAATAGCCCTGTCTTGTCCAACTTTATATCCCACAAAAGACCTAATACTGCTATCTATGCATCTAGGAAGTATCCATTTGCTGAACAAATGTTCAGAAAGTGTTAGCACACAACACTCTTAGTGTACTTAACAAAAAACTCTCTTGTAACAAATCTGGACTGGTTCTTAAGACCATGGTTATGCTTAGAAGGCATCAGCCCAATAAATAATTTAGAAATATTTACAATAGAGGAAAATCATGATAAAAGTGTCATTCCAAGCCAAACATAACAAAACAGATCCATATTTACAATGCTTGGTATAAGACTCAAAACATTTGAATCTGAATTAATGAATCTCTAGACACACATAAAATTACACAGCTTTCCTGTTTCCTTTCGTTCCCAGTTATATCTTTAAAGTTTGAGGTACACAAAAAGTTTGCAGTGCTTCCAGATTTCTCTATGACATCTCTATGCAAGCCTCTCACAGACTCGAGATAACTCTAATTAGAGCTGAAGCCCATGGAAGAACTGACTTTGGGAAGAGGGGGAATAAAGGATAATAATAACCAACCACATTAACAAAAAGGAAAAGTTATCTTTTAAAATAAAATTGTAGTTTTTTTTAATCGAGTAAACAAATGCTATCAAAATGTATTCAAAACCTTAAAAAATGATCTCAAATGGGGGGAGGAACAAGAGAATTACAAGATCTAAGAGAAAACATGACACATCACGTTAAAAAACGATTTTACATTGAACGAATAACCTCTCATCACCTCTAAACGCCTCTGTCTAGGATCTCGAATTGGCCCTTCTTCTGACGTACTAAACGCTACATAGTTGGTTTGGGGTAAATTGTTTTCTATGGCTTTTGCTAACTGGTCCGTTGTAGCTTGCCCTGTAGGACTGAGGGTCCCAAGATAAACCCTGGGGGGGCTGTCTTTCCAAGGTTGCTTAAAACTGTAGGAAATCGAGGGTTTATCTTTCCAGTGCCATTTATGGTTTGATTTGGGGAAGAACTCGAAGTCTTCGGAATCCAGCCTGTCAGAGCTCTGGATCTTAACTTCCCCATCTGTAAAATGGAGCAGGCGATCGCCACTTAGAGGAAGAATTACAGGATCACAACCCGTGGCTCCGCCAACGTGAAAGCACCCATCCAGTTGGGGCAAGGAGTAGGCGGCGCGCTGAAAAGAGCGAGAACAGGGCAGTTCGCAGGAAGTGCTTCAGGGTTGGGAGGGGAAATAGAGGGCGGAGGCGGGAATGTGAAAGCCGAGCGCTAGCTGCGGAGTTTGTACCGAAGCTCGGGGGAGGCGGGGCGAAGCTGAGGTGAAGGGGTTAGTCAGTGGATAGGCAAGACGGGCCACCTCCCCCGAAAAGAGAGGGCTGGGTGCGGGGGAAGCTCTGAGGTGGCGGCAGAGGAACGTGGGGGGAAGGGGAGAGCGAACGCTCTCAGGAAAGGGGCGGGAAGCGCGCGCCAGCGCGCGCATGCGCGCGCCCAGCTCCTCCAGCTCACAGGCCTGGGCTTCTGACCGCGCGCCGAGCGCCGACGGTGCGGACGTTAGAGAAGGAGGAGTCACGCTCCCCCTCCTCGCCCCGCCGGGACCCGAGAGTCCTGCCTCGCGTACCCCGTGGTGGCGGGTCGTCACTTTTTTCTTCAGTGGGGATTTAGGTAGCAGGGAAAGGAAACACGTTTCTCTCCCTTGCTCTTTTCCTCCCCCTCCCCCACGAAAAATGGGACGGGAGGTCCTGGGCGTGTCAGGGAGAGTCCGCTCCGGGTTTTCCCGCCCACTTTAACTCCGTGAGCGCTTCGACCGCGCGGCGCTTCACTCCACCGGGCGCGCCCGAGCCCTCCGCCGGAACTCGTTCCGCCTCCCCCACACATCTTTCTCCGGCAATGCAAAGTGGAAGCTCGGACCTCTTTCCCTGAGCTCCTCAGGCCGGGCTGTCACCCCCTGTCTTTTCGGGGTTGCGACTCTGACAGCCCCTGGCAGCTAGAATTCTCTATTAAGGTTGCTCTGAGGGACTATTTGATGTCTCCGTGCGCTCGGTGGTGCGGCCGCGCTCTGAGCTCTTCCTGGAAACTCCCGCCTCGGGGAGCCAGGAGAGCCCGGCCGGGGGGAGGGGAGCGGAGGGGACGCGCACGCCCCCTGTCCCGGGGGAGGGCTCCGCGCCCCCGCCCTCCTCCCCGCGGGGAGGGGAGGGAAGGCGCGAGAGGGGGAGGGGAGGGAGCGGGGCGCGGAAACGGGGGGGGCGCGGCTTCCCGCCCCACCCCCCGCCTCGAGAACAACGGGTTCCCGCTGCTGCCCCCTGCCGCCCACAGCGCCCCGCACCCCGCGCCCCTCCCCGGCCCCGAGAGGGGCGTCGGGGGCGCCGCTGCCGCCGGGGCCGTGGGAACCGGAGCCGAGACTTACAAGAACTGACCGGTTTCCTGTCAGAAAACTTCCAGTTACTTTAGAGAAGCCGGTTGGGCCAACTTGGTCCCAGCCGGAGTTGGCCACATTTTCACTACAGCCTGGTGACCTCCCTTCTACTTTAAAACAACGGGGAATAATCTTGGGGGAAGCAGTCGGTTGATAAAACCAAGAGCAACACCACGTTGCACCTCTCCGACTCAAAGGAAATTAAACAAAATACTGATTGTGAGGAATTTTTAAAGGGCCACCAAACAGAAGGACCTCGGGTTTTTCAAGTTAAAGCCCCCCCGCGCCCCCGCAACTGTATGAACACAAAGATTTAAGTCGTGAGAGTTTACCACAGCAGTACATCTGCTTGTAAGCTTACTTAGTCTGTAGTCTAAAAAACCTTCGTGAACTTTTAAAAAGACGTTTGTTTCTGAATCCAACAGGAAAAAAACCAATTCGAAAGAGCCTGAAAAAGTTCAATTAGAATAGCAGCCACATTTCAACATTTCCCAGATTTTGCAATATTAAACTGTGAGGGTTTGTGCCAAATTTTAAGGCAAGAATTCTTACTGCCAAATTACAAATTTCTCAAAATGAGGGGTGTTCAACCAAATTGCTGCCAGACCCCATAAACAGGCACTAACAGCACTGCTATAATTACACATTATCTCCCTCTCAGTCTTACTTGATTCACTGCCGGATAAAATCCTCATCCCGGGCGTCACTAGCTGGCCTTTTTCTGGGGCTGAACAATCACACACCTCCCATTCCTCAGTTCACCCAATGCCTCTTCAGTTGTATAACTGCTCCTCTATTCCATTCTTCACAGTCCATCTCTTCCTAAAATGTAACCCAATCAGATAGGTTATTTTCACCCCAGCTTCCCTAGGGACTAAGAAATGAAGAAGATGAAAACAAATTTATCGGAATTACAAGAAAAATTTCTTCTTTGAAGAAAAGGATTTAGGCCAAGAAACCAAATTTGTTGTTGAACTCAAGCCCCCTACAGGGATTTAGCATAGTGGGTTGAATGCAGTTAAACCAGCTTAATCACTTTCTTTGTTCTGGGCTCTTTGCATTTATTTAATGTTGTATTTTAACACGATTTGACACAACCTATACTAATTTCTTCTGTTAGTGTAGAGTCTACATTGTAGACCATACAACATTTAGCAAACTTAAGTTTCTGTGGAAGCTTTGGCATTTTGTAGACTTCTGTACTAAACTGCTATATGACCAAGACTGAAGAAGAGGGGTGGTTTTGGGTGGGGGGAGGGTGGGTAGGAAGTCATGTTTTCATTTTTTAAATCCAGAGATTTTTAAAGCACAAAAGATTGGCCATTGTAGATCACTTAATTCTTTTGGTAGGATCTGTAGCTCTACGACCCTCACTAGGAGTCGTATTTACTCATTTTTGTCTGAAAGTTTTGTTGTTGTTGTTGTTGTTTCAGTGGGAAGAAAAGAAAGATAATGCTGGATCTCATCCCCGATAGATTTTAATTCTTCTAGCCTTTCTCCCTCTTAAATAACAATTCTATCGGGGCTTCTCACCAGCCCCAGATTGAGGGGTATTCATTCACAAATGACTCTTGAGCCTCCTTCTGAAAGTCTGCTTCCTTATAAAGCCAAAACCTCAATACTAAGGCTCAATGAATTAAGGCTTGTAAAGATGCAGGCGGAAAACTTAAATGCCTGAGAGAAATAATCGCCTTTCTGTTTTGGCGTTATCCAACATGCAGGAATATCTGCCCACTCTGTGTGAGCCAGACACTGTTCTAAGCTCTTCATATGAATTAACTCCTCACAACAGGCCTAAGAAGTGGGTACAATTGTTGCCACTATTTTACAGATGAGGAAATTGAGACACAGAGAAGTTAAGTAACTAGCACAAGATCACCCAGGCTGCAATCTGCAGAGTCAAGTTTTGAACCCAGGCTGCTTCCGTTATTCTTCTCATCATCTGAGCTGGTTAGTTATCAGTCTAGCTGTCCACAGAGTGAAGAGTCACCATTCGTTCACCACATTGTTCATTCAGGATGACCAAGTCCTGGGCCATGTTTTTTCCTCTGGAACTCCAGTAAAGTGAAATTCGTTGAGATTTGCTTAGGAAAAGCATTTTCAAATAAAACTACTCTCTTGGAAGCCAGCCTCAGACTGTTAGCATGTGTATTGTAAATGCTAACCAGGACAGATACATCCAAATGTACCAGATTCAGAACATGCCTACCTCACATTTTAAAGAAACAAGATGGTTAGAAAGCAATTTGGATTCTCTGATTTTGAACTAGGTAGGAACCAGGAGGTAAGGTGGGAAGAGATGAGGTGATAGGAACCAAGAGAAAATAAATGTAACCTATGTGCACATGCAGAGATCGGTACTACACTGCAAGGAATGAGGATCAAGGTCATGTAGAAGAAAAGTATGTGCATGTATGATGGCGGAACTAGAAAAGGAACATAAATATCAAAACCAAGTACATGGGAAGAGGAGGCAGTGAAGAGTCAGGTTGGGTTTTCCCCATATGGAGTTCAGATAAATTAAGATAAATTATGGAGTTCAGATAAATTAAGTGGAATTTTAGGCTAGATTGATAGAAATATAGCATCTGGGGGGTGCCTGGGTGGCTCAGTCATTAAGCGTCTGCCTTGGGTTCAGGTCATGATCCTGGGGTCCTGGGATCCAGCCCCGCATCGGGCTCCCTGCTCAGCGGGAAGCCTGCTTCTCCCTCTCCACTCCCCCTGCTTGTGTTCCTTCTCTCGCTGTGTCTCTCTCTGTCAAATAAATAAAATCTTAAAAAAAAAAAAAAAAAAGAAATATAGCATCTGGAACAAGGGGGGGAAAGCTCCACTTTATTCTGTTTAGACCACATCTAAGTAATGTGTTCAATTTTAGAGGGATATAATAAAGAGCAGCCACCCAAGATGGTGAGGAGACTTGAAACCCTGGCTTATGAGAAAGAGTTGAAGAATTCATGAGTGATAGAAGAACCATCTTGAAATAACCAAAGAGCTACTGTATGAAAAAGGAATTAAACTTGTCCTGGGGGGGCCCAAGACTGGAACTGATGATTAGGAGCTTTAGAAACACACATTTTAGCTCAGAATATGGAAGAAGTCATATAAATATGAAATAGACTGTCTTAGGATGTAACAAGCTCCACATCCCTCACTAGAAGCATACAAAATGCACATGGTGGCTGGACTATATAATATTCAAAATGCCTATCATCCTTGCTCTGCCATTCACTTAAACACTGTAAAAAGAGGAAAAACAATATAACCCACCTCATTAGTTTGTTGACAAGCACTTAGCACATAGTAATAAGTGACAGCACTCACTAAAAGTCAGCTGATAATAACATCCCTGAAGTTCTAAGATTTAGTATTTATAAATTTATCAGTGGGCAATTATCTAAGGCTTGTGTTTATAGATCACTTTTTTTTGGCATTATCAATATTATCCTGAATGGTGGCTTGGGTATCACTTAGCAATTTTAGGATATCCTGATGCAACTAAAACTTATTTAGTAGCATCCAGGGAGCAATTTTGTGAATTCTACACCATCAGGATTTTAAAAGTCGAATAGTAGCACTACACTGCAATTCCAGAGGCAAACAACATGATAAGATAATGTGGGGTGACTGTGGGAAGGGTGGAGAAAATAAACTTAATAAAATCTGGCAGACTGAGAGAACTTAAGCAGCACAGCTTTGTGTTAACTGCTGAAAAGCAATAGCAGCTGAGGTCAGCCTTACATTTCACATACAAGATACAGATGAAATGCGCTCATCTTGAGCAAAAGGTGTCATGAAGTCCATGAAACCAACTGGAAAAGCTGTGTACAAAGAAAGACAAGCCAACCAGTGATCTAGTTACCTGCTCACCCTGGGAAACAAGTTCTGTAAAGACTGCTATTTCACGGAGAATAAGGCTGACCTCAGTAACATCTTCAACAAAAAGAAAATGTGTGTGACTGCTAAAAGAGCCAATGAAGTTGTCTTAGCAATCAGACTTACTTAAGTTCTTGGTTCCTCCAACCCAAAAGGGAAAATGGAGAGGAGGCAGTACAGCTGTGGAGTAGGACAAAGCTGGGACTAGGATCTAGGCTCTGCAGAGGCTAGATGAGTGACTACAGCAAATGACTTTACCTCTTCAGGCCTCAGTTTTCTCATCTGTGGAATGGAAATAATAGCATACATAGCATTATTGTGAGGATTATAGCATCTTTGTGAGGGATTATAGGATCCCCCTCATAGCACTTTTGTGAGGATTTTAGGATATATTATATGTAAAATATACTTAGGGGGCACCTGAGTGGCTCAGTCAGTTAAGTGACTGACTCTTGGGGCGCCTGGGTGGCTCAGTTGGTTAAGCAACTGCCTTCGGCTCAGGTCATGATCCCGGAGTCCTGGGATCGAGTCCCCCATCCGGCTCCCGGCTCAGCGGGGAGCCTGCTTCTCCCTCTGACCCTCTCCCCTCTCATGCTGTTTCTCTGTCTCTCTCTCTTTCTCTCAAATAAATAAATAAATAAATAAAATCTTTAAAAAAAAAAAAGTGACTGACTCTTGATTTCGGCTCAGGTTATGATCTCAGGGATAGAGCCCTGGGACGGGCTCCACACTCAGCATGAAGTCTGCTTGTCCCTCTCCCTCCTTTCCTCCTCCTCTCTCTCTCTCTCAAATAAGTAAAATCTTAATACACACATACATACTTAGGACAGTGTCTGACACATAGTGACTAATACATTATCAGAATAAAGTTTTACTGGAGAAGGGGGAAAGAAATTGTGGCCATATTAGTGTTTGCAATATAGATTCTGCCGTCTAGAGATAGCAACATTATACAAAGGGAATGGAGAGCCATGACCACCACACAACCCTCTCAGGTGGTCACTAAAGGGCCTAACGCTTAGAACTCACATAATTTATAGAAGGCCAGATGAAATAGAATTGCAAGTGTCCTTACTCCAAATGCAAGGTAAATAATTTCCCTTCTCTCTCCTTTGGTTCTGTTTTTCTCTTCATGCTTTAATCATTTTGACACCAAGCTGTACAAAAGTAATTTAAAATTAACATGTCTGACACTTGGTAGCTAGCAGAACCTGATTCTGAACCCTGCCCCCTCTCCAGGGCAACCAAAAGTCTTCTTTGATTGGCTACTGGTCCTGCAGCAGCTGATGAAGGGCCCAGGAAAACACATCCAACAATTAATTTGCTAATTTAGTTTTCTGTTTAATTTGAAACCAGAAAATCCTCAATCACTCAGGAGCTTGGCTTTCTGGCTCAAGCATTGGCTTCTGAAACTTCTTGTTCGGTAGTGAGCAAAGAAACAGAAGGGGAGAAAGCTTACCTTCATAGGTACATACCATGCCCCCACGCCCTTCTGTCTTCAAGATGATTTTCTATAGGATCACAGTTCACAGGCCTTTTACAAGAAAAATTGGGAGCAACACATTCATATTCAGTGTAAATAAACTGCTTCCTTAGTTACAGGGAATTTCCAGCCCAATATGTTTTCAGGATTTAGAAAACTGCCTTAGGGTTACAGACAGACACGGAAGGGTTTCTACCATTAGAAGTAAGCATTGCCTTAAATTGTGAAGCAGCTTTCAGGTTCCCTGGGAACTTTTCTGTTGATTTTTTTTTTCTTTTTTCTTTTTTTCTTTTCTGTTGATTTTAAAAGGAAGAGGCAAAGGCAATTTGTATCAGAGATTGAAAAAATTTGTATAAGAGAGTTTAGTGAGAAGATACACACAGGTCCCTCTGGTAATTTTCCCTTTCTGGATAGAGTCTCAGAATTAAGGGGGGGGCGCGCCTGGGTGGCTCAGTCATTAAGCGTCTGCCTTCGGCTCAGGTCATGATTCCAGGGTCCTGGGATCGAGCCTCGCATCGGGCTCCCTGCTCAGCGGGAAGCCTGCTTCTCCCTCTCCCACTCCCCCTGCTTGTGTTCCCTCTCTCGCTGTCTCTCTCTCTGTCAAATAAATAAATAAAATCTTTAAAAAAAAAAAAAAAGAATTAAGAGGAGGGGGCAGGCCTAGCCATCAAGTGTGCACCAGAATCCATACCCTTTCTGTGACTTAGAGTGGATTTTGTTTAGTGGGTGGTTTAATGTTACTCCTTATTTTCCCACCTCAGTCAGGTTAAACTCTTTTGCCTGACTTCTAAGACCTTCTATAATCTGGCCCAACCCTACCTATCCACCCCTATTTCTAACTCTTCATCAAAGTATGTATTCTAATTTGGTCAGACTCCCTGTTCTAAGAACATGTTGCTCTGTTGCTGCCTCTGAACCTCTTTTCATTTCCCTTCTGATTTCCCCCACATGCTTCTCTTTCCTTTATTCAAATCCTATCCAAAACTCAAAATCTTATTTCCTCTACTCAATCTTCCCCACCACTGACTTCTCCCCTTCTGGTCTTCATATTGGTAACATTTGTACAATGTACCACAGGTTGATCACTGTGATGAAACCATGCTCAGTTATTTCTTATCTCATTTCTAACTTTCCAAATAAACAACAAAGTTCATAAAGCTGGGGTCCATGTCATATCCCTGGTATCCCTCACAGGGGTTCTCTAACCTGGCTATCCATGATAATCATCAGATGCTTGTTTTAAAACAGATTATTGGGGGCACCTGGGTGGCTCAGTCGTTAGTCGGCCTTAGGCTCGGGTTATGATCCCAGGGTCCTGGGATTGAGCCCGAGCCCCACGTCCTGCTCCGCGGGAAGCCTGCTTCTCCCTCTCCCACTCCCCCTGCTTGTGTTCCCTCTCTAGCTGTCTCTCTCTCTGTCAAAAAAATAAAATCTTAACAAACCAAACAAAAAACACAGATTATTGGGTTTTACTCTCCCTGAGATTCTGTTCTGTTAGGTCTAAAAGGGGACCCAGGAATCTGTATTTTTTGCAGGTGCTCCAGGTGTAGTCAGTCCCCTGATAGGAGTTGGAGAATCATTGCTCATAGCACACAAGAGTCATTCAGCTTGAGTAGGAACATTTGGGTATAAACTACAAAATATGTACTTATTTATATCACATGGTGACCTAATCAATGGGCATTCACACTGCCAAATTTACACCTCAGGGCACAAATTGGAAGGCAGATAACCTGGTTTACCTTCTGTGGCACCAGTCTGGTAGTTTGAAATCCAAATCTCCTTTCACCTTATGATCTCTTTGTAATTACCACTGCAGAGATCAGGTTGATGGAATTGATACAACTATAGCTGGTTAGAAATAGGGACTCATTTCCCATCCTTTTCCATTAGTTGCAATCTATAGTATTTGTGGAGTGGTATTTAGGGGCAAGAGGACTTTGGCATGTGAAAAACTGGTCAGATTCTGCCCCAGGCCCAACTGTAGAATTGGTAAAATGTTCCTGCCCAGTTCTCACCCCATATCCTAAATCCAACTCAAGTGTTAAATGATGAAGGATTAAGCTGTGATCCCCTCCTGGGGTACTTGTGTTTCAGAGGGAATCCTCTGGAAGTGAGAGGAGAGGATTATCTTAATGACTCCCAACCTTATTTGATAGGCAGAGAGCCAGAGCCCAAGATTTGGGAAAGCATTTTCTGAGAAGATGACCCCTGAACACCTCTCTGATACCTCCTGTACTCCACCATCTTCAATAAAGTGAACAGTGACCATAAAAGATTCCAATCATTGTTCTCAGAGCTGAGCGAATGGGACCCTTTCTGTTTAAATGTAGACATGTCGGTCTGCTGTGGCTAGTGTTAGAAGAAGCATCTGGCTTGCAGAGTCCCATCACTGCTTTGTCGAAATGCCATATTCTGGATTTTCCATATTCTTACACTACTAAATTCAAAGAGGGAACCCATGAAGTGTTTTTTTATTCATTCAACAAATATTTATCAAGTGCCTATTATGTCCTAAGTACTGTCCTATATTCTAGACATACAACAATGAACAGCTAAAATTCATGGAGGCTACATTATAGTGGGGGGCAGGGTGAGGAAAGGGCAAGATATAAACAAAATAAACAATTATATAATATGTTAAATGATAAATGCCATGGAGAAAAAATAAGCATAGAATAGAAATGAGAAGTGTTGGGGGGAAGTTTTAAATTTTAAACTGAACGAGCAGGGAAGCTCTCACTGACAAGGAGTAAAGACCTGAAAGAGGTGAGGAAGCAAGCAAGCCGTATAGATATCTGGCAAAAGGGAATTCCTGATAACCGGCTTAATACCTCTCAGAGCATAGGTTAAGAGTTAGGACTTGCAAATTCTAACCTAACTTGAGTGTCTTTGTTAAATTCACAATAATTTCCCCTTTGAAAGTTACTCGGTCCTTAAAGCTATAAAGGCTTCTAAGGCTCAGTTGAAATTTTCATGTTAAAAAGTAGATTTTACTTTTTTCCCTGAAAGCCAAATAGTACTACCGTAGTCACTTAGAGGTATGGAAATCCACCCAAAAAGCAAACAAGTAAAACTTCTTGAAATTTTCAGCTAAAAGATTTTCATTTATGTTAATTTACTTTAAAACACATTATTCACAGAAATAATTAGACATTGGATTTTAAATGGATTATTTGTTTTAAAAAATGAAAAATAGTTTCTTTCATTTGGTTCTCAGAACAAATTGTGAAATGTGTAAGACTGGTATTATGTTCAGTTTACACAAGAGAATGCTAAGACTCAGAGAGATTAAGTGCCTTGCCTTAGGTCACACAGCTAATAAGTGGTTGAGCCAGTGTTAAAACTCAGGCCTTTTGACTCTAAATCCCATGTTTCTCCCCTCTATCATAGCTGCCATTTCAGTTCCCAATTTAGGAAAATAGCTACACCACAGTATTTACTTACAGAATTTAAGCAACCTCTAGATGCCCTGTGAAACCACATCTGTCACATAAAAAAGAAAAATATCAACAGCATATTGGAAAAGCTAGTTGTGAAGTTAAACTTAAAACCAAAAGGACAGACAGCTGGCACCAGTTCCTAAGGCCTCAGTTTTAAAGGCTGGAAGTCTAAATCACAGAAGAAATATTATACCTTTCTACCACTGGGCTCTGGTACAAGGAATGCTTTCCACCTTGGTCAGAGTAGATGCTGAGAAGCAGCATAATGTTCCATTAAGCACTAAAGTTTATCAATACCCTAGTTCAGGCAAAAGGAGATATAGATAAAGAAGTGGTTATATTTCTGGAATTTGGTTCTTTCCCCCCATTTCCAAAACCACTGTGGTCAGGGCCCTTGTCACTTATTCCTCACATTTCTGTAAAAGCCTGCCATCTGGTTTTCCCAGTTCTGTTTCTCCCCTTTCTCTGACCTGTTTCTCAAACCTTTATTGTACATTCTCCAGATTAACCTTTCTGAAGTATTGTCACTCTTTTGCATAAAGACCTTTAATGACTCCAAAATGTAAGTAATTTCAAGAAAAGAAGATTCCGTTTAGTATTCAAGACCTTATCTAATACAGCCTACTAAAACTGACACAAGATGAAAGAAAAAATGTGAATTGCCCTATATCTATTAAGGAAATTGAATTTGTTATCAATAATCTTCCCTAACAAAAGCTCTAGGCCCAGATGGTTTCACTGGCAAATTCTAGCAAACATTTAAGGAAGAAGTAACATCAGTCTTACACATATTCTTTCAGAAAATAGAAGAAGAGGGAATATTTCCAACTTGTTAGACCTTCTCTAGCCAACCAGATCTTTGACACTCCTGCCCAACCACCAAAAACTGTGTTTCCTAATTACCCCACACCCCACAACATGCTGCATGCCTTTGCTGACACTTTCGCTTTCTTGGAATGCCCTCCCCACTCCTTTTGCCTATACAAATACTTTGGATGGATAAGAGTGAGGATTCTTAGATAATCTGAAGCTTAGGTTTATTCTTTTGTCATCTGCATGTGAAGAAGACAAGTACAGCCTTGAGAAGTGAGCATAAAAAAATAGAACAAATCATTGCTAGTACTATACATAGACATTAAGCCCAGTATAGTGTACAGAAAAGAAGAGTCAAGGGATTTTCCGATTCAACAGGGAGAAGTGTTTCCACTCATCAGTAAAATGGAATATAGAATTGTGCAAAATGTGAAGAAAGTGAGATTTTTAAAAAAGAAAAAGAATAGCAGCAGAATACCAATAAGAGCCTTTTATGTCACTCAAACTTTCAACAAATATTTATTGAGAGCCTACTATGAGCCAAGCATGGTGCCAGGCATTGTGCATACCCTTGATAGTCCCTGCCTTCATAGAACTTCCAGTCAGTGGAAGAGACAGACAATAAACAGAAAATCAGAATTATAAGTTGTGATTCACTTTTCCGAATGAAAAGAACAAACCTTGAATGAAAAGAAGGAATAATAGTGGGAACCTATTTTTAAATTATGGTCAGATGGGGCGCCTGGGTGGCTCAGTCGTTAAGCGTCTGCCTTTGGCTCATGTCATGATCCCGGGGTCCTGGGATCGAGCCCTGCATCAGGCTCCCTGCTCAGTGGGAAGCCTGCTTCTCCCTCTCCCACTCCCCCTGCTTGTGTTCCTTCTCTCGCTGTATCTCTCTCTGTCAAATAAATAAAAAAAATCTAAAAAAAAAAACCCACATCAGTCTTATCAATACATATGAATTGGCTTCATTTATCTATTAAAGAAAACATTAAAAAAAATAAATTGATGGTCAAGAAAGGTCACTCTGAGGAAATAGTTTCTTGCAGGATGAGAAGGCACCAGCCACTGGGGTGAGGGCCATTCCAGGCAGAGAGAAGAAAGTATGTGATAGTTCTGAAACTGGAAAGTTGTCAAGTTCTATTAGCAGCCAGACAGAAGGTCAATGTGGCTGGTGGGTTGGACAGGTAGGTGAGGCTAGACCATGCGGTATCTTTTTTTTTTTTTTTTTAATTTTGCTGACCCATCCCAGAGAATAGACCGTGCGGTGTCTTCCTGGATTTGGAAGGAGTTTGGATTTTATTCAAAATACAAGGGGAAGCAATTAGTGGCAAGTTAATGAGGAGAGAATTGAGAAGACATCAGATCCATAGTATTTTATTTTATTTTATTTTATTTTATTTATTTATTTATTTTTTAAAGATTTTATTTATTTGACAGAGAGAGAGACACAGCGAGAGAGGGAACACAAGCAGGGGGAGCGGGAGAGGAAGAAGCAGGCTTCCAGCGGAGCAGGGAGCCCGATGTGGGGCTCGATCCCAGGACCCTGGGATCATGACCTGAGCCGAAGGCAGACGCTTAACGACTGAGCCACCCAGGCGCCAGATCCATAGTATTTTAAAAGGCATTATTTGCTCCCAGGATTCAAGTGACATGTATTGAGTATTGCTGTACCAGGTAATACTCTAAGAATTTCCACATGCCATTCAATTCTCACCATAGACCTGTGAGAGAGGTATTACTATCATCGTTATCACTTTCTTACTGATGAAGCAGCAAGTGCTCAGAGAGGTTCAGTGACTTGTTCAAGATTACAAAACCCAGAAGCCATGGATTTAAGATTTAGTTTCACCTGATTCAAGGCCTCTGCTCATTCCATTAGATGATTTAATAGTTGCTCGGGCCCCAACGTCCACAATATACTTGACTCCTCTCTGTTTCTCATATACCCGTATCATGTCCATTAGCAATTCCTGGCACCTCTACCTCCAAAATCTAACCACTTGTCACCATCTGCAGTGCTGCCACCCTGACCTAAGACACCATTGTTTCTTCCCTACACTCCTACACTTGCCTCCTAACTGTTGTTCTTCTTACTTCTACCCTTGCACTCCTCTCTTCTGTTTTCTACACGGTAGCCAGAATAAAGCTTTTAAATAATAATTATCATATCATAAAACATGTCATTCCTCCAGTAGCTTTCCATCTCAGAATAAAAGCCTACAATGACTTACAAGTCCTTACAAAGTCTGCCTCCTGCTCTCCCACTTCCTTGACCTATCTCCTACATCTCTCCCTTGGCTCACTCTTTTCAGCTGCACTGGTCTCCTTCACAAGGAAACTCCTGTCTCAGGGCCCTTGCATTTGCTGTACCCTCTGCCTGGAATTCTCCTCCTTGTCATATTTGTATAGTTTTCTCCCTCCCTCCTTTTATGTCTCAGTTCAGAGTGTCCTTTCTGACCATCCTTTCTAAACTAAAAAACTCTGCTCAAACCATAATCCCCATCTCCCTTAACTCCTCTCTGATTCTTCATAATCCTTATTACCATTTGGTACACTACCTGTTTAGTTATTTGTTTATTGTTTGCCCCATCCCCAACCCACACCCTTTAGAATCCAAGTCCCATGAGGACAGGAACTTTATTTTATTTTCTGTTCTTAGAACACGGTTTTCAGCTCCTAGAACACTGCCGGGCACATAGTAGGTACTCAATGAATAGTGGCAGGTGACTAAAGAACAAAGCCTATTTGTTCAATGACTGAATGAACAGAAAGTCAAAGTCAATCTTCTGAGGATGGAAAAACACCTTGTAAACTAAGAAGTGGTGTGGAAGTTTATTTCTTTCAGTTGGTTCTTTGGTTTCTAAGTCTTAAGAACCACTTCTGAAATCCTTAACTAAATTGAGTGGAGCCCAATGATCTTGGTTTATGTAACGCTGCGTCTTGGTAGGCCACCAACTACATAACTGGTCTTGCCAGGGAATCCAGTCTCGTCTTCCTTGCCTTCAGTTTACCGGCAAAGCCAGCGAGGACCCCTTCTCTTTTCTACGGCACCCTTGCATGCCTTTAGATTTTTAGAGTTTTTATTCTGGGCAATGGGAGTGATGGTTGATGCTCTATCTGTGGTTGGGATTCTATACAGGGAAAGTCATTCAATTAAATCAAGCAGTATTGAATTCTTAATTGACACAAATGAGACAGACAGACAGCTGGAGGAGTGGGGGAGGGATAGGGAGCAGGTGCTCTGCATAATGGAGAAAGAAGAGGGACAGAATATAAATTCAAACTGATGTTGGAGAAGCTCACTTGTGAGTCTAGATTTTGTACCACGAGAAAGGTAAGTTTTGCCACAGCTTACTTTACACACAGAGGTGTGGTAAACAGTGGTTTCTCTGCCAAGGAGAAAGCAACAGGTTGCAAATGTTTGTGCCATTTTGGCTGCCCTGATGGCCGAATCTGCCTCTTTTCAGGTACTGTCATTTGTGAGAATCACTCTTGGTAAAGCCTGGGGTTTTCTTTTCAAGATAACCTAATCAGATAATGTTTGAATAAAAGAAAACACTTTTTAAATTCCATTTCTCAAATAAAGGGATTCTTAGTGCATGAGTTAGGAAGGTGAAGGAAAGCATATTTCTAGATCTTCAAATGCCAGATATAGGGGGCATTCCTGCAGAGAAGGCATGTCCCTTGACAACTCTGGAATTTCCTCTGAGAATGTTGGGGGCATTTTTCCTCTCAGCGCCCCCTTGATCAGAGCTTTGACTCCCCAGCTTAGACAATTCTTCTCTGTATCCATGGGAATTGCTCCCATAATTAGCAGTGTCTCCTGCCTGGAACACAGACAAGTAAATGTTCAAACCTGGCAGCTGATCCTGGGAAGGAGAGCTGATTAAATCTTCCCTGTTGAGAGGCACCTCTTTGATTTGTATGTGACACCTACATCCTCCACCTCAGGTTTGTCTGAGGGAAGCAGTTTCACAGTTCCATGTCTTCATAACCAGAGACCCTAATATTTAAAGATGCATTTGATCTTAAAAGGAGACCACTGGTTGCCTAAGTCAAGCGACTTAGGAAAATGCATAGGTGATTTTTCCTCTCCCCTGGCCCCTTCTCCACTAAACACCGCCCTGTATTTGCTGTGATGAAAGCTCCCACTGCACAGGTATCATCTGTGCCAGGGGCCTTGAGAAATAAAAGGAGTTCAGAACACCACTAAGTACACATAAGTATTAACTACAAGTGTAAGAGTGAAAGAGTGGGCAAACTATTTCTTTAGAAGTTTTAGTAACACAGGCTGGAACTGTCAAGCCGCAAAGTGAATACTATTGGTGATATTCCGTTCCAGGAAAGCTTTCTGTGGGAGGAGGTGTATTCTTATCTGGATGTGGCTAGGATTATGTACTACCATTCAAACATGTTCAGGAGAGACAATATCCATTTTCTTCTGACATCAAGGCAGCCTTTTAAGTTTATCCAGATTTATTTTGGTTAGTGCAATAAAAAAGCCAGGTTGGAGAATTATGTCTAACAAAAATAAAGCCATTGTATGTTTAAAGTTTCCCCCTGAAAGCCTGCTTTTAAAGCAGTTTGCTGCTCCACAGCCCAGCCATCTCGCAATACTTGCATTCAGGCAGGTTGGCTGTGAACAAAGCAAATCTGCTTCACACACAACAGCCTAAACCTACACTCTCAGGACAAAAGTTTTCCTTAGCAGTGTTTTGTACATGGCTCTGGTTAAGGGCCATTCACTTACCTCCAACCTCTTTCTCCTAGGAGACAAAGGCACCTTTGGGTTGCAGTGACACGGGAGAGTTAGAATCAGATTTGTTATCGACGTTGCAGCCTTCAATTTCAGTAAGAGGCTAAATGTGTCTATTCCAACTACAGGAAGGCAGTCTTTATAACCCCTGGAGCACTTGGCCAATTATGCACCTGCAAATATACCATACAGGACATTTCAGGTTCCTAAGCACTTTGAAAACCGATACTTAAACAGTCTCAAGGGATCCTATCACCCACCTCGAATAATAGCTGCTTTGGAATCTGTTGTTGGCACCAGAAAAAGAAAGAGTCCTCTGAAGTCATTCTAAAGCCATTTTTATTGTGCATTTTCAAACAAAGAACCTCACCAAAAGAACTTCTGTTACAAAATCAGGGTAGAAAGTCAAACTCATCTCATCTAAGAGTCAATTACCCTGGCAATTTTGTGAAGGGATGGGAAATGAGTGCTAGGGGAGAGAATTATGGGGAGGGGGTGGGATTGGCTTTTAAAATTCCCTGGGTGAGAAGGGTGTTCCCACTGACTCTAAACTCTAACAATTACAACAGAAGGGCCTCTGTGACTTTCTGGCTATAAACTTTTTTATGATTATTAACTGGGGAAATCTAGAATATGTGGAGTTTCAACCTCCATTTGCTTCTTTCTGAGAAATTTGGTTTTGCACAGAGTGTAATAACCTAAGGCTCAGAATTTATATTGGCTACCTTGATATTCCTTGCTGAAAAGCCACCTTCTTACATGTCTTACTTCTAATAAGGAGGCAGATGCCCTACATGCTGTTTATCTCAGGAAAGAAATACATGTGGGAAAAGAAGCAATTTTCTTCTCATTGCAATTAAGTCATGACCACCTGTTGTGGGATTATCCTGCCATCTGCTGTTCAAAAGAGAAATAACAGCAGACAAATGGGATGGATGAGGTAAAATGTCCCTAAGTTGATGAAGGGTTTTGGCACAGCTAAAATCTTCCTTCTTTTAAGAGTATTGCTCTCTTTTTATTATGGTGAGGTAAAGAAAATGGAATTCATGGCAGGAACGTTGATGCAGGGTCCCAAAAATGCGGGTATAATCCTTTTTGAAAACAATTGGCAATATTGTATCAAGAGTTGTAGAATGTTCTTCACCTTGACTTAATCACCACTCCTGGAAACCCCTTCTAATGGATGAATTCAAAATTCAGAAGCCATGTGTGTAAAGTTGTTCATCACAATGATCATTTTATATTGAAAAAAATGTTTAAAATATGCAACTCGGGGCGCCTTGGTGGCTCAGTCCTTAAGCGTCTGCCTTTGGCTCAGGTCATGATCCCAGGATCCTGGGATCGAGCCCCGCATTGCATCGGGCTCCCTGCTCCGCGGGAAGCCTGCTTCTCCCTCTCCCACTCCCCCTGCTTGTGTTCCCTCTCTCACTGTGTCTCTCTCTGTCAAATAAATAAATAAAATCTTAAAAAAAATAAAATAAAATATGCAACTCAAATATCTACCAATTAGTAAATGATCAAAACCATCCACTTGGAATATTCTGAAGCTATTAAAAATAATTATATTTTAAAAATTGTAACTACATGATGAAGTGTTTATATTATAATGCACCGTGAAAAAAGAAAAAACTGATTGAAAGAGCAGGTTAAAACCTAAGCATAGAAAATATTTTTTTTGGGGAAAAAAAAAAAGCCACACCAAAGTATTACCAGTAGTTCTTTGTGAGGCCATAAAGGACTAAACACTTTCCCCCTACTTTTTAGTCTTTTCCAAATGGTCTTTCACAAATATATATTAACTTGTATAATGGAGGAAAAACTTGTTTCCCCTAAAAGAGGCCAAGGTTTTAATTCCACATTTTACTAAAAAACTTTTTAAAAACCCACAAGTCCTGCATGACCATGGGCACCCACTTCAGCTCTCTAGGGCTCAAGCCTTTCATCTGTCAGTTGCTTCCCTCACCTCCCAGGGTTCAAGGATCAATCCAATAATGGATGTGAAAGTTCTTTGAGGAGTATGATATTCCATATGATTTATTATTAATAATTAATTTTGTCTACAGGTTCTCCACAATCTTCTCCATTATCCTGGTTTCCCTATTGATCCAAAATCAATAGGGAAAATATAAAAATTTGTATTTCCCCTCACTCTTGGCAAAATAATAATTTATAATCTTGGTAAAAGACACCACTCTCCATTCAGTAATCCAAGTCCTATGGGTGCCTCCCTTGAGCTCCTGATTGGGCCACTCTAATTGTCTCCCATCTGATCTCCCTGTCTGGTCTCTCTTCCTCCACAGCTTTGCTTACACTAGTGACAGCCAGAATGATCATTCTCAAATGCAAGTTTGGGGCACCTGGCTGGCTCATTTGGTAGAGCTCCCCCGTTGGGGGTGGAGATTACATAAAAAAATAAAATCTAAAAATAAAATAAAATAAAATAAAATGCAAGTTTGGTCAAACCATTCCCCAGCTCAGAATCCTTCAATGGGCCCCACTGCTTTATGGGATTAACTTCAAACCCCTAGTCCTGGCATCTAAGATCTCTGTGTTGAACTTTCAAGTCTCCTGCTTTGTCAGGCTATTTCACACCTCTTTGATTTTGCTTGGGCTGTTCCCTCTGCCAGGAATGCCCTTTCTGGCTCTCTGCCTGACAAATCCGTCCTCATCTTTGGGGACTCAGTTTAGGCATCAGCTCCTTTTGAAACCTTCCCTGAAACCCTGCCCCTCAATATAACTTGCCATACCCTCCTTCCTACCACCAGCTCCCCTTCCCCACCATGCTTTAATAATGCCACTTATCATAGAGTCAGGTAATTTTTTCTTTTCTTATCTGACTCCTTCACTAGATTAAAAGCTCCATAGGAGTTTACAAATCTCATATTAAGGTATATATCCCAGCACTTAGTACTGTGCCTGGTTTATAGAAGAAGTTTGGTAAATGCTTGTTGAATTAAAAAATAAACTCATTTAACATTTTTTAAAAGATCTTATTTATGTATTTGAGAGAGAGAGAGAGAATCTCAAGCAGACTCTGTACTGAGTAAGTAGCCCAATGCAGGGCTCGATCTCACGACCCTGAGATCACGACCTGAGCTGAAATCAAGAGTGGATCCTTAACCGACTGCACCACCCAGGTGCCCCCTCATCTAACATTTTAACTTTAGAGGGCTTTCATTATAGTGCTCCATTTGATCCTGGTAAGTGGCAAAGCAAGGAGTTGCACCCTGCTTTTCTAAAAGGAGGGAAAAAAACCCAAACCCTGTAGCAGATACTATTCTTGCTCATTCCAGATCCTCTCAGATCTCTTACCAGTCCTTCTCAGCCCTCCCATGGTTGCTGTTTGCTTTTGCTTCCAATAACCAGCACCCGAGGCTCTTCTGAGGGAGGATGGTCCTCAGGCTACCAGAATGGCTTTGATCCTTCCCTTTTCCCTAGTCTCCAGCAAACGACTAATTGGATGTGAGAGTTTGAAAGCCCAGTTTACTTGTCTCCAGTAGAATTTACACTCCTGAGTTCCCTGAGGGACTAAGCTGCCTGCTGTGGGACTGCCTGAAATCTCATTTTTGCTTGGCTTCTTCTTCTTCTTTCCTGCCCTGCTTTTCCTATGCCCTTACTGGCTTCTCAGAACACTAATAAATTTTTTATCCAGGAATCCTGGTCTCAGGGTCTCCTTCTGAGGTTCCCCAGGCATCCAACTAAGCATGTTCTTAGTTCCTACTATATGCTAGAAACTCTTGGTTGCTTGTACAAAAACTAGGTTATTTATACCTCATAAACTCTCTATGAGGGTGCCTGGGTGACTCAGTCATTAAGCATCTGCCTTCGGTTCAGGTCATGATCCCAGGATCCTGGGATCGAGCCCCTCATCGGGCTCCCTGCTCCGCGGGAAGCTTCTCCCACTCCCCCTGCTTGTGTTCCTGCTCTCGCTAACTCTCTCTCTCTGTCAAATAAATAAATATAATCTTAAAAAAAAAAAAACTCTCTAGGAATAAGGTATATGTATTTAATTTTTTTGTACCCGAATAAACAGGCTTAGAGACGCTGGGTAGTCACACAGCAATTGGAAGACTCAGAAGTTGAACCTACTCACTTTTACTCCAAAGGTGTGTCCTTTCCACCAGGTTTTGACGCCTCCCCGAACTCTAAATTCAATGTTTTTCTCTTGGTGAAGACTACATAATAGACTGACTAGGGTAAAATCATTTGGTGGGAACACTTTTATTTTTGGTGTTTATTTACATACCTGGTTGACTCATTCACCAATTAGTACAACTTTTAGTAGTGTCATATTGCGTGGCAAAAGGAGGTAAGAGACGGGGCGCCTGGGTGGCTCAGTTGGTTAAGCGACTGCCTTCGGCTCAGGTCATGATCCTGGAGTCCCGGGATCGAGTCCCGCATCGGGCTCCCTGCTCAGCGGGGAGTCTGCTTCTCCCTCTGACCCTCATGATCTCTCTATCTCATTCTCTCTCTCAAATAAATAAATAAAATCTTTAAAAAAAAAAAAGGAGGTAAGAGACAAAAAGACCTTCAAAATAGGCTCTTTTTTTTCTCTCCTATTATAGGATTCCCGAGATTAACCATAAATCCCTCTAATGATGACATGACCTTTGGCAAGTTTCCTAATCTCTCTGGGTGTCAAATTTCTTACCTTTATTTTATTTTTGTTTTCAATTTTCTTATCTTTGAAGTGGAGAAATAAGATGATAAGAATAGGGGCACCTGGGTGGCTCAGACAGTTAAGCGTCTGCCTTCGGCTCAGGTCATGATCCCAGAGTCCTGGGATTGAGCCCCACATCGGGCTCCCTGCTCAGTTTCTCCCTCTCCCTCTGCCTGCTGCTTCCCCTGCTTGTACACTCTCTCTCTGTCAAAAATAAATAAAATCCTTAAAAAAAAAAAAAGATGATAAGCATACCTACCTTATAGGATAGGTTAATGAAAAACACTTAGAATGGTGCCCAATGCAAAGTGTGCACTCAATAAATGTTGGCTACTGCCGCTTTTTATTTGACAAGTTGTTCTCCAAAAGGCTCTTTGTTAGTCCTTCTGTCCGTATGTTCATTATGGTGCTCAACCACAGAGACTCAGGATGGACAGAACACTAGCAATGAGTCACTCATATAAGCCCCAGATGTGACATACTAAGAAGGAGCTGCTTGCTCAGATATCAATATTGTTCTTTCCAAGCAGGTAGATTAAAAAAATACTGAATTCTTCTCACAGTTCACAAGAGTAAATTCCTATTCCCCCTTGTGGTCACTCTGATAATTACCACTGCCCTACACCCTAGACCTTACAGGACCAGATTTGTAAGAGTTCCTAGAGGCCACTGAGAGACCACATTTAGCTCAGAGGTTACCAAGCTGGAGTCCCAAACCCCCACATGTCAGAGAAGGTGCTAATGAATATTTTCAGAATTTCAAAAAAAAAAAAAAATCTAGCTAAAATCATTCCATTACCTGTGACAGGGAAAAAAAATTTCACACATATTAACTCTTAATCCTCATAACAATCCTTTAAGGTAGGTCCACGTTATCATTCCCATTTTACAGATGAAGAAGATGACTCATAGAACAAATTGTCTAAGTAACAAATAGCAGAGATGGGTTTGAACTCAGGCAGTCTGGCTCCAGGGCCCATACACGTAACTACTCTGCTGTGTGGTTCAGCTCTATTTCCCCAGTACCCTTAATGTGCCAGAACTCAAGCTAGGCTCACACCATATGTCCCCAAAACTGGGCTGCATTTTGCAGATGAAAAAGCTCAGACTCCAAGGGACACAAGGAAGCTTTTGTGGGTAAAGAATATATTCATTATCGATTTGTAAAGATGGTTTCACAGGTGTATACAAATGTCAGAACTCGTCAAATTGTTCTCTGTGCAGTTCATTGCATGCCAGTTTTATCTCAATAAAGCCGCTTTTAAAAACAGCATGGAAATATCAGGTTATTACATTAGACTGGCAAAAATTAGAAAGCCAGGCAATGCTAAGTGTTAGCCAAAATGGGAGGAATATAGGAACTCTAGTGGGAATGTTAAATTAGTGCAGCCATTCGGGAGAGCAACTGCCGGTACATAGGTTCATTTTGGCTATAGCCTAGGTCCCAGTAATTCTATTCCTGGGCCAATATTAAAAAAAGAAGAATCCCATCATAGTGAAACTGCACAAAACCAAAGGAGAGAAAATATAAAAATATACAAGTGAGGAGGACATAAAATACCTGATATCAAGACTAACTATAAAGTGATGGTAATCAAAACAGTGTGGTACTATAAAGACGTAGACCAATAGAATCGTTTGGGAACAGAGGCACACATATACAATCGATTTTCAACAACAGTGCTAAAAAAGGATAGTCTTTTTCAAAAAACGGTGCAGAAACAATTGGATATACATAAGAAAGAACAAATACCAACCCTTATCTCATACCATACAAAAAATTAATTTGAAGTGGATCATAGGCCTAGTCATCAAAGGGAAAACTTTTGCAAGAAAACAGAAAAAAAATCTTTGAAACCGTGGATTGAAAAAGCTTTCTCAGAACAGAAAAGGAAAATTAACCATAAAAGAAAAACTTAATAAATTGGACTTAATCAATGTTAAAATCTTCTGCCCTTCTTTTTTTTAATTTTTTAAGATTTTTTTTTTTTTTTATTTGTCAGAGAGAGAGAACAAGCAGGGAGAGTGGCAGGCAGAGCAGGCAGAGGGAGAAGCAGGCTCCCTGCCGAGCAAGGAACCCGATGTTGAACTCCATCCCAGGACCCTGGGATCAAGACCGGAGCTGAAGGCAGTCGTTTAACCGACTGAGCCACCCAGGCGCCTGATAGTTTCTTATAAAATGAAACACACACTTAACTTATGACCCAGCAATTCCACTCCTAGATATTTACCCGAGAGAAATAAAAACTTATGTCTACAAAAAAAGTCTTGTATATGGATGTGTATAGCAGCTTTATTCATAATAGCCTCAAATTGGAAATAACCCAAATATCCATCAGCAGGTAACTGGATAAATGAATCGTGGTATATTAATGCAATGAAATACTATTCAGCAACAAACTGAACTGATTTCTTTTTTTTTTTTAAGATTTTATTTATTCGACACAGAGAGACACAGTGAGAGAGAGAACACAAGCAGGGGGAGTGGGAGAGGGAGAACCAGGCTTCCCGCTGAGCAGGGAGTCCGATAACAGGGGGCTTGATCCCAGGACCCTGGGATCACGACCGGAGCCGAAGGCAGACACCCATCACCTGAGTCACCCAGGTGCCTCTGAACTAATTTCTGCAGTAATATGGATGAATCTCAAAAACATTATGTTAATGAGGGAAGCTAGACAAAAATGAGTACATACTATATTATTCCCTTTACATGAAATTTTAGAACAGGCAAACCTATATATAATGGAAAGCATATCAGTGATTTTCTGGGAGTGGAGAGATTGACAGCAAAGGAGCATGAAAGAATTTGGGGAGCTAATATAATTGTTCCATTTCTTGGTTAAAGTGCTTTTGCATGGGTGTATATATTTATCAAAACTCATTCAACTGCATACTTTAAATGGGTGTGTTTTATTATATGAAAATTATAACTACATTTGATTTCAAAAATTAAAAGAAGAATAGAAACAAAAGGAATAGGAGGATGTAGGGGAAGAGGAAAAAGGAGAGGGAGAAGCAGCATCATTCAGGCTCAGAAAGGGAAAGCGATTTACCTAAGGTCATACAGCTAATGAACTGTGGATTTTGAGATCCCAATCTAGATCTAACTGACTTCAAATCTCTGCCACTCTTTCCACTCTTCCCATCGGCAAATGTAGTTTGATTGTAGTTCACAAGGTTAGAAAAGGAAAAAATAACACAAAGCAGGCTCTAATGGTTTTCAAACGAACGAACCATTGGTTGGGTCTTAATCCCTCTTTTCAGATGGAGGGAGACCTGAGGTCCAGAGAGGAAAGTGACTTGCCCAACGTCACACAGCTGGTAAATAACAGACTGGGGCAATAACTCTGCTTCTGTGTTCTGATGATTTCTCCATGGGACACCTTCTCTTCCACGTCACTCCTTCATTTTTCTCTGCCTCAGAGAGTTAAGAAAAGTAGCTCATAGAGTTAAGAAAATAGTAAAGCAAGAATAAGAAAAAAGATGGGAAAGCAATGATCAAATGAGTGTTGCAAGCAACAAAAATAAAGGGAGACAAGAGCAAGCAATTGAACCTGAATAGTTAAGTAAGGTTTTTCTGGAGGAGATGGGACTTGAAGGAAACTTGGAAAGACAGTCATATAAGGTCTGTGAGCTAGAGTTTAGTTACTGAGGGAGCAAGTGGACTTCATAGGAATATGGTCTGGGAGGCACACCACCATCCCATTTGGAGTTTTTTCCTCTGGAAAACTGCCAACCCCAAAATATTATTATCAGAGCCTTAATTTTTTAGGTTGAGATCATATATCTCCAGGAGTCCCAGGTCAGGGTAACTATCCAACACACTAAATGCAGAGTTCAGTCCTTGGCTCTTCTATCATTTGATAATCCGTGTCTAATTAGTGGGGGCGCAGGGCATGAAGAGGTCTGGAGTGAGGAGTACTACCCTGGCTAGGCCCTCTGTGTGGACTTCTCAGGTCCACAAAGACAAGTCCTGGGAGGCTTGGAGGCTGGGGATTGCCAAAAATGAGAAAGGACTCTTCATTGATCCCTTAGGGTAGTATTTGGTGCTATAACAAAAACCAACCCACAAAACTAGTTTATTTCTTGCTAACAGAAAATCCAAAAAAGTGTCCCTGATTGACATGTGACCTTCTTTTTAGAAGTGATTCAATAACCCAGGCTCCTGCCATCTCATGGCTCTGTCCATCTTCACTACCTGGCTCCCAAAGTGGCCAAACTGTCAAACCACAGGAAGAAGAAAGGGCATGAGGAGGAGGATCTGATGGACAGAGTATGTCTTTCACATCCCATTGGCTAGAACTCTGTCACATGGCCACACCTAACAGCAAGGGAACTTGGGAAATGTAGTCTGGCTGCCTCCTCAGAAAGAGGAGGAAATAGACTCAGACGGGACATGGTCAGAAGGGACATTGCCCACAGCACTTAAAAAATAAAATAATTGAACATCTGCTCTGTGCCAAACATGGTGCTGGCACTTCATTTAATTTATTTAATTAACTCAATCCTCTGAAACACCTCTGCAAAGTAGGTATAATATATAGGGAGGGGATGACAGAGGAAAAAAAAAAACAAGGTTTGGAAAAGTTGGATAATTTGCCCAAAGTCACATAGCTAGTGCATGGTGGAGTCAAGGTTTTGAACCTGGATTTGTCTGATTCCAGAGCCCAATCTATTTATAAGAGTGAGATTCCTTTGTATCTGTGTTTCTTATTTATATTTATATCTAATCTCCTTTCTTTTTCTTTTCTTTTTTTTAAAGATTTTATTTATTTATTTGTCAGAGAGAGAGAGACAGTGAGAGAGGGAACACAAGCAGGGGGAGTGGGAGAGGAGAAGCAGGTTTCCTGCTGAGCAGAGAGCCCGATGCAGGGCTCGATCCCAGGACCCTGCAATCGTGACCTGAGCTGAAGGCAGACACTTAATGACTGAGTCACTCAAGTGCCCCTAATCTCCTTTCTATAAGGCACTCTTTAGTGGCAACAAGTTATTTATTTATGCCTCCTCCCAGTACTTCCAATATATGCCTTGCACATAATTGGTGATCAACAGTGTTTTTTGATTGAATAATAATACATATACACAGGGCTTTAGAGGTATACAAAGCCCTTTTATGCCTTTAAAACAATCCTGTGGGGCTCCTGGGTGGCTCAGTTGGTTGAGCATCTGCCTTTGGCTCAGGTCATGATCCCAGGGTCCCGGGATCAAACCCTGAGTCAGGCTCTCTGCTCAGCAGGGAAACTGCTTCTCTCTCTGCCCATCCCTCCTGCTCTGGTCTCTTTTGCTATCTCGCGATCTCTCAAATAAATAAGTAAAATCTTAAAAAAATAAAATAAAAACAAGATTTGAACACAAGTCTTCAAATGCCAAGTCCAGCGCTGATACCAGCATGAGCACTTTCCAACAGGATGACCTTGAGTTGGTAATTTAACCTCACAAATAATTTAACCTCATACTCCTAAGTAAAATGAGTCTAATCAAAGACTTCATTCCATAGGCAAGTGAGTAAAGGCACTAATACTTATAAAGCATTTAGTACAGCGGTTGACGCTGGGTAAGCACTCGATAAAAATGAATTATTGATTAAGAGATTTAAGTTCTTTTTTTTTTTAGACCATGGCATGAAGCTTTATTAGTTGTTTATAAGACACATATCAATCTCAGAGATGTTTAAAAACACATGCATTTTTTTTAAAAGAGAGATTTAAGTTCTTTAATAGACCATTTGATTTACGTTCTCTGACATTCCAGTTTTTTGTCATATGTACATGGAAATACTCATATCTCTTTTGCTGTTTTATTTAAAGATTTTATTTATTTATTTGACAGAGAGAGAGAGCACAAATAGGGGAAACGGCAGGCAGAGGGAGAGGGAGAAGCAGGCTCCCCGCTGAGCAGGGAGCCCAATCCCAGGACCCTGAGATCATGACCTGAGCCGAAGACAGATGCTTAATGACTAAGCCACCAGGACCCCTCCTTTGCTGTTTTTTTTTTTTAATATTTTATTTTTAAGTAATCTCTATACCCAATGTGGGGCTTGAACTTATAACCCCAAGATCAAGAGTCACGTGCTCTACTGACTGAGCCAGCCAGGTACCCCTATTTTTTTTTTTTAATATTAAATGAGCAAAAGCCTTTAAAGCCCCTAGTAAAGTGCTTAGCATGTGGTAAATGGGAGGAAGGAACAAAGAGATTGCTTTTTAAGAAACACCAAGCCAAAATCATAATTTTTTCCTTCAAAAAATTAGATGCTGGGTAGATGCAACAGGAAATGTTTGTTGACTGACAAATGAGCAGATGCCAACATCACTGCAATGTACAGCAAAATAAATAAATTTCATTTTTCTAAAACATGCTTTTTAGGCACTTAGAACATTTGCCTCTCCCTACTCAGGCTTTCTAGTTTCTTAGTTGGAGATCAGTAAATCATTTTCTTTTTGCCATAGTGTCCCTACAAAGGCCCTAGGGATTAGTCAAGACTCTCCGTTGAGATCCTGAAGGAAGTAAGGTGGTTCTATAGGGCTATGGTCATAGGAACAGTCAGCTACTTCTGGATCTCCCTACCCCTTCCATTGCTCTGGATCTCCCTACCCCTTCCATTCCTAGCACACATGTTTAGGGCACAACTGGGCTCTGAAAACCACACACACAATTCTTTTTACTTAGGAATTTGTGGCTTTTCTTTTTTCTTTTCTAGATTCATAGCTTCATTTTAGAAAGTTGTCAAGTATTCAAAAAATACAAAGCGGGCTCCCTGCTCAGCAGGCTGTCTGCTTGTCCCTCTCCCTCTTCTTCTCCCCCCGCTTGTGCTCTCTCAGTCTCTCTCACAAATAAATAAATAAAATCTTTAAAAAAAATTTTAAAAATACAAAGAAGAATCATTGTTAATATTTTGTTTATCATTTGGGTTTTTTTCTATACAGGTAAATTTTTTTTAAAAATTGATCTTGTTTACACTTGCTTCCTAAGACATTATATCGTAAATATTTCCCTATGTTCTCAATAGTTTTCCCAAAAAGATTTTATTCATGTCTGTATAAAATATCATCATATAGCTATACCATAATGCATTTTTTGCCTCACTGGTGTATATTTAAGTTTGACCAGTTTCCCACCAATAAAATAACACCGCAGGATACATTTGTACATAATTTCTTATATTTATTCCTAATTTTTTCTTTATCATAAATTCAGTGGTATTCTGGAGCCTATTTGTACGGCTCCTGAGAGCCAACTGTGGACATCTCTTCCCAGCTACACATGTATGTTAGTAGCTTGAAAATGGCCATTGTGGGAACATTTATATCACAAAATCAGTAAAGGCTACAAATCAAGAGCTGTTCTCCCTGCCCCTGTCAGTTGTTAAATATTTTTCAGTATACCACTATATAAGTTCCTCAGAGTAGTATTTAAGAAGCAAAGAGTATGTGCATTTTATACACATTTTAAACATTTTGTTATTGCCTTGTTGTCTTCCAGAAAGGTCAGGCACTTCTACTAGCAACTTATGAAAATGAGGCAGTGTTGGCATTTTAGCTTCCAGTGGAGGAAGCAGGATAAACCTTGCAGATTTTAAAAGCAAAAATCAATGAAATAAACAACAGAAAAACAATACAAAAAGTTGATTAAGCCAAAAACTACTTCTTTGAGAGTATCAGTAAAACTGATAAAATCTCTAGCCGATTGATCAGGATAAAAAGAGAAAAGACATGAATTACTAACATCTGGAATGAGAGACATTCCAGGGACATTACTATACATACCACAGACATTAAAATAATAAGGGAATATTAGGAACAACTTTATGCCGGTAAATTAGATGCCAACAACCTAGATGAAATGGACAAATTCCTTGAAAGACACAAATGACCAAAGTTCATTCGAGAAGAAATAGATAATCTGAATAGCTGTGTATCTCAGTAATGCAAAGTTAAACATCTGAAATCTATATAATCACTACATCAATAGACTAAAACAACAACAACAAAAAGATCATCTCAATAGGTACAGAAAAAGCATTTGACAAAATGCAAAATTCATTCATGATAAAAACTCTCAGCAAACTAGAAAGAGAAGGGACTTCTTTAGCTTGATAAAGGACATCCAGGAAAAACCCACAGATAACATCATACATTGTGGTGAAAGACCGAGTGCTTTCCCGCTAAGACTGAGAACAAGACAAAATATTTTTAAATTTAATATTGTACCAAAGATTCTAGTCAATGCAATAAGCAAGAAAAAGAAATGAAACGCATACAAATCAGAAAGGAATAGATAAAACTATCTTTATTTGCAGAGGACAAGTTGTCTATGTGGAAAATCCTAAGGAATCAACAAAAACAGCTATTAGAACAAATAAGTAAGTTAAGCAAAATAGCAGAGTATACGGTCAATATATAAAAACCAATTGGGGGTGCCTGGGTGGTTCAGTCAGTTAAGCGTCTGCCTTTTGGCTCAGGTCATGATCCTGGGGTCCTGGGATCAAACCCCACGTCTGGCTCCCTGCTCAGCGGGGAGCCTGCTTCTCCCTCTCCCTCCACCACTCCCCCTGCTTGTACTCTTTCTCTCAATCTCTCTCTCTCAAATAAATAATAAAAATCTTTTTAAAAAATCAATTGTATTCTTATATATGAGCAACACATGATTGGCAATTGAAATTTAAGAAGCAATGCCATTGACAACATTATTCAAAATATTAAATTCTTAAGAATAAAGTCAAGAAGAGATATGCAAGACCTGAACACTGACGTCTACAAAATTAAATAAAACCTCAACAGATGGGAGTGCCCAGCTGGCTGAGCCGGTGGAGCGTGTGACTCTTGATCTGGGGTTGTGAGTTCCAGTCCCACATTGAGTGTAGAGTACTTAAAAATAAAATCTTAAAATAAACAAATAAAAATAAAACCTCAAGAGATGAAGATACACTGTGTTCATGAATTGGAAGACTCAATATTGTTAAAATGTTAATTCTCCTCAAATTAAGTTACAGACCTAATGCAATTCCAATAAAAACCTTACAGATCTTTAAAATTCCCAGATTAACCATCACCTGGGTTTAAAATTATGGAGGTAGGAAAGCAGTAAAGATTAGGAGCAAGGAATTCCAGCTTAGACAGTCCTGAATTCAATCCCAAATTCTGTTCCTTCCTAGCTCTGGGCCCTTGAGTAAATTATTTAATTTCCCATTGCTTAGGTTTCCTCATCTTTTGAGTGGAGATGATAATTTACCTCATAGTGGTCACTCTGATGATTTGTCACAGTGCTTGGTGCCAAGGGCTCAGTGGTTGCTAGTATAATTTTCATTACAACTATGGGTTTTCCTTAACAGAAAATATTTGTGACAATTAGATAGGAAAAACAAAACAAAACAAAACCTCCTTGGATAGGAAAATATCAAACAAAATTAGAATTTGAGAAATAAATTGTATTTTATCAAAATTTAAAACTTCTCTTCAAATAAAATGTCAAGTCTCAGATTGGAATATTCACAATACATGTATCTGACAAAGATATTGTACCAGAATATACAAATCCTTTACAAGCTATAACTTAATTTTTAAAATAGGGCAAAAGGTGGGGCGCCTGGGTGGCTCAGTCGGTTAAGTGTCTGCCTTCACCTTGGGTCATGATCTCAGGGTCCTGGGATCGAGCCCCATGTCGGGCTCCTGGCTCAGCGGGGAGTCTGCTTCTCCCTCTCCTGCTGCCTCTCCCCCTGCTCGTGCTCTCTCTCTCCCTCTCTCTCTGTATCTCTGTGTCTCAAATGTTTAAATAAAATCTTAAAAAAATAAAAAATAAAATAGGGCAAAAGTTTTGAACAGACGAAAGAATATTAGGAATAACTAGGAAGCACATGAAAAGATATTCAGCATCATTAGTCATTAGAGAAATGCAAATTAAAACCACAAAAGGAAACCTCTTCCCACCCACTAGAATGACTAAAGCTAAAAAGACTAATAATACCAAAGATTGGCAAGGGTATGAAGCAACTGGAACTTTTTTTTTTAAATATTTTATTTATTTATTTGACGGAGAGAGAGAGAGAGAGTACAAGCAGGCAGAGTGGCAGGCAGAGGGAGAGGGAGAAGCAGGCTGCCCGCTGAGCAGAGAGCCTGATGTGGGGCTCGTGGGGCTCGATCCCAGGACCCTGGGACAATGACCTGAACAGAAGGCAGACGCTTAACTGACTGAGCCACCCAGGCGTCACGAACTTTCATACATTGCTGGTCAGGGTATAAAATGTATTTTGGAAAATAGTCATTTTTATACAGTTAAACGTACACCTAACCTGGGATGTAGCAATACCACTTCTATATATTTACCCAAGACAAATAAAAACATATGTCCAGACAAAGATCCTACATGAATATTGCTTTTAGCCAAAAGCTGGGGGGAAAAGAAATGGCCATCAACAGATGAATGGATTCGACAAATTGTGATATATACACTCAGTGGAATACGACTCAGCCGCAAAAGGGCATGAACCCCTGATACATGCAACCACACGGATGAATCTTCAGACATTATGTTGGACAAAAGAAGCCAGGCACAGAAGAGCACACACTGTTACGATTCCATTTATACCAGTCCTAGAACAGGCAACACTAATTTGTGGTGACAAAAATCAGCATTGTGGCTGTCTGACATCGGGGGAGATTGAGAAAGGAACACAAGGGAATTCTCTGGGTTATGAAACAGTTCTATATCTTGAGAGTGTATGAGTTTCACCAGGGTATGCATTTGTCAGAAGTCATTCAACTATACAAAGTGTATGCATTTTTATTGTATGTAAATCAAACTTCAATATGGGTTGATAGAAATACACGTGTGGAATTCCCTCTTGGTCTGTCAGCCTGAGTTGGAGTTTAGGAAGGGAAACCGTCCTCGCCCTCTCGGAGTCAGCTCACAAAAGGGCTATTCACAGTCAATGGCCTGCCACCCACAGGCGGCTCATCAGCACCACCGGGGAGGATGTGTGCCCATTGCCTAAATCTGGCTCCTTCATGGTGACTCCAGGGCCTTCTTATGGAAGCTGATCCTGCTGGTCTTGGGACCAGAGGGAACTTTGGCAAGCCGCAGACCTGACAGCGTCCCTGAACTGAGACACACAGTGGCCGGCTTCGCAGTCAGAGATTTGGGGTTCCAATCCTAACAGTAGGCTTCCTTTAGAAGTATGTGACCTTGGCTAAATGACCTAACCTCTCTGACGCACAGTGCTCCAGAAAAGCGAGGAGGATTTTATCTTTGTATCTTCAGTGCCTGAACATACATGTCTTCTGAATGAACTAATGCCCAGAGCTGGGACAGAAAGTCTGTCCTGCACACTTTGAAAGCTAGTTATCTGCTCTCCTGGAGACAATAGTTCTTAACATTTTAGGGGATCACAAACCCCTTTCAAAATCTGCTGACAACCTTGTACCCTCTCCTCCAGAAAAATACACATATATACACTGTTTTACATATACATATAATTTCCATATTCCTGGGAAGCCTATGGACCCCGAGTTAAGCTCCTCTGGTTCTGGAGGGTCTCACCTAGCTCTGAAGGTTCTATCAAAGCATTCTCGCAATTTAGCTACCCTTTTTCTCTGCACCTAATCTCTGCCAGAGCCTTTGTTCTTATAACCCTTTGAGGATGGTTTGCAGATGAAGAAAATGAGGCTCAGAGGCCAATCGACTTGCCCAAGATCACATAGCTAGTCATGGCTGGGGTTGAGTTTTGACTCCAATCTCGTGCCTTCTGATTCCAACCCCTACTCATTCCTCTAAGCGAGAATTTAGCCCCTTCAGGCGCTCTCTGAAGTCCATGCAAAGGGTCTGATAACTCTAAAGTTCTGTCATGACGGCGGAATGACTTTGACCAAATCCAGCCCTGGTCAGAAGATTTTGAGGTGGGTGAGTGACTCCAGGCCCATCGCGTACAGCCCTCACATCCAGTTCAAAGATGTGTCACATGCCCCTCAATTTCAATTTGGCCCACAGTCTGGGCAGTGGGTGTGGAACAAAAGAAGGGAAGAGAAACAGAGGAAATTATTTATAATAAGTTTCAGACTGAGTCATAAACATGAAGTATAACTCAGAGGCTCTGGGGTAGGAGGGGCAAAGAAAGAGAAGGTCCTTAAGAGAGGGCTCTCCCTGTGGGACAAAGATGCTCAGATGCATGGACCTCTCTCCAGGCCTTGGATGTGACTCCGTCTACTTAAAAGGGGGTTGGGGAGAGGGAGAGTGAGGGAATTGAGAGGTTGGAGTCTGTGCTCTGGGAGGAGGGAATGGGTAGTCAAAACGGGCTAAGTGGGTTAAGTACTTCATACGTGTCAGGCCCTGGGCTATATGCCCCTGACGCATTACCTCGTTTCACCTTCACCAAGGAGTAGACACCACTATTAACCCCCATTTTAAAAAAGAGAAAATCAAAGCAGAGAGGTTAAATGACATGTACAACTCTGTGCTGGGCCTGGCGACTGCTTAGGATTCTCTCTCTCCCCTCCCCCACCACCCCACCAACCCCTCCCCCCTCTGCTTGAGTGTGCACGTACACGTGCTCTCTCTCTAGCAATTAAAAAAAAAAAGTTTTAAATGACTTGCCCAAGGTCACACAGACAAGTGGTCAAAATTGGATTCTAACCCAGGACTGCTTGTATGTCAAGAAAACAGTTAAAACCAGGATAGCCTA
This sequence comes from Halichoerus grypus, assembly GCF_964656455.1. NCBI lineage: Eukaryota > Metazoa > Chordata > Mammalia > Carnivora > Phocidae > Halichoerus > Halichoerus grypus. Next base: position 167,879,565 of record NC_135716.1, read on the forward strand.
ACCTCAGAGTCTGCACTTAACCACAACTCTAGAGAGCTTCCTACATCCTGGGTGCTGTTTGCTTGTAACTGAAAAGCTCTGTAGACACTTCACACACACACACCCTCTCTTTTTTTTTTTTTTTTTTTTAATTGTTATGTTAATCCCCGTACATTACATCATTAGTTTTAGATATAGTGTTCCATGATTCATTGTTTGTGCATAACACCCAGTGCTCCATGCAGAATGTGCCCTCCTCAATACCCATCACCAGGCTAACCCATCCTCCCACCCCCCCACACACACCCTCTCTTTTAATGTTCACAATAGCCCTGTTTGACGGTTGAGGGAACCTCAGAGCAGTGCAATGACTTGCCCAAGGTCACACAACAGGTCAGTGTTGGGCTGGAGTGTGATCACAGGTCTGACTCCACGTCCAGTGCTATTCCCACTACGAACCCACTGCTGCCTTCACAGATGAGCTGGGCAGGAGTCAAGGCAGGAGGGAACAGGTAGGGGGCCCCCTGCATGGGCCTGGGGGCGGAGGCGGGGGGAGGGCCACGAGGCAGCACCGCCTTGGCACCAACCCTTTGCCTGCCGGGGCAGCTACCTTCCCTGCGGGGGAGGGGAGGGCTCCTTTAGACTTCTCCCTACTACTGTTGAGTCATTTCCCCCTTGGGTCCCTTGGAGTTAGTGGGAACCCCCCAAGAAATAGAGGCTGCTCAGAAGACCTCAAAGTGGAGGAAATTTCCAGCTGCGCGGGGACTGCCTTGTGATGTGGTGGAATCTCCGTCATTGGCGGTATTTGAGCAGAACCAGATAACCATCTATGGGCGATTCCTGCAGTGGGTGGAGATTGGCTCTAAGTCTTTTAGAGCCCTTTTTTGACTGTGAGATTTTTGTGTGTCGCTGTGGGGTGAAGTCCAGCCTGTGCATACTATGAGCTTTGGGGCCAAATAGACCTGGGTTCAAAATATGACTCAAGTCACCAACTTGCTGGGGGACTGTGGGCAGGTTTTCTCTCTAAGCCTCATAAGATGGAAATTATAATACCTACACCATGAGGTTGCTTTGAGTACAGGTTTCCTCCAATGTCTGAAAACACGGCGTTCCTACGAAAACTTCTATAAGCCGAAATGACATAAAGTGAAGAAGCAATTAACATTAATTTATATGGAAATTTTTTTTAGCTTTCCCAAGACCCCCAAAATTACCTCTCTTAGGCTTTTCTGATACGTTAGAACCCATCTTGCTAATGGATGCACAGAATAAATGGAGATAGAGCACAGATCCTCCAAGACACAGTCCAAAGATAGAGTAGCCGGCTCAGTTGGTAAAGCATGCGACTCTTGATCTTGGGGTCCTGAGTTCAAGCCCTGGTTGGGTGTAGAGCTTACTTTAAAAAAAAAAAAAAAAAGGAAAGGAAAGAAAGAAAAGCTGTGGCGGCTCGATGCTGAATGGGGCTCCCCAGGGAGGAGTTTGGCGGGGCTGCTTGGGGCGAGCGCTGCCTCTGTAAGAGCTCACCGCAAGACAGACGCTGAATGCTCTTTATTGTCCCTTTTTGCCTTTTTCGCGTAAGTGAAAATCCTCTTTAGATTTCTTTCGGTTAGCAGAAACAGATACTAATGTAGGTCTTTCGTAAAAGCGAAATGGCCTATTGCGAACTTTTGAAAAACGGAGGATAACTGCCTTAGGGATGATGTGTATATTGTGCTCAGTGTAAAGAAGGTACTCGCCAAATCAGGCCTGCTATTATGGCCATTAAATGAATGGCCAAGTCACAGACTGGCAGGTCCTTTGGTGGCCTTTTATTATAGGGTTGGGTGAGAGAAATCCAAGTGTTAACCAAAGTACCAAATGTTTGGATATCTAACATATGTAGGAAACCAGGCTTTTTTCTGAGGTTGCCTGCTTAGAAACGATCATGGAGAACATGGTACATAGTGGGTAAAATGCAAGAAATGCTCAGGGACTTTGAGGCCTGTGCCAACAACTGAGAATCTGAGTCTCTGACTCAGGGGGGACGTGTAAGACCATTTAAACAGTCCCGGACTGGGGACTTAGAATCTCTTCTAAGATCCGGACAAGGCTCATTAGTTCTGTGTGAGTGCAGCCCAGGCGATGGGGAACTCACTACCTTATGAGACTGTGCATAGGAAACTCCCCGCATTTTCCAGCATATTCTCTGTTGTTTGCCAGCTGGGAAATGTAACTGCCTAACAACTACATCCTCTAATGGAGACCAGACCCCAGTATTATAGAAACGTTTATGACCACACGAGACAGATCTGTGGAACATTTAAGTAGATTTGGGGCATTCTCGGAAGCAGAGAGATGGGACAGCACACTCGTTGAGTGAGTTTCAGAATCACACAGACGTCGTTTTGAGTTCTGCTCTGCCACTCACCCATGTCCTTGGGTAAATCAACCTCCAAGCCTCAGTTTTCTCATGTATGACGTGGAATTAATCATTTCTCCTTCACATGAGGATCAAATGAAGTAAAGCAAGGAAAACACTTGGTGCCCAGCACTTCCACATAGTATTCCTTTATTTATTTAGTTTTTAGAGAGGGAGAGAGGGGAGGAGGGGCAGAGAGAGAGAATCTGAGCTCGGAGCCCAACGTGGGGCTCCATCCCACGACCCATGAGATCAAGACCTGAGTTTAAACCAAGGGTCGGATGCCCAGCCAACTCAGCCCCACAGGCACCCCAGGAGAGAGAGGATCTTAAGCAGGCTGTGCACTCACACAACCCTGAGATCATGACCTGAGCCGATATCCGAGAGTCGGGATAAGCCACCCAGGCGCCCCTAGTATTTGTTTAACGGATGGGAGCCAATATCTCATGGGAAGGGGTGTCTTACAGGGTAGGCGCTCAGGGATTTTTATTGAGCATTAAAGGGAAAAGTGACTCTAGAATTTAGGGACACATGGATTGACAATTTGTTTCCCCAAGCCAGGTTATTTCTATTAGTGGGTTTTACCCAGGGAGTCAGCACTCAAGAGAAGGAAGTTCCTAGCTGAGATGCTGGCAGCTGGGAACTGTTTCTGGAGTCCATTGAGTTCTTGGGAGTTGTCTTGACTTTGTGAAAATTAGAACAAGCTTAATGGTACAAGCTGCTCTTTTAACTTCCTAAACATGTTCATATTCACTTGCTCATTGATCTTCAGGTACGCTGTGAGATGGACATGAAATAATGATCCCATTTAGCAAGTAGGGAAACCAAGGCTCAGAGAGGTAAAGTATTTTATGCTTTAGAGTTTAGCTGCTGAGAAAACACCTATGGGCTCCCACCCTACCCATCACCAATTCCTGGTTCTTGAATCTTCCCTTTGGTGCCTGGGACAGGACATTAACTGCTCTGGGCCTCAGAGCACCAGCTTCTCTTCCTCCTCCCCAGATGCCTTTCCAGGCTCCTGCAACTCTGAGGACGTAGTTTCTATGCTTCCTCTAGTACCACCCACCATCAAGTCCACCGTTCCTGCTTTCTCTTGTGCTGACCCATTCAACAAATGCCAGCTAAGGACCAAAATATTGTGTGCCAGGCCCGGTGCTAGGTGCTTGGGGTACAAAATGAACAAAACATAGTCCATATCCTCAAGTTCAGTCTGGTGTGGGGGAGGGGAGGAAGACATCATCAGCTGTTTCCAAACAGTGTGACGTACAAAGAAATGGAACATGAGGGTATCTGGGGATCCCAAAGGAGGACTGCCAAAGTCTGTGTGGGGTATGCTAGTTGGTTTCTTGGAAGTGTCATTCAAATTTTCCTAAAGAATGAGTAAAAGTCAACCAGAACACATAGCAGCAGAATCCAAGGGAGGCAGAAGCATGGCAGTTCAGGTTTTGTGAGCAGTATGAGGATAGGTTATGAGAGCTGATGCTCAGCAAGGGCCAGATCACACAGGATACTGTCAGCCTGAGCTCTATCTTGTGGACTATGAGGAGCCACTCCAGGGCAGATGCTGGGTCAGATTTGTAATTCTAAATGGAGGATGTTGGGAACACAAAAGACTGGAGGGAATTAGTAGGCTGTGGCAAAGAACAAAAATATGAGGACAGGGAGGATGGAGAGGAGGGGCTAAATCCCCCAAATATTTTAGGAGACAGAATTGATGGGGCCAGGATGCAGATGGGATGTGGGAAGTGGGGGAAGGGGCCAGGGATGATGCTCAGGATTCCAGCTGGGGTGAAGAGGCCCAGGATGGACAACCTTGGGCAGTGGGCAGGGCAGGACATGTTGGTTTCACTGCACAGATGGAGAAATTGAGTCTCAGGGGAGTGGAACATACCCAGGTCAGGGGCTCAGCACTGTGTGTCTCAGTGGGTGTTCAGTGCCACCTTGAAGTGCTAGCATGCTCCGGGGCTCAGTGGCAGTCCCTTTTCTTCTCTGCTCTCAGTCCCTACAACAGCACTTCTCAAACTTCAGTGTGCACACAAACCGTATGCCGATCTTGTTCAAATGTAGAATCTGACTGAGTAGGTCTGGGGATGGGGCTGAGATTCCGTGTTTCTACCAAGTTCCCAGATGCTGCTGCTGCTGGTCTGTGGGCCACACTTGGAAAAGCCCAGCCTCTTGGCTCTATAAACTTCCTCCCAGCTAGTGACTCCAAGATTTATACGTCCAATCCAGACCTCTCTCCAGAACTCCAACTTCTGGTTACAACTCTTAGTTGACATCTCTACTTGGGTATTTAAAAGGTATCTCCCACAGAATTCTCAAACCTGTTCCTCCACATTTCCCTCCGTGCTCAACTGCTCAAGTCAAAAATCTGGAAGATACCGTAAGAATCTCCTTTCTCTCTTAGTCTCTCTATCCAAACTGCCAATAAATGCTGTCTACTTTACTTATAAAGCATATCCTGCCTGTTCACTCCCTCCCCATGCCCTCTCCCACTTTCCTAGTCCAGGCCACCCCATCTCTCATCTGAGCCACGGCAGTAGCCACCGATCCGTCACTCTGCTTCCTGCCTCCCCCGTCCCCCCATTAACTCTCTACACATGAGTCAGAGCCATCTTTTAAAAATGTAAATCAAATCATGTCACTCTTCTGCTTAAATTCTTCTAGGAGCTTACATTTTACTTGGAATTAAACCCTAATCCCTTTCCCTGGGCCACAAAGCCCAGCATGACCAGCCCCACCTTCCTTTCCAACCTCATCTCACGCAAACCCCCTGGCTCTGATATCACAACCACTTTGGCTTCTCTTTGGTCCCTCCCTGAGCATGCCCAGGCTGTTTCCTCCTTGGAAACAGTGTTTCCATGCCCACCTCCTTTGCTGCGCACTCTGCCCCGCCTCCCAGTCTTGGAGAGCCCCTTATCATTCAATCTCAGCTTCTGGGTCACCTCCCCAAAGAGGCCTTCCTGATCATGCCATCTCCTATCCCAATTTAATTCTGCGGATGTCTTATCCATAGCTGACCTCAGTTTGTTAATTGTCCATTTCCCCTATTAGGAGGAAAGACCCATGAAAACAATGACCTTGTTTTCTACTTGCTTCCCCAGTATCTGGAGCAGGGCCAAGGTGGGTGCTCAGAAAATACTTAGTGTGGACAAAACGTCATTCCCCTCTCTGAGCCTCTGTTTCCCCATCTATAAACAGAGTTGATAATAGACTAGCATTAAACGAGATATACATGTAAGGCCCAGGCACAGTGCCTGGCACTTGGTCGCTGGGGGCTAATAATACCATGACTCTTATTAATACCATAATGGAATCCCCTGGCAGGAATACGCAGGAAGGGCCGGTGGGACTCCCACATGCTCCCCAAATGACCTGAGCTCCAAGCAGCTGGGCTCATTGGCCCGGGTCCATTTCTTGTTGCTGCCAAAGTCCTCAACACCCAGTAGCAGAGAGGGGAAATTCAGGGATGAAAAGCGGAGGCGAGCGTGCTTCAACTCAACTGCAAATTTATTAGAAAGGCCGTGGACAGATGAACCCTGAGTAACCAGCTGAGGAAGAAATGAAAAAGAGCCCCTGCCTCTCTCGGCCCGCCCCACAGGCCTCCTGTGAACTCTGTCCTGGAGCAGACTCCAACACAAGTCCGCCCAAAAGTGCTTCCTGGATCCTCCTCCTGCGGCTGCCCCATCTCCCTGCGGGGAACCCCCTGGCGGAGCCGGTGTAGATGCTGGTGCCTGAGCTGGGGGCCCCGGGGTCCTGGTCCTCTCTTCCAGCAGAAAGAGGTTTAGAGCGACCCCGCCACCCGCCAGCAGAACAGAACGGAAAAGGAGCTGACTGCGAATAGAGCAGGTTCTGCTAAACAGCCGAGGGCTCTGGAAGGTGGTGCCGGACTGCCTCGGAGGTACGTGCAGATGGCTGCAGATGGCTGCAGATGGCCCGTCGTGGGGTGCCCCGGGGTAGGATACCAAAGCTCTAAGGATGCTCAGCCGCAGAGAGCCTTGGTGTGACTCAGTGCCCCTCCTGGGGCTGCACTGGCTATTTCTGCTCCCAGAAAGGCAAATGGATCTTGTAAAAAATCCATGGCGGTTTTTGCCATTTTTTTCCTTAAAAAAAGATGAGTTTGTACAGTGAATTGATTTCAACCAGCAGAGCATGAGCCGAGAAGAGTCCATCCTGGGGAAGGAGAAGGCACTTCTCACACCCTCGGTGGGGGTGATCTGGGCTGGCTGCTTCCTGGGCCCCTTGGGGCTCCGCTCCCGCTGGCCCCGTGACTCAGGCCTGCTCCGTCTGGGAAGTATGCGGCCTCCATCGAGCCAGCGCCGCCCTGCGGCCCGGACGCTCTGGCTTCTCACAGGGTGGTGGACGGCAGCTTCCTCACCCGCCGCTGGGCCAGGATCGATGACTCGATGGGCTTCAGCTGAGGGGTGGGCTTGGAGCTGTTGAGTGCGGAGTAGGTAGCTGCCATGGCCCCCTGGGAGAGAAGCGGGGCGGTCAGACCACAACGGCGGCCGGTGCGGGGACACGCGCACCCCAGCCGCTCTCAGTGTTCCACACCCGCCCGGCCCCCTGTTAATCCAGCCTTGGCGGTCCTTCACGGTCAGCAGTCCTGCCTCCTCCATCAGACTGGAGGCTTCACAGGTCAGAGCCTGGGTCCCCCAGAGGACCGTGGACACCCTCGCATATTACACGGGAGCTCCCTGAGGACAGATAGATACGGCATCTGCAGCCTATGCCGCCCAAGTTCTTGCCCTTGGAACCCTGGCCTGGGCCCCCAGAGGCCCAGCAGCCCGGAGTGGCCGTACCTTCACAAGTTGCAGGTCCTGGTGGGACAGCTGGCTCTGAGGGAGCTTGTCTTTCTGGGTGATCCATGGGTGCTGCAGGACCTGCTTGGCTGTGAGGCGCTGGTGAGGGTCCACGTGCAGCATCTTGGACACCAGGTCCTGCGGGCGCGGCGGACAAGACGGTTGGTGGAGTTGGCAGCGGAGCACACAGCTGTGCCCCCTGATGAGAAGCGGGCGAGCGGCCCCCTCCTGCCATCTCCCGCCGTCTCCCGCCGTCTCCAGCCTGAACCCTCCCGGTCGCCCCTGTAATCCATCCTCCACATCACTCCAAGGCCTCCCCAAGCACATGCCCTTCTTTGGGACTTCTTCCTGGAATGTCCTTTCCTTTCTATTTCACCTTCTAGAAGCCATGCAGGAAGGTGGGGAGAACCTAAGATTGAGATCAGGCAGACTCAGGTTCCAAACTGGCCTCTCCTGCTGATCAAGTGAGTATCCTGGGCAGATTACTTCAACACTCCGAGCCTCAGTTTCCCCTCTGAGAAAGAGGGAGGGCAACAATATCTGCCTCATAAGGCTGATATGAGGCACTATTTATTAAGGGCTCGACCCGTTGTCTGGCACAGAGGCTCCCATAACTGGAAGCTTGCTAATACTGAGAGCTCAAATGCTCCCTCCTCTGAGAAGGCCTCTCTGCTTGACGTGGTCGGTAGCTCGGCTCCATGCCTCCAGAGCCTGCACCCCTGGAGGAGGACTTGCCTTTCTCTGCTGCCTGGCATCTCTGTTCCTTGTATGCAAGCCCCGATCTCTCCCCACACCTGGTTCCCTCAAGGCAAGGGCTGTGATTATGCAGCCTCTGTCCCCTCGCAGGGCTCAGAACATGGGAAGGGCTGTGAATGATCACCAAGTTGTCCAAACAAGGTAGGACGGCAGTCTGCCTGGGAACCTTCCACTTGGAGAAATATAGCAACAGCGATTTGTGGAACATTCCACTTGAAGAAACGAGGTTGCAGGTTACCTCTTCATGAACTGCTAAAAAGCCCTGGGATGGGACCCTGCCTCCCCACCCCAAATGAGCTGGGCCTCACAGACTCACCTTGGCTGTCTCTGAAACTGTGTTCCAATTTCCCCCACTCAGGGTGAACTTCCCACTGCCGATCCGGGTCAGGATTTCCTCCGGTGTGTCACTGGGTCCATTGGCAAATGGAGTGTATCTGGAGAAAAGTCCACCCAGTTGGGGTATAGCCTCTGGCCTCCACCCTGGGGCTAGGGGTGGGGGTCGGGCGCTGTTTCTCCCTTCAGGCTGGGTACTCCCCAGGGTGGTGTCTCAGCCCAAAGGCAGGGCTGAGTCTCTCCCCTCAGCCAGGCACCAGCCCCGCCTGTGCACTAGGGCTGGACGGAGGGCCGGGGGAGGGGCCGCTCACCCCGCCAGCATGGTGTACAGCAGAACGCCCAGGCTCCAGATGTCGCAGCCTTCGTCGTAGCCCTGGCGTTTCAGCACCTGGCAGGAAGGAAGGCAGGCGAGGGTGGTTAGTCTGGGGGGCAGCAGCAAGTGGCCCCATATGCTCGTGTGCTGCTCCCCAAAGGGCAGGACAAGGATCCCAACCATGGGCTGGATCCTCCCTTGGTACCGAAGCCAAGACCATACAGACTGGAATCCTGGCCCACGTGGGGCCTCTGTAAGAGGGCACAAGGCCTCCCGTGCCCGGCTCCCCGGAGCACTCACCTCGGGGGCCACAAAGTTGGCAGTGTAGCAAGGTGTCATGAGGAGCCCATTCTCAGCCCGCAGCTGCTTGGCAAAGCCGAAGTCGCAGATTCGCAGGCACTCGGGGTTCCCAGACTCGTCCACGTACAGGATGTTGCTGGGCTTGAGGTCCCTATGAACAACCTAGGGGCAGGGGGTCCGGTCAGTTCTCAGTGTGGGCAGGCTGCTAGTGGCCCAGGTCAACTGCCAGGGATGAGACAGTTAGGAAGACGGGCCCAGAGAGGGACAGAAGGACCCAGAATCTGAAAGGAAGGGAAGGGGCTGAAATGGGGCCCTTAGTGCTGCTGGTACTGCCGACTTGAATTTCGTGTGGATGTCTGCGAGGCAGCCCTAATTTCACCTGTCCACACCAAACTCTACTTATTTCTCCCCTCAAGTCTGCTCATCACAGTTTTCTCCCTAAAGACAACTCCACCGATGCTTCCCATTGCTTGGGTCAAAATCTTGAGTCCTCCTCAATTCCTCTTTGTTTCTTATATTCCTCAATCAAGGCATCAGTAAGCTCTGCTGTCTCTACCACTGAAATATATCCAGAGCCCAACCACTTTTCAACCCCTCTACTGGCAGCACTGATCCCAACCAGGGACGCTATCATCCCTCACCTGTGTTACGGCAACCACCTCCTAACTGGTCTCCCTGCTTCTGTCCTGCCTCCTACAGTCCTAAATACAGCAGCCAGGGCGCCTGGGTGGCTCAGTTGGTTAAGCGTCTGCCTTCGGCTCAGGTCATGACCCGGGGTCCTGGGATCGAGCCCCGTGTCGGGCTCCCTGCTCAGAGGGGAGCCTGCTTCTCCCTCTCCCTCTGCAGCTCCCCTTGCTTGTGTGCACGCTCTCTCTCTCTCTTTCAAATAAATAATCTTTTTTAAAAATACATACATACAGGGCGCCTGGGTGGCTCAGTTGGTTAAGCGACTGCCTTCGGCTCAGGTCATGATCCTGGAGTCCCGGAATCGAGTCCCACATCGGGCTCCCTGCTCAGCAGGGAGTCTGCTTCTCTCTCTGACCCTCCCGACCCTCCCCCCTCTCATGCTCTATCTCATTCTCTCTCTCAAATAAATAAATAAAATCTTAAAAAAAAAAAACAAAACATACATACATACAGCAGCCAGAGGGATCCTGTTAAATTAAGTCAGATCATGTCATCCTGGCTGGAACCCCCCCAAGGCTTCCCCTTTTAAGAGGCAGAGTCCTTCCAAAGGCCTACATGGCCCCACCTGATCTTTCCCCTGCCCCTCACCCACATCTCTTGCACTCTGTTGTCCTCTAGCACCCTCCTCCTTGCTCAATCAGCTTCAACCACACCAGTCTCTGCACTTCCTTCAACATGCCAAGCACACTCCTGCCTCAGGGCCTTTGCACTCACTGTTCCCACTTTCAGGAACATTCTTCCCTCAAGCATCTGCCTGGCTCATTCTCTTGTTTCTTTCAGGTCTCAGCTCAAATGTTACCTTATCGGTGGGGACTTCCCTGGACCATTCCATATAAAATAGCAAATACCAACCAGTACTCCTTAGGCTCCTCATCCTGCTTTATTTTTATCCATAGCATTTACCTCCATTTGACATAATATTTACTTAATTGTTTTTCTGAATCCACCCACTGGAATATAAGTTCCATGAGTGTTTTGTCCACTGCTGTATCTCAACAGTTAAAACAGTTCCTAGCACACAGTAGGTATTCAAGGAGCATCTGTCCAATGTCATTCGGGCCTGAAGCAAATGACTCCTCTGGCCCCCCTCTGCTCCTCTGTAATCTGAGGGCTGAACCACTCCACTTTCCATCCTCCCCCCGTCCCTCTGTAGGGTTCTATGTAGAGCCAATCCTCCATTACCTCATTATCGACAACTCTCAGATCGCCAACCCTAGCCCAGAACTTTCCTGAGTCCAGAATCATATAGCTGCTTGCCAGAGATCAACCACTGAATGTTCCACAGACCCTCGAACCCAACACATCCCAGACTAAACTCGGTCTCACCCTCTTGCTCCTCCTCCCATAAGCTAATAGGGTGTTGACAAAAACCTTCAATGGCTCCCTACTACCTGCAAGATAAAGCCCAAAGTCCCCATCCTGGTGTGGGAGGCTCAGTTATCCATTCCAGCCTCACTGTCCACCACAACCCCTCAAGTGTCCTGAGCTCAGGCCAGTGGAGGCTCCCTCGACCATAACCGTATCTGTCTGTGGAATGGCTGCTCACCTCTAGCACCCCAGCACAGAGCAAATGCTAAGTGAACTCTGTGCAATGAATGAACAAATCCACCTCTAAAACACATAGAGATCTTGCAGGTGAGGTTAGTTGACTCTCACAGATTAGCTGGCTTTATGAGATGATCCTTTCATAGCCCCAGTTGAGCCCCAAGCCCTCTAGCAGGTGCCTGTGGGGCAGGTAGGTTGGAGGGTAGACATGGCCCTGACAGTCTACCTCCACAGAGGGCACAGTGCCGGATGAGGAGAGGGCTACACCGGCAGGGTGGTCTGGGTGACACCTGCGAACTGTATCCACACTCTTGGGAAGCCCCTTCCTGGGCTGTGCCTGACCAGCTCCTAGGGCTCTGTCCTTCTGATACAATCATATGGCCCCAAAGACAAGGCCAGACCCCAAGAATGTAGACTCTCTTCCCTGCGGAGGGCCCAGCCAAGCTTTCCAGAGGTCAGGGATGCTCAGCCTGGCTGAGGGTATGAGTGATCTTCCTGGTTTCCAAAGTATTCTCCTGCCCATGGTCTCACGGGGGCTGCCGTGATGCCTAGGTCAGTGGGCAGGGCAGGGACTGCCGGCTCTATTCTCCAGAGAAGGAAGCCAGGGCTGTGAGAAGAGAATGGACTTGCTCATGTAAACAAGAAGCAGAGGTAGGGCTTGAACCCAGCTCTGACCTTAATTCCACAGTTTGCAGTTTGGTGTGACAATGACACTTTTGGGAAACTGGGATACGGAAGTTTTCGCTCTTTATCCTGCCGTCACACAACACAGAGAAGCGGCAAACGCCTCCAGGTACTGTGGCTCACTACAGCAGGAAGCCCCCCGGCCCGGTGATTCTGATACCTGTCCCCCCCAACCCCGGGTGTGTGTGGGGGGAGGGGTAGCGCAGGCTCCCATCCCCCTGCCCTGAAGACCACAACAGGCGGGGCAAGCGAGGAGCGAAGCCAGGCCGAGACGGAGCCAGGCCAACCAGTCTAGGGGGCAGCTGTGACCTACTCCACTCCAGCTGACAGTCCCCGCGTGGCAACTCAGGCCCAGGTTTCAAAAGGAGCCCAGTTACCCGACTCAACCAAACCCAAAGCAAAGAAACCACCCCAAGCCTGCAGGCCAAACAAAATGCGCATGCAGGTCAAATGCAGCCAGCGAGCAGTAGGCTGCGGCCTCTGGCAGAGCTGTGATTTCAGTCGGGCCAGAGTGCGAATCCTGCCTTTAGCAGCCTGTGTGATCTTGGGCGTGTCACTTAAGCTCTCTAGACCTCAGTTTTCTCACCTGGGAAATGGGGCTGGTGATAGTGCTGAGGCCAGAAGGAGCATATGAGTATATGAGTTATGTACCGGGACTATTTAGCGCCGGGCTTGGGAAATGGCAGCTGTGGTCACAGTGACTCCAGCACTCCCCGGGCTGACCCCACCGCCGGGCTGGACCTTAAGCTACAGAGCGCGCTTGTTAAGAAGCACTCAAAGGGGCGCCTGGCTGGCTCGGTCGTTTGGGCGGCTGCCTTCAGCTCACATCATGATCCCAGGGTCCTGGGGTCCAGCCCCGCATCGGGCTCCCTGCTCGGTGGGGAGCCTGCTTCTCCCTCTCCCTCTGCCGCTCCCCCTGCTCGTGTGCTCGCGCACACGCTCTCTCTCTCTCTCTCCCTCAAATATTTATTTGAGGGAGAGAGAGAGAGAGTGAGAGAGCATGAGCAGGCAGGAGGAGCAGAGGGAGAGGGAGAAGCAGACTCTCTGTTGAGCAAGGAGCCTGATGCGGGGCTCAACCCCAGGACCTTGGGATCATGACCTGAGCTGAAGGCAGGCGATTAAATGACTAAGCCACCCAGGCACCCCAAATAAATAAAATCTTTAAAAAAAGAAGCACATAAGATTAGAGGACAACAAGGACGGGCAAACTAGAGGACTGGGAAGCCGGATTAGCGAGGAGACTTTTACTTACCCCTGAGCCTCAGCTCCCTCACCTCTACAATGGGCATGATGACAGTCCCCACTTCCAACTGTCTGTCGGAACAGTTAGGTGAGTTGGTATGTAAAGTGCTTAGAACTCTGTCTGGCCTGTGGGAACTGCTGTGTAGCGCCCGCTACCATTAGCAGCCACCTCTGTCGTCCTCCCCGTCACTGGAGGATGTGGCGCCTGGGACCAGCCACACACACACACACACACACACACACACACACACACACTGAAGTTCTTTTATGTAAATCATCTGGTTAAACAGAGAAGCCAAAGTGTGACTCTCTACTGACTTCTCCAACAGGCTGTCCCGGGCTCAGTGGGGCCCTTCTGGCGACAACATGAGGGAAGCTAGGCATAAAAGGACTCCATGTGTTCAATAAAGAACTCTTGCAAAATAAGATGAAAAAGACAGACAACCCAATTTTTAAAAATAAACATAGGACTTGAACAGGCAATTCATGAAAGAGGCTATCCAAAATGACAATAAACACACAAAGAGGGGCTCAACTTCACTGGTCATCAGGGAAATGCAAATGAAAACAGCAACGAGAAAGCCCTCCCCACCTACCGGAACAGCTAGGATTCAAGCCATGCCATAACCCAAGCCTGGGCAAGGACCAGAACTCCCGCACGCTCTGGAGGGGCTGTAAGCGGGCAAAACAGCTTTGGAGAACTGTTTGGCATCAGCTGCTAAAGATGAACATACACACACACACATACACACACACTGCAACCCGGAGGGTCCACTGCTAGGTGTGCACACAGCGTCACAATACCCATGGGTGGTCACCAAAAGACAAGCGCTAGAATGTCACGGCAGCATTATTTACTTGTCATCATCGAAAACTAATAACAATCCAGAGTCCCTTAACAGCAGAAGGGACCACAGAAGCATTGTCTGTTCACACAGCAGAAGTTACACCGCAATGAGGATGAGGGAGCGACAGCCGCACGACGACGTGGAGGATTCGCAGAGCCAGAGGCAACAGGGGAGGGAGGTGTTTGTAAAATTCAAAGACAAGCAAAACGAATCGAAGCTGTTAGCAGTTAGCTTAGAATGGTCATCCTTGGGAAGGGGGCAGGGACTGGCAGGGATATGACGGAATTCGGGGAAACTGGAAAAGCTCTGATTTTTTTTTTTCTTTAAGATTTTATTTATTTATATGACAGAGAGAGACACAGCGAGAGAGGGAACACAAGCAGGGGGAGTGGGAGAGGGAGAAGCAGGCTTCCCGCGGAGCAGGGAGCCTGATGCGGGGCTCCATCCCAGGACCCCGGGATCATGACCTGAGCCGAAGGCAGACGCCTAATGACTGAGCCACCCAGGCGCCCCAAAAGCTTTGATTCTTGATCTGGGTGCCGGTTATGTGGGTGTATTCACTTTCTGAAAATTTACTGACTTGAACGTTGGGATTCGTGTTTATGTCATACTTCAATAAAAAGGTAACATTAAAACAAATAGAAAGTCCCAGTGGACCCTGTTGCTGGTCATCCCCTTCCCATCCCTCTTAGGAGAGTCCCAGCTTCTAAACCACAGATACTGCCAATTCATAATCAGCTCAAAGAATCTCCCTCCAAATACCTCAATGAGAGTTTCCCATTTCCTCATCATCTCCCCTGGTATTTGGAAAGGGCCAGAAACTTTAGAGACCCACAGACTCGCAACATTGGGAAAGAGACCACTTTCTCCCATAACACTGCCCCCCCACGTGGTTGTCTGTACTTGGAGTTTATATGTCCTTAGTAGAGGAGGCAGCTCTCACTCTACAAAGTCCTTCCTTGCTTTGAGCTTGACCCATTGGAAACTCACTGCTTTGGCTCTGTCTTCTAAACCTTCTTGGGGGTAACTTTAACTAGTACTCACTTGAGAACAAAACAGGAAAAGGAAACATTTACTACCTGACCTGACATATTTAAATATTAGTCTATTTGCACTGGCCATTTCAAAAGCCAAAACCACTTCGAACATGACCATTAAAACGGTACATGTGGTAACCAAATTGAAGCTCTGATTTTTTTTTTTTTTTTAAAGATTTTACTTACTTTTTTTGTCAGAGAGAGAGAGAGCACAAGCAGGGGGAGCGGCAGGCAGAGGCAGAGGGAGAAGCAGGCTCTCCGCCAAGCAAGGAGCCCGATGTGGGACTCGATCCCAGGACCCTGGGATCATGACCTGAGCCGAAGGCAGACGCTTAACCGACTGAGCCACCCAGGCATCCCACTCTGATTCTTTTTTACAAAAGAATCCCCCTCATAAATTAGACCGAATCAGACATGGCCATCTTTGCAAACCCTAATGAACTGACTGATGCAGGCAAAGATCGTGAAAGGATGAAACCATTGCATGAGAGGTTGGTGAGGGTCTTCACAGTACACCGTCGGGCTCACCCCCTGCCTGCCACCCATTCACCCATCCCTAGACTGTTACCACCTGAGGGCACCAATGACTAATGGGGGCAAAGTGACGCTGTGCTTGGGGATGTGATGCCGTGTGAAGTACACCACACCTCCCATGAAGTGTTTTCTAACTCCTTGCTTCTGAAAAGAAGTTGAAGCAGAATATAATTAAGATTTTAGAAATACAGGCAATAGAGAAACAATTTAAATGATGCCATAGGGCACCTGGGTGGTTCAGTCGGTTAAGCGTCTGCCTTCGGCCCAGGTCATGATCCCAGGGTCCTGGGCTCGAGTCCCCAGTTGGGCTCCCTGCTCAGTAGGGTCTGCTTCTTCCTCTGCCCCTCCCCCCACTCGTGCTCTCTCTCTCTCTCTCTCAAAAATAAATAAAATCTTAAAAACAAAAGAGAATGCTTTTAAAAAAATGATGCCATAAGGAAGCAAACAGACACATTCAGAATGTGGGACATTCCACAGAACTGATCTCTTCAACTAGTCAGCGGCATAAAAAAGGGAGGTTTTACTATGGAGGTTATGTGGATGTATATATTTAACAAAACTCTTCGGGTTATACACTTAAGCTCTACCGTGTGCAAAATTTATCTCCGTTTTTGAAAAGAGACTTAAGGGATTTAACAAGTGAAGGAAAGGTGTAAATCTTACAGAGATTGTGATTCCAATATACTAATGGCAAAAAGATTTTTTGAAAGGACAATAGGGAAATGTATCTACTGACTAGGTACTATGTGAACACAAGTAATTGTTAATTTTGAGAGTTGTTATGAAAAAAAAGTCTTTTTTAGGGTTAGAGATATACAACTAAGATTGTGTGAGGTCTGAGATATGCTTTAAAATACTTTAATTATAGGTATTTATGGGTCAAGTGTCATAATGTCTGTAACTTCCTTTCAAATGCATCTGTAAAAATATATATTTATATGCAGAGATAAGGATATAGAGGTAGAGACAAAGACAGAAACAGAGATAAAGAAAATGTGGCAGACTGTTAAGATTTGGTGAATCTAGAAGAGAAATGGTTTTCATAAGATTCTTTTAACTTTTCTATAGATTTGAATGTTTTCCTCAATAAAAGGTTGGGAGAAATACTTCAGCAACAACAAAAAAAGAAAGAAAGAGAGGGAAGGAAGAAGAGGAAGGAATGAAAGAAGGAAGGAAGGAAAAGGGAAGAAAGAAAAAAGAAAAGAAAGAGAGGGAGGGAGAGAGGGTAGAAAGGAGATAAAAATCTCAACAATTCTTTAATCTGGGTGATGGGATCTGGAGGTTCATTATACTCTTCTCATAGTTTTGTATATACTTAAAAATTTTGACAATAGAAAGTTAATTTAAAAAAAAAAAGGCACAGCAATGATCTGGCCCTATTCCTCCCTAGGCAGCATTTTCCACGGGGCTGCTGTGGCCCGCGGAGCCTTCCAAGGGCAGCGAGGTGGCAGCTCCCGCTGTCCTGAGTTCGCAGATGAGGAAACGGCTCAGAGGTGAGAGGCCTTCCCAACAGTACACACAGGACTTGGACACAGCCGATCACTGGATTCCAGAACCTGCATTCTTAACCCCAAGGCTGTCTGACCGCGAGCACCCCAAAACATCATCTTGTCCAGAGAGAAACTCACGCTAACTCTATTTTCAGCTTCTATACACACCACAGGAAATCTTCCACCTCCATCCCATGCAATGATAAAGGCCAAGTCGTATGGTTTGGACAAATACCTCTTCTCCAGCACCTGCTGTCTTTCCCGCAGCATTTCCTCCTGCATCCACCTCCTCTGTCCTAGCAGCCGAACCCCCAACCAGATTCAACTCCCTGCTGACCCTGCAGCTTCCTAACTCACAGACCCACACCCGCTCTGCAGCCCCTCAACCACGTTCCTCAGTCAGACATTCTGGCTCTATTCTTCTCTGGCTGTGTGACCTTGGGCAAGTCACCTCACATCTCTGAGCCTTGGTCTTCTTACCTGTAAAGTGGAGCCAATAACAGTACCTACCTCCTAGGTCTGTTGTGAAAATCAGCTGAGATAGCGTAAGGAAAGAACTTAACATGGTGCCGGGCACGCAGCAAGGACTGTGTTAACATTCCTTTTCACCACCCGGCCTCATCTCTCCCTCCTTCCCTTCCTTACATCCATCTCCTTACCCCCCCCACCACCCATCGTCTCCCCTCTGGCTGGCTGCCTGAAGACAGCTCCTGCCTGGGCCAGCCATGGCTCATGCACTCTGCTGATGGTAAGACCCTCAGCAGCCCGCCATCCCCACTGGCTGCCCCCTACCGCGGACTTACCCCCTGGGAGTGCAGGTACTCCACGGTTTTGCTGATGGTGTGCAGGACAAAGCTGGCCTCCCGCTCTGAGAAGAATTTCTGCCGCAAGATCTTGTCTAGCAGCTCCCCACCCCGCATCAGCTCTGTCACCAGGTACACATGTTTGCCATCATCGTACACCTGTCAGAGACCTCACCGTCAGGGCCCTCCCCTCCATGCCAGGCCTGGGTCCCTTGGTTACCCGTTCACCAGGCCAGGAAAGAAGGACATGAGCCTTGGATATGTGTTCTGCTCCGTGCTTCAGTGGCCCTCGTGGGGCCACTTCTCTGGGCCTCTGTCCTCCCTAGACAGGAGGATATTGGCCCTGGTCCCCCAAGGGGCAGGAAAGCGGTCAGAGAAGGCCCGAGTCGGAAGTGGAGAGCCTTGGGGCGCAGCCAGACTGGAGGCACAAAGATCCTTCCCTCCCACGAGCAGAGGAAAATCCGAAGTCAAAGGAATGGCAGTCCTGAGACAGCTCCCAGAGTTGAGCGCCCCAGGCCCCATCCCGGTCTCAAGGACCCTCCCACTCACATCTTTCAGCGTGATGATGTTGGGGTGCTGCCCGTACCGCAGAAGAATCTCAATCTCTTCTGAGGGATCCCGCTTGCTCTTGTCGATGACCTGAGGAAAGGGGGCACATGGGCGACATTCTCCAGAGTTCCTCCCTGCCACAGAGCCCACACGGCAGGGCTTGGAGGGGGGTCTCAGCCGCATTCCTTTCACCCACCCAGAGAGCCTAAGGCACCCCCCCTCCCCCGCCAAAGGGCCAGGGCTACACTGGCCTCCCCCCAGCCCAGCAGCCTTGGCTGAGACATGGTCAAGAAGCCCACCTTGACAGCGTACTCCGTATTGGTGGCCTTGTGGACACAGCGCTTGCACACGGAGTAGGAGCCCACACCGATCATCTCCTTTACAACGTAGCCGTCGCTAAAAACCAGGTTCTTCCCGTGGAGTTGCTGGAGGAGACCAACAGGCGGGGCTGAGCCTCTGCTCTAGAACGCAGCGGTCGTCCCCCAGCGCCCGAGGCCTTGGCGCAGTGGAGGTGGCACCAGGCAAGAGCTGGAGGCCTGGGGCAGCATCTGGGTCCTGTAACCTCGAGCAAAAATCTCCCTCTGGGCCTCGGCTTTCTACTCTATATGGGCACACGCAGTGGCTCCGGGCTGTGGTCAGACGGGGGTGACGAGGGCAGGCAACAGAGTCACCACACGCACGTCAAGAGGTCTGTGGCTCTGAGAACGCTGGGCAGGCCTGAGGGACGTCGGGGCCCTGAGCTGGGTCCCGGCGCTGCCACTTCCTGTGAACCTGCGGGAGTTGCCTCCCCCTTCTGGCGTGTCAGAGCCCGGGTCGTGAGGTGTCTTAAGGTTCTGAGCCATTAACAAGAGCAAATACTTCTGTGGTGCTTAGTGTGGGGCAGGAACCATTCTCAGCACTTTTCAGCAGTGACCACATGCCCTGTGACAGCCCTGGTTCATGCCTGTTGTCCTTACACCCAGTCTGGTGTATTGTCTGTCCTGGACAAAGGTGTCCAGCTGTATAATAAATTACATGGTCACCTTAACTTTCGCACACAACCACCTATGGAGAAGGTTCTATCATCACCCCCATTTACAGCTGAGGGAACCGAGGCCCTGGGAAGGTAAATGTCTCACTCAAGGTCCTTTACCTTAGAAGCTCTGAACCTGGGCAATGAGCTCCGGAGTCTACACTCAGGCCTCTCACTTCTAAATCTCCCATGGAGCTGGGAAAGTGCACTCATGGGGGACAAATGTGAGGAAACCTGAGCCCTCTGCCCCCCGTCCCCGTCAGGGACCTGTCAGCCACCCCACAGCACTAGCACCCTGGGCACCCCTCACATTTATTTATCTAGGCTTTACAACGTCCCCGGCTCTGTGCTCGGACATTTCTATCCACGTGGCCATCCAAGCAGAGAAACTGGGGCCCAAGGAGGTTGGGAGGCCCACCGGACTACACAGTGACAGTCAGGGTTTGATCTCCAGAGCCTGTGCCCTCAGCTGTTCTGCCCTGGTGGCTCCCGGGGAGGGAAGACAACAGAGCAGCAGTCTCCCACCCCCCTCACCTGTACCACTGAGTGCAGTGGGGCCTGTGTGGCCCGAGGCTTGCCGTCGTCCTCCATCAGGCCAGTGGCCACGAAGCTGAAGCCACGGAACAGCTGATGGGCACCAGCACTGGGGGGGATGCCCGGGGAGTCTGCAGGGGTGGGAAGGAGATGTGACCCTGAGAAGGTGCCCTTGACCATGGGGCTTCCAGGCCTGCCTCAGCAGCTGGCTGTGGAGGGGGCTTGGGTAGGCCCCTCATGCCAGGCCTCAGTCAGCCCATCTGTTCATGTGTCTTTAGACCAGCCCAGCCCTGACACACGAGAAACATAGAAGACCCCCCACACTGGGCGTCTGGCCCAAGCCAAGACACTTCATCTCTTTCTGGAGGCCTACTGCCTCAGGTCTGCCCCTTTGGGTCCATCTTCTGTTCAGCACCAGGAGGGATGGTCCCAACTACAAATCTACCCCCTGCCCGAACCCTTCAAGTGCTCCCCTCGGACCTCAGAAGAAAGCCCAACTCCTCAGCTGGGCAACTGAGGTCCTTGCGATCTTAGCTTCCTCCGTCTCCACTCTGCAGCTCAGCCTCACTGGACTCCCCAGGTCCTTAAAGGAGCCCCTGAGCCCCCGCACATGCTATTCCCTGTAACTGGGTACTCCACAGCTCTTCTGTCCTTCAAGGCTCGGCTGTCACGCTCCCCTCTGAGAAACCCTGCCTGAAGCTGCTCCTCCAGCTCCTCACCCCTGTGAAGCTGCACTCGTCACACTGCCCAGTTTTCATGTCTCTCCCCCAAATAGTCTGAGCCCTATGAAGGCAGGGCCAGCCCCCCGTGGCTGATGACTGGCAACAGCAGGAACCTGGTACATATGGGTCAGATAAGTGAATCAAGATGAGACAAACTGTTGGAGAAGTGCTAAGCTCCCTGTCATCAGAGATGTGCAAGCCACAGTGAGAAGAGCACCCCCTCTGCTAAAACCCATCCATCTGGGAATCCCTCCAGAACTAACACTACCCCCCCCCAATATCTGGCCAAAATATTGGTATTTATCAAACTCCCTCCCAGAAGCCCCCTCCTTGGCTTCTCGCAGTAATCCCAGGAACTGAGAAGGTCTGTGGCTGAGCCCATGTTCTAGATGAGTACACTGAGGTCCAGTGATCAGAGCAGCCAAAGGCGATTCCCACACTTGCCCCTGACCTGTGGGCGCTGTCACCTCTGCTCTGCCAGACTGTCTCCACCTCATGTTTCTGCTGGGTCGGATTCTTTAGTCCTGACGTGAATGTGAGCCTCATGTGTTCGGTCTTCCCAGCGGGCTGGAAGATGCCCCGGGGAAGGGGGCCTGACTTTTCTACTGTGGCCTTAACCACCCACTCCCCCACCCCCTCACGCAGACACAAAGAGGCCCATAGAGCCCTGGAGTGGGAGAGTCAGGCCGAATGAGATGGGGACAAAGAGTCGGAGACCTATCCTGCAGTCTGCCCACACACCTGGGCCTGACCACCCTACATCCTGAGGGGCCCCCGACTCCCTGCTCCCTCCTGTACCAGCCCAAGACAAGCCAGACCACAGACGCACCCTTGGGTGTGCGGGACGTGAACTCGGTGTCAAAGTAGAAGGTGTCGTCAGGTTGCGCCACGGCCGGCTTGAAGGGTGGCTTGATCTCACGACGGTACAGCTTCTGCAAGGTGGGGTGGGCACTCCGGTCACCATGGCGCCCCCACAGCCCATCAGGAGCCTCGGGCAGGAGAAGGTAATTGGCCTGGAGTGCAGGCACCCTGGAAGGCCGACCTCGCCTCCAAGGCCATGCCGTCACCCTCTGCTCCACATCCGGGGCCCTTGTTGGTAGAAGCCCCCTCCCGCCACAGGCGAAGCCCTGATGGGGGCTCTGGGGTGGACAGACACACTCACATTCCAGTCAATGGTAGAGTAGAAGGCATGCCGCTTGATTTCCTCTGCCCCATCAGGGCCGGAGCCTGAAAGAGCCCAGATGAGGGGTCTGCCCTTGGACGGTCCAAGCCCCCAGACACCCACCCTGTCTGCTGCGTGACCTCACCATGGTCTGGGACCAGTGACTGCAGCAGTCTACTGGGAGCATGGGGGACAATGGGCTCCCCCTGTCCCCAATCCACCCAGCCATGACCCCAAAGGCCTACTGCCCACTCAGCATTTTCCACTTTCTGGAGACCCTTATGATCAAGCTCCAGTGTCCTGATGGAAGAAGAAAGGCCCAGAGAGGTCAGGCAACTTGCCCAAGGCCACACAGAATAGAAATTGGCCTTGTTCTGAGATCTGCAGAGGCCCCCATCTCCCTCCCAGCCCAGGCCTCCTCTCTATTGCTCTTATCGCATGTCCTTGTCAGCCACCAGGCAGACTCTCACTCCATTCAACCCCAGGGACCCGGACTGGACCTTACAAAGCCGGTCATGGTCCAGAGGAACCCAGGGGCCAAGCAGCCAAGACACAGTGAACATCTTCTACACAACAGGCATGTTCATGCAACTTCATTTAGTCAATAGGGTTCAAGAGCATCATCTCCCATGGATACGGGGACCCGGGGCTCGGGGAGGTGAAGTCAACTGCCTTGGGTCACTTAGCTCATAAATGGCCCTCATTCAACAAATATTTATGGAGGGACCACTGTGTGGGGGCGGTGAGGACCTGACACGGGGCCAGGATTGGGACCTGAGCCTCCTGACTCTTGAGCTCATGCTCTTTCTGTTGTGCCAGCAGCCTTGGCGAAGGAGCTGTGTGGGGGCTCTGTCCTTGTCCCCAGGGGGAGTGGGGATGACTCAGTTCCTGCCTTCCCCCTACACACAGGTCACCCCCCCCAAACACCACACATGGAGCCAGAAAGCAGGGTGGCCCGCGGCATTGTCTGCCCACACAAAGGACAACAACGGCCCCTTTCAGCCCCAGATGTGGCTCCGTGGCCTAGGCTGCAGCTGTACCCCGCTCCCCTCCCGAGCTGGGGCTGCTTACCGAGCCGGTTGGCAGGATTCCGCTTGAACAGGGCCCGCAGGAGGCTCTGGGCTTCCGTGCTCAGAAACTGGGGCATGCCTAGCTTCGCCCTAAAATAGCCCCCAGGTCTCATCAGGGCTGAGCCCGCCCCAGAGGCCCTGTCTCCCCTCCCCACTCTGTCCAGGTCGAATTTCCAGCTCAATCCAGACAAACCATCCACCAACTCACCTCCCAAAGACTTCAGGGATTCCCCGCCCAAGCCCAGGAAAGCATAGTGCTTAACCCAGAGGAGGGTCTCATTAATGGGGAAATCTGAGGCAAGAACAGGGTATTATTCTGGCCCCCAAGCTGGGGCCAGCATCGGGGGAAACCCTAAAGTGTCAGGGCAGGGCTGGTGCTTACTTCAGAATCAGCGTCATGGTCTCCTTCCGGTCCTTCCCCTGGAAGGGCAGGGAGCCCGTCAGCATCTCAAACTGCAAAGGACAAGGGTCTATGAGGCTGTGGTCTCCATCTCCCATGTCCCCCACCTCCTCCCACCCAGGCCACTCAGCTCCATTCCCAGGATTCTTGCTGGACTGTGGCGGGTCCACCTGGATCAAGAATTGTGACTGTCTCTCTTTCCTCTGCCAATCAGAACACCAAAAGCAGTACTAGGGGCTGAGGCTGAGGTGAGGCCCAGTCTCGGGCTGGGGGCAGCCCACGTGGGGCCAAGCCTGGAATCCTCCCAAGGAAGGAACCTGCAGCTGGGTGGAGGGTGAGGCAGCTTGGCTGGGAAAATACAGGAGGAAGTCTTAGAGACTATCAACCCCCTCACTGTACAGAGGGGAAAACTGAGGCCCGAAGCATGGGCTGAATGCTTTACCCCTGTCTGGGCACTCACCATCAACACCCCGTAGGACCACCAGTCGGCACTGTGGGTGTGGCCCTGGCGGTTGACGACCTCGGGGGCCATGTACTCCACCGTCCCACAGAAGGAATAGGCTTTTTTCTCATGGTCAATGGCCTCCTTGCTCAGGCCAAAGTCTGTGGCAAGGAGGGCAAGAGGACACGTCTTTAGGAACCCCCCTGCCTTCCTTGCTGCCAACCCCTCCACACCCAATGCCCCTGCCCACAGGCCTGAGGACATCACCCCCATGACACTCGGGAGGAGGCTAAGGCCCCGAGAGGTTAGGTGACTTGCTCAAGGTTACCTAGTGGGGAGCTAGGGTTCACACCCAGGCCATCCCAAGTCTAGGGCCTGGACTTTTGACCACTTCCAAGTGCCTGGCACAGCCTCTCAGGTAGAACGGACGTCCTGGCACTCAGCCCAGGCCTATCAAGAGCCCATCCTGCCCTCCCCTGGGACTTGATGCGGGGGGGAACAGGGGCCCTCTACTCACCAGTGAGTTTGATGTGGCCCTCCTCATCCAGAAGGATGCTGTAATGGAGAGATGGGTTCTGGTGACACCATGGGGGTTGTGGGGGGCTGGGCCTGGCCCAGAGAAGGTGATCCACCCAGATCCATCTGATGGGAGGCAGGTGGAGTAGACGGGTCCTGCCATGCAGACGTGTTGCCTGCCTTCTTTGCTAATCCTTGAAACAACGGGCTGACGTAGGGACTATTATGGCCCTATTTTAACAATGGGGAAACTAGGGACACCTTGGTGGCTCAGTTGTTAAGCGTCTGCCTTCGGCTCAGGTCATAATTCCAGGGTCCTGGGATCGAGCCTCACATCGGGCTCCCTGCTCAGCGGGAAGCCCGCTTCTCCCTCTCCCACTCCCCCTGCTTGTGTTCCCTCTCTCACTGTGTCTCTCTCTGTCAAATAAATAAAATAAAATAAAACAACCAATGGGGAAACTAAAGCTCAGGGAAGTTAACTGCACATGGTCACAGAACTAACAGATGGTGGAGATAAGATCTGAATTCAGGTCTGCCTAACTCTAAAGCCAGATCTCTTTCCAGCCCAGCGCCTGCTCCCCTGGGCTCCCCCAAGTTACCATTTGAGGATATTTAGCTATTAAGGAAAATTCTAGAGAGGACCATATCAAGGAACGACTTTCAGTGATGGCATCTCAGACATCGCACTGGATTAGCAAAAAATGTAGGCAATCGCCTGCACGGAGGAGCCTCAGCCTCGTCAACGGCAGCAATGGTGATTAGGCAGCCCCCCAAGGTGGGCCTGCTGCCGCCACCACCCCACTCCAACCACCTATTCATGGGGCAGCCACAGAGAGGGAGACTTGGTTGGGGAGAGTCACACCCACCCCTCAGGAGAGACCCCAGGGCCTGCCTCTGCACTCCCTAGGGAGGCTGGCATGGAGCTCGCGCTTCACTCACTTTTCAGGCTTGAGGTCTCTGTAAATGATGCCCAGGCTATGCAAGTGGTCCAGGCCCAAAGCCAGCTCAGCCAGGTAAAACTTCACGTCCTCCTCTGTGAACATCACCTACGACAGGCGGGAGGGGGCGTCAGCGGGGAGCGCCTCTTCGTCAGGAGCTAGGGCACGGGGCAATCAGCAGCTTCCTGGTCCTCAGGGCCCACCCTGGGGAGGACCCTTAGACACCCCCAGGCCATCCTCTCTTCTCTTTATAAAGGGGGTTGAGTATGAAATGACTAACATACAAGTCACTCATCGTGGCATTGTTTGGAAATAGCAAAAGGGTTGCAAAGAGCCCAAGGGTTGAGCAGAAGACTGAAATGAACTGTCTCTCCCCGGCATGATGGAGTGCTATGTAGCCCTAAACACACAAGGAATCTCTCCATGTGCCGATATGGATCGATCTCTAAGATACACTGTCTTGAGCAAGGCAAGATACAGAACGGTGTACACAGGGTAGTGCTTTTTCTGTAAGAAAATGGGGGTTGGGGGGCGCCTGGGTGGCTCAGTTGGTTAAGCGACTGCCTTCGGCTCAGGTCATGATCCTGGAGTCCCTGGATCGAGTCCCGCATCGGGCTCCCTGCTCAGCAGGGAGTCTGCTTCTCTCTCTCTGACCCTCCCGCCTCTCATGTACTCGCTCTCTCTCATTCTCTCTCTCTCAAATAAATAAATAAAACCTTAAAAAAAAAAAAAAAAAAAGAAAATGGGGGTTGGAATTCAGAACACGTATCAGAATGGTTTGTATTACTAAAGAAACATGGGGTGCTTAAACAAAAAATCAATAAAAATGTTTACCTATGGGGGGTAGAGGGACTGGGGTGGGAGGAAGACTTCTCAATGAGATTTTTCTTTTCAATCATGTAAACGTATTACCTATTCAAACATTAAAATAACATTTAAAATTTTTTTTTAAAGTTTGTTTCTCTTCTGAAGGTTGACTTGTATTAATGGTCCCATTTTTATATCTGGCTCAAATTCTTTTACGTCAGTTAAAATCCTTTTGGTTAGGGGCGCCTGGGTGGCTCAGTCAGTCGGGCGTCTGCCTTCAGCTGGGCTCGTGGTCTCGGGGTCCTGGGATTGAGCCCCACGTCAGGCTCCCTGATCAGTGGGGAGTCTGCTTCTCCCTCTCCCTCAGCCTCTGTCCCTCCCACTCATGCTTGCTCGCTCTCTCTCTCAAATAAATAAATAAAATCTTTAAAAAAAAATCCTTTTGGTTAACACATAGGACATAATGTTAAAATATCCAGATTTCTGGGAGGATTTGCGCTTCCCATCCTCAAAGCTTTGCCGGGGGCAGCCTTGGAAGAATGGAGGTGGAGAGGTGAAAGACCCCTTAGCTCCTGGGAATCAGGGTGGCGTCAGACGCAGGCCCTGATCCTCCTCACCCATCCTGGGAGAAACTCTGAGGCTTGGCCAGGGTGTACACTCTGTCCCAGGGTGGGTTCCTAGGTCAGGGTCTGCTAGGCAGGCCTGGGTGGTCCCAGGTCCAAGCCACACTGGTCACATTCTTCACAGAGCTCTGGGATGAGAGGCCTCGTTGTCTCTCCAGCTCCATCCCGGGGCCCTATGGCAGTGGGGTGTCAGCTCACCTCTTTAGAGAGCCGTGTGAAGAGGTCCCCGCCACGCAGGAAGTCCAGAATAAGATAGAGCTTTCCCTCAGTCTGGAAGGCTGGGGAGAGGGGAAAAGGCAATGGTGGAGCCAGCTGGGCCCTGGGCCCTGCCCCTCTACCCTAAGCTCCCTTGGCCTGCTGGGGGTGGGGGCAACATAGGGGGAAGGCAGCAGCCCACAGGCAGGGCAAAGCCTGGCAGGCAGGGTGGGAACTCAAGTAGGGTCTGTGGTCTCACCATAGTGCAGCTTCACCACAAACGGGTGGTTTACATCAGCTAGGATGTCTCTCTCCATCTTGGTCCGAACGCGGTCACGCACTGGCCAGAAGAGAAAGGCAGTCACGGAGAATCTAGCCCCCCCAAAACGGTCATCCCCAAGCCCTGGCTAAGAAGGGCTGCTCTCTTTTCCAAGAGTTCCTCACACCTCATGGCTGTGCCCAGGGCTGGGCCCTAGGCGCCCTGCCCATCCCTCGAGCCCCATCTCCTGCCGTGCCCCATCAAAGACCATTCAATCCAGTCCGTCTGAGCAACCTGTTCTGTCCTCTGCGTGCCCTTAGCTTTTGCCCCTGAGGCTCCCCCGGAATGCTTTTACCAGCCCCCTCCCCAACTGGCACAAAAATCCCTAATGCCGGTCTGGGGGATGGAGAGTATAGTCACCTGGGAGCTAGTTAGGCAGATTCTTTCCCTAGGCCTAAAATTCAGACTCATGGGTCTAAGCGGCCACCCTCACATCCTTTTTTTTTTTTTTAAGAATAAAAGTCCCTAGGCATTCTGATCACCAGCAGGTTCTTCTTTGACTCAGCTCAGGCCTCACCTCCTCCAGGAAGTCTTCCTTAAACTGCTAAGCTGAATTAGGGCCCTCTCTCCGACAGTGCTCGTGCTTGCCCCTTCAGAGTACTTTTCACCCTCTCTGTTAATTTTTTCTTTTCCCTCACCAGATGCGGCATGGACCATGCTGGAGTTGGACTATTCCAGCCACTGTTTCCCGAATATACCTTACATTTTTACACTTCTGCTCAGGCAAACAGCTTCTCCTTCCTGGGGTACCCTTCCTCTACTATTTTTAGCCTGGAGAACTCCTAAATCCTCCTTCAAGGCACAGCTCAAACGGCCCCTCCTTACGTGAGCCCACCCTCTGTGGGCTCCCCGCTCACAGCCCCAGCTGCTCCACACGGCAGGCGTGGCTCGGCCACTGCTGCCCTGGCCTGGGAGACCTTCACAGCAGTGCCCAAGTCCTCCATCCTCCCCCCCCATGGCTCCCATCATCCCTCCTGGGGAATGACTTCTGCCCCTACCAGGTCGGCCTGAGGGCATCAAAGCTACAGCACCCCACAAACAACCCTTCATGGGCCACAGGACCCCTAAAGTCTGCAAGGCCGACACTTCT
Source organism: Halichoerus grypus (assembly GCF_964656455.1). Lineage (NCBI taxonomy): Eukaryota > Metazoa > Chordata > Mammalia > Carnivora > Phocidae > Halichoerus > Halichoerus grypus. Next base: position 167,907,695 of record NC_135716.1, read on the forward strand.
GATCCTCCCCGCCTCACCGCAGCCAGGGCCCACTCCCCCTGGTCAGTGGCTGCACTGGTTCCCAGGCTGCTCCAAGGGTCACTGCCCAGCCCAAAGTCCACTACCAACCACTGTCATGCCCTTTGTGAGCCTGGGAATTCTAGACCTGGCCTTGGGCTCCCTTCTGAACCTCCCTGCGATCCATCTCTGGGGCCCTGCCTCCACTCCCCCTCTCCTACCCTCCCTAGCTGCCTCCCTGGACTCCCTGCCCCTTTCCTCACACCTTTCTCCACGCTGAGAGGGTCTCCCTCAGACTCTCCAAGCACCGTGAAGCAACTCTGCCCAACTAACCTCAATATCAGGCATGAGAAGGCCCCTGCCACAAGCACACTGCACTCACCCCTTGCCTTCCTTCCAGACATTCACCTTCAGCTATGGTAATTGGTGCTTGGCTTGGGGGAAGAGGGGAAGGCTGAGGTTAATCCCCAGAAGTCTTTTCTTCGAAATGGACCCTGTCTCTGCCATGAGGTAGGAGGGGCGAAGGGGGAGGCTAAGGACAGGCCTCTTTCTCTACCTTTAGACCAGGTGCTCCTCCATCAGACCCAACACTCTGGAGAACCGGGCTGTCTCCCTCAATCCTGTGCCCAGCCTGGGCTCTGCACAGGGAGGTGACCTTCACTCACCTTTCAGCGTTGCCTTCTTTAGTACCTTCATGGCATACAGGTGCCCACTATCAGGTCGGGTGACCTTCCGCACGAGGAAGACCTGAGAAAGCAATGGGGAAATGGCAGAGGAGAAGCTGGGGAGGGGGCCGAGCCTGTTAGCTCCCATCCTCCAGGTCCCAGGCTGACCTCTAACTTCCCTGAGCCCCAGGTTGACCTTTTGCCCTCCCTGGGTACCAAGGTGACCTCCTGTCCTCCCCTCAGACCCATCAACCCTTGCCCTCGGATCCTGAACCCCAAGGTGACCCTTCACCCCCACCTCTGACATGACCAGTGCTGCCCTCCCAGCTGTGGGCTCAGGACTCACTTTGCCAAAGGATCCCTGGCCCAGGACCTTGAGCAGCTCAAAATGGGATGGGTCGGCCTTCTCAGAGCCAGCCTTGACGTGGTGCGTGATGGAGATCTCCTTGAGGATGCCCTCATCCTGATGGAGGGACAGAGCTGGTGAGCATGGTGGGGCCCATCCAGGCCGGCAGGAGACATGGTCCCCATCCAAGCCCACTCCCCCTGGAGACAGGGCCCTGCTGGCCACACCAGACAGCTGTAGTGATGGGGCCAGCCTCCTGGTTCATCAATCCCAAGAGGGCCTTAAGGGCCAGGGAGGGTCAAACTACCAAGGTGCCGAGTCAGGTGAGTCATGGCTCCCACTGCTCCTGCTCTTCTGGCCCAGTGAGGCCCAAAGGGATGCCCAGGCCCGGCGCAGGTCCTGCCTGTGGGACTCCCCTCCCCCCGCTGCAAAGGTTTTCGTTTTGCCACAATAGGAAGTAGAGTTTGTTCTCATACCGGGGAGGCAGAGCCAGGCTTTTGTTCCTGGTCAGAGTAGATGATAGGATCCTTCTGGCCAAAAGGGCAGGGCTCAGATGCACAGGGACCCAAGAGTCAGCAGAGACTACCCCCATCAACCCGGTAAGTGCCAGTCTGGGGTGGACAGGAGCTAAGGCCAGAGACTCCATGACCCACCCTTTGAAACTTCCTTCATAGGAGTCTACCCCAAAAGCCCCTTGCCAGGCCCTAGCTGTTCTGGGACCCTTCTGTCCTCCCTCCAATCGGCTGCTATTGCCCTGGAGCCCTGAAGCGCCTCCCCACTTCCCCAGGAAGCAAGTCTGGGCAGGGTCCAGTCGTCCGGCAGGCCCAGGCCGGGGCCAGGACAGCTGAGAGCCAACCGAGGCCAAGTTCACTGCCCAGGCACCTGCTCCAAGGGCCACAGCCAGGCCAGGACCAGACATCTGGGCACACTCACCGAGTCCCGCCTGGGGCCAGAGCCAGGGCCAGGGGCAGGCAGAGAGGTCTGGCTGGTCCTGGGCCGCTGCTTCCTGGGTAGCCAGGGGAGCAGGGCCCAGAGCCGCAGGCGGGGCGGCTTGGGATCCTGCTCCATTCGGCCAGCAGGGCCGAGGCACCATGGCAGGAGCACGCAGCGTCCGGGGCTGCCTCGGAGGTGGCCGGGCCCAAGGCGGATGTGCAGGGTGAGGGCGGGGGCTGGGCCTAGCTCAGGGCCGCCAATCACTCGGGGCCTGTGGTTTCCCAGCTCCAGGCCTACAATCTTACCACGTTCCCTTCCTCTCTTCCCCCCCCCCACACTGCCTGAGGGCTGCCCTCTGGCCCTTTCCCCCCTCATCCTCCCCCAGGGCCTGCAAAGGGAAAGCCCTACGCCAACGCAGCTGCTGAGGGGCAACAGGTACCCAACGGGCAAAGACAGGCATCTAACGTGTAGAGGCGGATAAAGAGGGACACCCAACAGGCAGAGGCAGGCATCCACAGGTAAAGACAGATGAAGGTGGGCATCTATCAGGCAGAGGTGGGAGAGTACACAGGCCCACCAGGCAGGGATGGAGCTAGGGGAGCTCCACACCCAGCAAGGGGAGCTAGGAAGAACACACACCCAACAAGCAGAGACAGATGGGGACATGTACCCAACAAGCAGAGACAGATGGGGACCCATACCTAACAGGCAGAGGCGCACGGGACATATATCCAACAGGCAGCGACAGAAGGGGACATGAACTCAACAGGCAGAGACAGACGGGGACCCAACAGGCAGAAGCAGATGGGGGCTGGCATCCAACAGGTGGAGACAGATGGGGACACATACTCAACCAGGGAGAGACAGAAGGGGACACAACCCAACAGGCACCCAACATGTGACATGTACCCAATAAGTGAGGACAGGCACTCATCAGGTGGAGACAGAGACAGGAACCCGACAAGAGAGGCAGATGGGCCGCAGAAAGAGAAAGCCAGTCAGTGAGGCCCAAGGAGACTGACAGAGACCCGGGCCCGACACACAGAAAGCCAGACCCAGGCAGGACTCAAGGGCAGAGCTCCGGGTTCTTGCTGGCCTGCCAGGGGCTGGGGGAAGAGGTGAGGGGACATCACCTGCAAACACCCCGCATCTGGGGGAAGAGTCCGGTATCTGTGGCAGGCACACCTCTGAGGTTTCATCCCTGCCAGGGCCTGCAGAAGGCCCAGGACCGAGACAGTGGGCTGAGAGGAACATCTCCTGAATGCAGTCTGATGGCTTTGACTCTGATCCAAATTTCCCAAATCTGTTATCCCCATTGCAGATACAGGAAACCGAGGCCCAGAGGCCAGTGATTCACCCAGGCTGAAAGTGGACCAGCGGCAGAGCCGGCCTACACTCAAATCCTTCCCCTAGTTACTGCCTGGCTTGGGGTCAGCAGGCCTCCAGTGCCAGGAAAGGGTGAGCAGGTAAGTCAGCCAGAGCCCTGCCCCGCCTCACCCCCTCCCTCAATACTGGGATCAGCGCAGGGACTTCCCGTTCTAGGTCTAGGACCTGACAGACACAGCCCTATCTTCAGGGGACCTTGAACAGCCACAAAATCTGCAGCCATCAGAATCTGCAGCCTCTGCAGGCCCCTGAGTATAACCCTGGGCGGGACAGGCAGAAATCCTGGCTCAGAGAGGGGCTGAGCTGAGCCAAGGCCACACAGCAACCCTCGCCCACCCCCGCCCTGAGGTTTTAGACTCCGCTCGCCTGCCTCTGAGAACACTCCCTGGGGACAGAAGCAGTCACCCAGAAACCCCAGGGGACAGGGCCACTCCCAAACCCATTCCTTGCCCAGGGCCACGGTGAGAGATATTGCTGGAGGCAGACCAACCCTCTGCTCACCTTTCTGGGACAGGGGAGTGAGTCTCTCTCACCCCTGGGGAAATCTGCCGGGGTCTGCATGGTGGGGCTCAAGCTGGTGCCCAAAGGGCCCCGTTACTCCTCTACTTCTGCTTTTTCAGCCTTCCCGGCCCAGAAGGCAGGGTCCCTGACCCCCTCCTTCTCACTTCCCCCTCTGCAGGGAGGAGGGACAGAAGATGGGTCAGGTTCCCCTGCCGAGGAGGGGACACTGCAGACCCCACGCCCGTCACTCCGCGGGGGGGCCCGGGGATACAGCCCTCCTCATCTCCTCTGATCCTAAGGAGGGGAGACCAGAAGACAGACAAAAGTCACAAGATAACAAGGCAAGGGCACATGGGGCACCCCAGCACCTGCCAACATCCCCTTGAGGGAGTGCGGGGCAGACGTCAGCAAGGCCACCGTCTCCGAGTGCCCCAGGCCAGAGCGCAGAAGCTCCTTCCCTGGCAAGTGACCTTCCTATGGCTGGGCCCACCCAAAATGGCAACCCTCTGAGCAGGCACCCCGCAGCCGGCCCCGCCTGGGATGGGCAAGGGAGCCACAGGGCCTAGCAAGGACCTCACAGAAGTGTGAGAGGGGGAGAGGTAGCGGTGGGGCAGGCGCCGACCAGGCCCAGCCCCCTTCCACGTGGCCGGGCCGCATCAGTCCCACCAGTAGCCCCACAGGAACGGGCACACCCACAAGTACACACAGGCCGATGATCGGAAACCATTTCCACAGACATGTGGAAACACACGCCCCCACGTACACACGGACTTCCCCTTCCAGCCCTCAGAGGGCCTCCAGCGACAGTCTGGTGAGGGCCTGCTGGCGGTTGTGAAAGGGGCCGCCTTAGACCGCTCGCTGCACCCAGCGCCTGCAGGCAGGGCTGTGGAGGCCGGGACAGCCCGGGGAGCCCCAAAGCTCTCCGTTCCGGAGCCAGTGGGGCCCCCCACCAATCCTCAAATCCCAAAGCAAAGGAAGTCTCTGTGGCTAGCAGGGTGCAAGAAGGGGCAACAGGAAGGAACCGGTCTCAGACCTGCCTTTGCTGGAGGGTCTGTGCTGGGACCATGAGGCCTCTGGTGGCCGGAGCGGGGGAGGACAGCCACCAGACCACAGCCCTTGGTCCCTGCCCCATTCCCCACCATATACTTCCTCTTACTTACTTCCCCCCACAGGGCAGCTGGGAGAGAACCCCAGAGCCCCCCAGCCTGATCCCTGGTCCCTAGGGTCCTTCCACCAGCTGCAGCCCAAACCCAGCTGCCAATCCCCGCGGTAACGGACACCAACAGCCCCTTCCCCAATTGGCAGTATTTGCAGGGCCTCCCGGGCCTGCCCCTTCCGGTGGGACAGATCGCTCCTGATGGGGCAGGTGAGGAGAGGTCCCAGGCGTCCCTGCTGCACTAGGCCAGGACTGGGCCATGAGTGACAACCAGAACTGTGCCCCTTATAAACACAGCGTGTATTGCACAAGGCCGTTCTTTCCTTCAACCTCCACTGGTATGGCTTCTGCCAGGCCCTGTGTCTTAGCTTCGAGAGAGATCCTGTACTTCAGAGACATGAAAACCAGACTCGGACAGAAAGTGACTTGCCCAAGGCCACATGGCTAGAAAGGGGGACAGCTCAGAGCAAAATCAAAGAGTGTTTGCTTCCAAAGCCCACACTCAAGCGTTTCATTATCGCCCTCCATGCAAGCCCGTTTCCCCTTTGGACATCCGTCACAGCTACCGACCCCCTGCTCTGTCCCCAAGCCCTGAGCCTGACACTAGGAGGCGCACATGTTAAGACTCAGGCCTTGTTCTCAGGCAGCTCCTGAAAAGACATGATAACAAAACACAAGTGGCTACAAATCTACAATGGCGTATTATGGGTGCTCAGAGGCAGGAACTATCTGCCCGGGGTGAGGTCCCAAAGGACCTTCTAGAGAGGGTGCAGTCCAGCTAAACCCTGACGATGAACAGGAGTTGGCCAGGCAGAAAGGAGGAAAAGAAAGACACTCTATGCAGAGAGAGACCTGCATGAAGAAGAGGCTGAGGCCAGGAGTGCAGGGTAGGAAGTTAAGAACTGTCCACTCACTAGCTGAGCGCTCCCAAGCAAATTTCCCTCCCCGTCTGAGCCTCAGTTTCCCCCTCTGTAAAACAGAGCTCACAACTAAATATTCCACCCTTGGAAGGTTGTTGCTACAAGTACAACGGGCCACAGAGACAACGGGATGTTGTAAACAGGACTCCTCCCTGGATTGGGTGGGCAGTCTTACTGCTGCAGTCTCCTGTGGGCAGGCTGAGGGGACACAGCCCAGCCGCATGGTCCCGGGGCCTGGGAGGGTAGGCTAGCCTACCCCGGCCAGTCCAAGGGAAGTTCCCCCCAACACCTGAGGCTTCCAAGGCTCCCCGAAGTCCGCAGTCACATCCTGCTTGTGCTCCAGCCAGAGGAGCAGGAGGGATCCGGGATGGATCAGGGTTTCATAAACAGGAAGAGAGGAGGGGAGGGGGGAGACGCCCAGCTCTCAAAATAGACCTGCAGGCGCTTCAAAGGGGTCCAGCTCCGGAGATAGCCAGGGGAGGGGGCCGGGGGTGCCCGGTCCACCCTCATGGAGGGAGGGAGGGTGAGCGGAGCCCCAGTCCGCCTGAGGACCCCAGGCGTGCCAGGGTGCCAAAGGGATCCGGGAAGCTCTTGCCCTGGACTGCTGTCCGTGCTAGGGCTGCTAAAATCCAAATCCCCCTTTCGGCCTAAAATGAATAAAATAAGCAAACATTAAACACCACACTTTGGGGGTGTCCGGCTGGCTCAGTCGGTGGAGCAGGCGACTCTTGGTCTCGGGGGTTGTGAGTTCGAGCTCCCCACTGGGTGTAGAGATGACTTAAAAATAAAATCCTTAAACAACAACAACAACGAAACAAAACACAGCAAACTTTGTGGGACTGTTTAATTTATACATATCACACTCCTCCTCCGGGTGGCCCTGAGGGGTGGACCCTGTTCTTCTATAGGAAAGGCATCTAAACCTCAGAGCAGTACAGTACCCGCCCAAGTCCTACAGCAAATGAGAAAGGGGCAAGGTCCTGAACTCAGAACGCCTGACTCCCAAGGGCCCCCCCCCCCCCGCCTCTTCTCCACCTGGAAGGCCCACTTCTCTCTGGAGCTGCCAAATCCTGCCTTCGGAGGCCCAGCCAAATGCCAGTTCTGTGGGGAAGGTGGCCTGCAGCCCTACTCCCCTGCCACACAGAACCGTAACCATCCATCTGGCCCCTGCTCAGCCCCAAGCGCAGGTGCCCCTGGCTGGTTCCCCAGGACATGCTCCTCTTACCATCTCACTGGGAGAAATGTGGGCACCAGGAAAGGGGTACATTTCTCTGCCCGATATGGGGCCTGGCGCAGAATGGAGATTCTCTGTGCCCACAGTCATGCTCCCCACCATCACGGCACCCACCACCACACAGCTTGCCTGTCTCCCCCGCCTGAGAGCAACCTGAGGCTGGGGGTACTGACTTCATTTTAGGGCCTCCCAGCGCTCCAGCATGGTGCACCGAACATCTCTCTGATGAAGCAAAGGAGAAACTGGCCTGCTCCCAGCTCCTTCCACCACACAAAGTGATGAGGGCCTGACCACAGGCTGAGCGCCCCCTGGTGTGCCAAGCCCAGAAGTAGGCCCTGGAGATACTGTGAGGTTCTGGGGGCAAGAGAAAAGACAGATGAGCAGGTGTCTAGAAATGGTGGAACCCAGAGTCACAGGGACTCAATACTCTCCCTCGTCAACATGCAGTGTTCTCTGGGCTGGGAGAAGTATGGGCTCTGTGGTCAAGCAAGACCTGACTCCATTGCTCACCAGCTATGTGACTTTGGGCCTCAATTTTCTCATCTGTAAAATGGGAATAGTAACAATCTCTACATCAGGGGTGTTTGTGAAAACTAAATGCAAAGCTCCCGGGGTGGTGCCAGGTATGGGTTAAGCTCTTTCTCTTCCTTAATGTGGCATTCAAGGCTCTCCTTGCCCATCCATCTCCAGCCTTGTCTCCCCTCCCATCCCAGGGTCTTCTGCTCGAGAGCAGGGGTCATAGGCTTGAGATCAAATGTAGGTTACCCACCCGAGTAAGCACCTGCCCTCTCCCAACAAGCCCCTCTAGCTCCCGAGGTAGCTTACCACCTGCCCCCCCAAAGCTGCAAGCTCCTCTGCAACCCCCAGAACTTGAGCCCCAACATCTGAACATCCTGGCTGTTCCTTGAATCCCTTCGTTTTGTGACGAGGCAACTAGAAGCAGCTATTTTGTGGAACGAGATTCTCCAGACAAGGGACCCGGTCTCTGCCACTTGGTCTGGCCGCTGTTGGCCACGGTGGCCGCAGTAACCAGCAGAGGAGGGGTAGGGGCCTACTTATCTCACCTTGCCCGACCCCAGGCAGCTCAGCTCCCTTCTCTTAGGAGGCTGAGACGAGGCAAACATCGGGACCAGCCCCAGGTCTATTTTAAAGGTCAAGCTTATGGCAAGTCTGGTGCCCAGGCTGACCCAGGTCTAGAGGGTGTGGCCCCTGGAGGGCACGGAAGCGGAGCAAGACACTGGGGTACCCGCGCGGCTGGTGCTCAAGTCACCGTGCGCTAGGCAGTTACTACCCCATCTGTCCTTGCCACCACTCCCGTGACTCAGGTACCATTGTCCCCAGTTTACAGATGAGGAAACTGAGACTCAAAGCAAGAACGCCTCTGGCCAAATAGTGAGGGTGGAGCCAGGACGTGAACGCAGGTTCGCCGCCTACTGTCAGGACCCACGCTCCGTCCTTCCTCGGCAGCTTCCCGAGCCCCCCACGGCCAGCAGCTCTGGGGCCTGACAGCTCCTGAAAACCGGGTGTGCTCTTTCCCAACAGAGAGATGAGAAAGCCCAGGCCCAGAAGGAACAAGGGACCCACCCAAGGTCACACAACTGCCACCCAGCCCCTGGTGCTTTTGTCCACACACAAAACCAGCGACAGGGACTGACGGGCTAAAGGGAGGCGCCCAGGGTAAGCAAAGACAGTAGTGGGGAGGGAAGCAGGGCTGGGAGGTGGGAACCCAGAGAAACGGCCAGGGTGCCACATGCCGAGCACTGGGCCATGGTTAGACTTGGGGGGCCACCAGGTGCCCTCCCTTCATGTACCAGCACCACATACCCAGAAGATTCTAGGCCCTCATCATGCCCAGCTGACCTGAGCCTCTCCCATCACCCCTTCAGCCCTTTCCTTACAGCCAGCCCAGCTGCCATGAGGAAATAAACCAAGGAAGTGGCCTGGGTGAGGAGGAGCCAGAGTTCTAGACTGGATTCTGCTCCTGACCCTCTCTGGGCCTCAGTCCCCTTGCCTGAGAAATAGGAAGGTTGAGGGGCGCTTGGCTGGCTCAGTGGGTAGAGTGTGAGACTCCTGATCTCAGGGATGTAAGTTCAAGCCCCACGTTGGGTGTGAGATTACTTAATAAAATCTTTAGGGGCGCCCAGGTGGCTCAGTCAGTTAAGTGGCTGACTTCAGCTCCGGTTGTGATCTCAGGGTCCTGTGATCGAGCCCCGCATTGGCGTGCACATCTCTCTCTCTCAAATAAATAAATAAAATCTTTTAAAAATAAATAAATAAAACAAAATCTTAAAAAAGAAAGAAAGAAATAGGAAAGTTGGAGCAAGTGATCTCTGTGCACAGGGTCACCTCGAGGATTTGGTGGGACCAGAGAGGGGGTGGGCCTCCCTCCTCCTCCACAACCATGCGAACGGTCCCTTGCTCAGGGTGCTTGCCTTGGTCCTCACCTTGGACGGCTGCAGTCCAGCTTCTTCCCCTGAGGCCTGTCCATTCTGGAAAAGAGAAGGGAGATTGGGGAATTTAACCAGAACTTACCAGGGTGGGAGAGTGCAAAAACAGACCCACCAGAACGCCCCCTGCCCCCACCCCGTGAGGCTGCCCCCGGATAGCTAGGGAGGCCATATAGGCCAGGGCCCTCTACCTCCACTTTCACTGGGGGGCGCAGGTGTCAGGCCTCCCACAGCAGCCCCTCGCCAGCATGTCCCACTCCTCCCGCCCTCGCGCTCTCTGCCTAGCAAACCCCTCGTCTTTGAAGACTGAGCTCATATGTCACCTCCTCCCAGAGAGAAGGAAAGGGCATGTGTGGCTCCCAGCTCCGCTGGAGACAAACTGTGACTCTGTGCCAAAGAACCAACTGCAAAGAGGCCTCAGTCTCCTGATCTGTAACATGGGGCTAGTTACCCCACCTCCCAGAATTGCTGCAGGGATATAATGAGACCAAGTCTGCGCAAGTGTCCAGCCTGGAACTGGTGGCTGCCCTGTCCTTGCCCCAGTCTGGGACTCCTCCCCTGCCCCTGCCAGGCAGAACCACGGTCGCCACACTGCGCCCCTGCATTCCTTCCCTGCGCCACTGGCCACACGGCAGGGACTATGTACACAGAGGCCTGCCCTTCCTAGTAGAGGTGGGGTCAGAGATTAGGCCTTGGCGCTAACAGCTGCTCTCTTCCAAGCCCCTGCCACATGCCAGGCACTGGGCTCGGAGCCTCACACCTGTGGCACCATTAAATCCTCCTGACCTGGGAGGTAGGTCCTGTCCCCATTTGGCAGACGAAGAAACTGAGGTTCAGAGGAGCATAGTGATGGCGCACCTAAGGTCACATGACTGGTAAGTGGGGATTCAAAATCCGGTCTCCGACACCCAGGAGGTGCCCCAAAAAAGGTCTGCTGAAGAGCAGCCCACACCTCAGCACGGAAACTACCTGTAGAGAGGCGGCCACTGGGGCCCATTTCTAGGCAGTCCTGCTTCTTCCAGCCCCTGGACTTCGCCCTCAGGGGTATACCAACCCCAGCCCATCCCTTTCCTGCGTGATAGGAGGTGAGTAACCAGGCCTGGGGAAGCAAGGAAGGAGCCGTCCCCACCCCTCCTGGCACAGCAAGAGTGTGGTGAGGCAGCCGGAGGCTCCCACCGGTAGTGAGACCCAGCCTAGGGCAGGTCAGGACTTTGGAGCCAGGGGCTGGGTCCACAGGGCCGCTGTGGCTTTGCCTGGCAGAAGCAGGCACAGCTGTGCTCTGCCCATTACATAATCTCCCTGCCCCTGGAGCAGCTCCTCCCTGCTGCTTGCAGAACATCCTGCCCCCTGAGCCCCTTTAATGCCCCTAATCCTCCCCAGGGGCCGCTTTCTGCAGGCCCCTTCACATGCACACACACATACATTCTGTCATCTCTCAGCAACCTGGGGGAGGGCTGGGTTGATCAGGGCCGGGGAGTCGGGAGTGGGGGCCATGATGCATTTATGTATTGAGTTCACCCGGCATTCTAGACTCTTGCTATAATTCCCGCAAATGGTCATAACAGCCTTCTTGCATACCAGCCCCACTCCCTGCCCTCCTCATTCCAAACCCCCATCCTTCCTCAAACTCAACTGTGATCCTTGCATTGAGCAATCAACTCTCTAGCTCACGCACTCCTGATTGAGAACCTTCAATGGACCAGGCCTCAAACCCTGCCATGGCTTCCACTGCCTGCAGAATAAAGTCCCAGCTCAGTCCCCAACTGCCCAACACAGGTGATTAAGTATGTGGGTTCTAGAACCTGACCTTCGGGGTTCAGATTCTGGCTTCTACCACTGCATGACCCTGAGGTTACTTCATTTCTCAGGGCTTCAGTTTCCTCATCTGTGAAATGGGAGATGAAAGTAATGTATCTCATTGGGTGGCTACAAGAAGCAAACAAAATAGCGCCTATAAATACCTAGCCCTAGCACATAACCAGTCCACAAACAATACCCATTATTATTACTGGGTCTTATTCTTGAGCTTTAACCGAATGACCTGGGACCCTGGGCAGACCAGCTTGTTCCATATCCCCAAGCATCTGTATGGTGGCTCCTTCTACCAAGAAAACCCTTCCTGCCTTGTCACTTTGGCAAATGCCTGGCCTTCTTTCAGCACTCACTCCCAGTGTCCTCTCCTCTGTTCACAAAGCCTCAAGTCCTTTCCTCCCTCCTCTGGGCCCCAACGGCACCGAGCAAACCACAGGTTAACTTAGGAAGAAGCCATGGCTTGTCCGTCACCATTTCCCTAGCACCCAGCTCAGGGTCGGGCACACAGTTGGTCACATGAAAGCTCAGCTCAGCAGAGAGAGCAAGAAGACCAGAGCAGCTACTAGTACTCCTATTTTTCAGACGAGGCTCGGAGTTAAGGGACTTACCTGAGGTCCCTCAGCCAGCAGGTGATGGACATGAGGCCATAACCCAAAGTCACATGGCTGCAAGCCTAAATCCCCAGTGGGGGAGGGGAGGAGGGCTCGGATGTACCCAGAGGTGTGGGCTTACTGAGCAATATCTGGACGATTCAGGGGACCCCACAGGTCTTGTTTGGCTGCCTCCGGTCCTAACCTCTCTGGCCTGGGTACCATCCTCATGAAACCCTTTGCCTGTAAGAGCTGATTCACAACGTTTCTAGAAGGGGATGGGCAGCCCTGGAGAAAGGACTGGGAGCACAGAGACCACAGGCGAGCATCCCCCTTAGAGCCAGGGTCCTGGGAAGACAGGGTCCACGTGCCCCTCTGGCCTGACTACCGCACAGGCAGGTGGAAAGAACACAGTTCTGCAGCCACAAAGACAGAGCCGCTAATCCCAGCTCTGCCGGCCACTCGCTCTGACCTTGAGTCTGTCACATCACTCCTCTGACCCTCGGTTTTCTCATCTGTGTCATGAGGCCAGGTCTGTCTTGTTCACAGCTGCACTGTTGCTTGGCAGAGTACTTGTCACATGATAAGTACTCAATAAATATTTGCTGAATGAATGAATAAATGAATGAATGAAAGGGGACAATGATGCTGACCTTGCAGAATCCCAAGTCAAAGACCTTGTCTAAAAAGTCTGGTACAGGGGCGCCTGGGTGGCTCAGTCGTTAAGCGTCTGCCTTCGGCTCAGGTCATGATCCCAGGGTCCTGGGATCGAGTCCCACATCAGGCTCCCCGCTCGGCGGGAAGCCTGCTTCTCCCTCTGCCACTCCCCCTGCTTGTGTTCCCTCTCTCGCTGTGCCTCTCTCTGTCAAATAAATAAATAAAATCTCTAAAAAAATAAAAATAAAATAAAATAAGAAGTCTGGTACAGGAAGGGCCCTCTGGCCTCTCCCACTCTCCCCACTCTTCTTCAGAGAGCACTGCTCCTAGGACAGCTGCCTAGGGCCCCCAGACCACTGTGCCCCATCCCCAGAGGTCAGAGATGGATTCCAAAAAGCATTCTTCCTTCCCACCCAAGCAGCTCTGTCTTGAGAAGCAGGGCTCAGGGCAGCGTCTGGACAAGCCAGGCAGCAGATGGACAAAGACAGCACGTGCCCCACGGGCAGGAAGCAGCCCCAGGAGCTGGGGTCAGGGCCCAGCACTGGCAGCCCTGCACACTGCTAGAGGCTGGGGGACAGGTGCCAGGGCTGGCTGGCACCACCGGCCCTTCGAAAAGGCTGGACAGAGGCCCTGTGGGACAAGCAGACTCGGCCAACATCCGGAGCCGCCTCTCCTGGACTACCTTCCACCTGGGCCAGTTTGATCCCAGCCCTTCCCCATCCTTGAGCCCTACCCCCCCAACTTGTTGGAAGACAGTGGGAGATCTGGACTCCCATCCTGACTCTGACAGTAATTCATACGCCAGTTCTCCTCTCTGAGTTCAGCTGTTTCATCCGAAACTGGGGGTAATAATCCCTTTTTTTTTTTTTTTTAAAAAAGAGGCTCCTCACCTAACATGGTGCTTGAATTCACAACCCTGAGATCAAGAGTCGCATGCTCTACTGACTGAGCCAGCCAGGCGCCCCAATAATCCCTACTTTGAGAAGCTGTTTGGAGAATTATTTTATTTTAAGGAGGTAACAGTGGTGAAGCAGGGCCGGGGGCACACAGTGAAGCTCTGTACATGGCAGGGCTGCGCCCCCTGAGAAGGTTCCTGCTTCCAGCAGGGCCAGGGAAGGCCCAGGCAGAATCCTCACCCACACCGCCACCTGGGCCAGGCCCTGCCTCCCAGCAGCCCATTTTCGGCAGCGTCATGAGGAGGGCAGAGCTGTCCAGGTCCCAGGCCTCTGCCAAATGCCCCCAGCAGCCCCTTGCCTGCCTCCTTCCCGGCCAGGAGCCCGTGACAGCGCCTGTACCTGAGGGTCAGGCTACTATATCGCTTACATATCACCTGGGCTAAGAACAGCAAGGCCCTGTTCTCCAGTGAGAACGGCCCAACCGGCGCCCTGGCTGCCCCATGGCTCCTATTACCCAAACAATAACACCCAGTCGCCTGGCACGTCCATGGAGTGGGGGAGGGGGAGAAAAGGCGGCCCTGCCCAGGGCCCTGCACCTCTCAGGCCCAGGAAGCATTAAGCTAGGACTCAGCACTGGCCACTGGAGGAACAGAGGTGCAGAGAGGCTAAGGGCCGGCTGAGGGTCACACAGTGTTTCCAAGCTGAAGCTCTGAGAAATCACGATGTCCCCAGTCCTAGGAAATACACTAATCTTCTCCTCTCACGGAACTCAGATGCAGTTGTACTCAAAACTGAGTTGAGTTTCCTATTCAAACCTGGTCCCCTGCCCCAGGATTCCCCAAAGGGAAGCAGGAAGTAGTGCCCTGCACTGGGAATCAAGCTCCTGGGTGTCTGCCCTTCCTACGAGTATAACCCAAGGTAAGTCCCTGGGTTAAGTTCTTCCCAGTCTACCTTCCTCTAGGGAGGCCTAAGTCACAGGGGCATGCCAGGGCAAAGGAATCCACCTTTGAGCGCCCCCCCAACCAGGCCCTTATGCCCCAGGCCTCCGAGGGGGGGGGTACTGCAGAGGGCAGTGTTCCTCACCTCAGAGAGTGAGTCAGCGAGAGAGAACCTCCGAGAGTCGTGCAGGGCTTGTAAAAACCCCATGGCAGGGATCCCAGAGCAATTTACTCCAAATTGCACCTTCAGGTTGGTTACCTAATCCTGCCGCGCCCACCCTCCAATAGCCAGTGTCAGCTATGACCATCCCTTTAAAGGGGTAGCACACCCTGGGTGCTGGGGACCTAGGGTCCTCACTCTAATCACAACCTGTGGCCCTGAGAGGCAGGGTACTTGGTGGGTACTGGGTGGTTGCCCCAGGTAAGAGGAGGCAGAGGAGGGAAGCTAGGCAGGGGCTAGGGACCAAAGCCAGGAGAAAATCACCTTGGCTCCCGGGCTCAGAGGTCTTCACACCCTCCCAGTATACCCCCACATCCCCTCTGGAAATGGAGTTTCACCTGCCTCCTTCCCAGCATGAGGCCAAGGGGAAAGTTTTCTTAATCTGCTGGTTCAGGGCCTTGACCTTGACCCTGGGTGTCAAAGGGCACAGGAAGAGCTGGCCTTCTGCATCCTAGGGCTTGGCACCACAGAATCTTCAGAGGAGGGCCAGAGCTGCTTCTGGGAGAGGCTGGGTGACAGAGGCTAAATGCCCCAGGGGCCCAGCCCTTCCTCTGGGAGGGCTCGCAAGAAAGAAGGCAGGCACCAAGGTCCTCCCTGTCTCCGGGAATAATCTGCACAAGGTCTAAGGGCTTTTCCCCACTGTCTTCTCCACAGCCTGGCGTGGGGGACACAGGTATCCTCTGGCCCTAGCCTTGGGGCAAAGAAAACCAAGAGTTCAGCCTTAGACAGGTGGTGTCACCCCATATTCCACAACTGCCAAGGGTCAAGAGGGGTAACCCTGCTAGGGTCAGCAGCGGAGAAGCGGGGAGCTCTCGGGGTAGGGCGCTGGGAGACATCAAGGAGACGTGGGGTTCCCATGACGCTTGTCTCCTGGCACCTCAGCCCTGCCCATCTGCGCTGATAGAGGAAGCTCCGACAGCTCCCGGTACAGGTCCTAGGTGTGTGCGGTGAGGGGGGCCAGATCTCAGGGCCCCGCGGGATCCCCTCTCCGGGCTAAGGGGGTTCTGGGCGCTTGGCGGAACTGTCCCTCGCGCGCACACACACACACACACACACACCCGGGGCATGGGGGGGTGGAGCCGAAGAAGGGCAAGAGATCGGAGTGCACTCGCGCCCTCGAGGGCGCCCTCCAGGCTGCAGCGGCGCCGCGAGCCGCCCCGCCCCCGTGGGGGACCCAGGCTCGCCGGCCGCCGGCGCCCGTCCCCCGCCCCGCTCACTCACCTCCGGGTCCAGCGGCACCAGCTCCATGAGCGGCCAGGGCTCCTTGAGCTGGGCGAGCGGCATCGCGCCGCCGCCGGGCCGCCCGCTCTCCTCCGGCGGCCCGTGCCGCGCCGCCTCCCGGGTCCCGGGGTCCCCGGCTATGCGCCCCCGCGCCCTCCCCGCCCCACGCGAGACCCCCGCGCTCGGGCTGGGCCGTCCGCCGCCGCTGCCGCCGCGGCACTCGCACTTCGGCTCCCTCCGTCACCCGGCGCCGCCGCGCCCATTGGCTACCTGCGCGAGGGGCGGGACCGCCTAAGCCCCGCCCCAGCCCCCGCGGCGCGGCTTTCCCGAAGCGGACCCCCGCCCCCGGCGCGCGGGAGGGCTGGCCCCGCCTCCGCCGCGAGCCCCTGGCGGGTGCTCTGCTCTGCTTAGAAGAGGCCTTCCCGGCTCCTCCCTCCCAAACCTGGTCCTCCCTGTGCGGACCACGCCGGGGTCGTCGCTCTCCCCTCATCAGCTCGCGTGGAATCACGCCCCAGATATTCCTTCTTCCTCCTGCGGGAGGGAGCCCCTGTTCACCTAGCCCTCGTCCGGCCGCCTCACCCCCCGCCCCCAGGCAAGCACTCACACCGAATATCCCGGGCCTGACCCAGACAGAGGCTTGAGAGGAACCTGGGCCCCACGCCCCTCAGGCCCTCACCTCCCGAAGCCCTAGAGATCCCCGGGGATCTTAGCGCCCCAGCTCCAGGTACGTTCCTATTCTTCTGTTGCCATCATCCGTACCTACAGCGCCCCCAGAGTGATTTCTTAATACACATTTTTTGGTAATCTGTCCTTGAGGGGACCCCATTCAACCGTGCCTCCCCAGAATCTCTCCAACTTCAGGCCCAGCCCTGGGTTGATTTATGTTTGTGACTCCCAGGGTTGAGGGACACTTGGGCTGCCCGTGGAGTAAAAGGCCAGGGAAAAGGGTTCCTCTTGGAGAGATTCAGCCTCCATCTAAAGAGGTGTTAGGGGTCCAGGTGTGGTGAGATTTATTCACAGGTGGAGGAGTGGAGGGATGGGGTTGCAGGTTTCACGGGTGGGGAAGAATGGCCAGTTATTTGCAAAGCTGTTCTAAGGCAGGGGTATGGTTGGAGTGCCTGGGTGGCGCAGGGGGTTAAGCATGGGACTCGGTTTTGGCTCAGGTTGTGATCTCAGAGTTGTGACATTGAGTCCTGCCTCGGGTAAGACTCCCCCACCCCTCCTTATACCCCTCCCCCACTCTCTAAAATAAATAAATAAATCTTAAGGCAGGGGGGATGGAGAGGATTTTTTATCAAAAACCTTCTGTGAACCAGCTCCATCAACCTGTGATTTCTTTGAATTCCTACCACCACCTAGTTTACAAATCATAAAACAGCCTCACAAGGATGAGATGATTTATCCAAGATCACACAGCTGGTCAGGAACAGATTAGGACTTTTAAGAAATCAAAGTGTATGAGGATTTCTCCTAAATCTAGATGCTCCCCTTATTCCACGACTTTTCTAGGGTAGCAAGTGAATTGAGTTTTCAGTGGAAAAGACTGGAATCCAACAAAAAACTTTTTTAAGATTTATTTATTTATTTATTTATGGGGGGCTAGACAGAGGGAGAGAGACTCAAGCAGACTCACCGCTTTAGCTCAGAGCCCTACTCAGGGCTTGATCCCACAACCCTGAGATCATGACCGGAGCCAAACCAAGAATATGTTGCTTAACCCACTGAGCCACCCAGGCGCCCCCCAACAAATTTTTTTTTGAAGCAGGCTCTGTGCACAGCATGGGGCTCAAACTCACAACCCCAAAATCAAGACTTGTATGCTCTATGGACTGAGCCAGCCGGGTGCTCCAGAACCCAACAAATCTTAGCTCTATTACCTCCTTAACATTGGAAAATTAACTCGCTTTATATCTCTAAACCACAGTTTCTTTATCTGTGAAGAATTATAATCCAAATCTTTTAGGTATATACTGAGCGCAATATTCATTTTATTTTATTTTTTTTAAAGATTTATTTATTTATTTGAGAGAGTGTGAGCAGGGGGAGGGGCACAGGGAGAGGGAGAGAATCCCCAAGCAGACTCCCCGCTGAGCACAGAGCCCAATGCAGGGCTTGATCCCAGGACCCGGAGGACCATGACCAGAGCCGAAATCAAGAATCGGCCGTGCAGGGGCGCCTGGGTGGCTCAGTCGGTTAAGCGTCTGCCTTCGGCTCAGGTCATGATCCCAGGGTCCTGGGATCGAGCCCCGCATCGGGCTTCCTGCTCCGCGGGAAGCCTGCTTCTCCCTCTCCCACTCTCCCTGCTTGTGTTCCCTCTCTCGCTGTGTCTCTCTCTGTCAAATAAATAAATAAAAATATTAAAAAAAAAAAAAAAAAAAGAATCGACCGTGCAACCGACTGAGCCACCTGGGTGCCCCTACATTCATTTTAATTCAATAAACATTTATGCCTGTATATTACATGACAGGCCCTCTTCCTGAGCATATATCGTATACCGGGACTGCGTCTAGATCCTAAGGATAGAGCAATGAACAAAACCAAGCCCCTGCTCTCACGGAGTTTTCGTCCAGTCTGGTGTGATTACATAGATAATTACAGCCAACGCACACCCAGTCCTTCCTATGGACCAGCACTGTTCTAAGCACTTTGCCTGTATAAACTCATTTAATCCTCACAACATTATGAGGTAGGTGCTCTTACTATCTCCAGTGA
This sequence comes from Halichoerus grypus, assembly GCF_964656455.1. Taxonomy (NCBI): domain Eukaryota; kingdom Metazoa; phylum Chordata; class Mammalia; order Carnivora; family Phocidae; genus Halichoerus; species Halichoerus grypus. Next base: position 167,926,326 of record NC_135716.1, read on the forward strand.
ACAGATGAGGAAACTGAGGACAGAGAAAGTAAGCATCCCATTCTCTGGGTCTCTCTGAGTTACACAGCTTGGAAAATGGTCGAGCTGAGAGACCACCCTGGCAATGTGGTCAGACTCTGTTCTCTTGTTCACTCACTCTCCACCACCCTGATGAGAATGGGTGGGGTCTACACCAGCAGCAGCTCAGACCAGAGGGGGCAGCCATTATTAACATCCGTGTTAGTATGGGCCAGTTCAGTTGCCTGGAACCAGTTTGCAGTCTCCCGGCCCCTGCTTCTCAGGGCTAGCATTGTAATATGTGGACTTACTTGCGCTAAAAAACTGTTGCTGTCTATCTGAAATTCAAATTTAACTGGGCATCCTGTATTTTGATTTGCTAAATCTAGTGATCCTACTTCGGGTATAGAAGAGATGGCACATGGTGCCAAATATCTGACTGCAAGCTGGACTGAAGGGAGACAGGAAGAGACCCCAGAGCATTAGGGCAAAAGACTGGGTGAGGGAGATGGGGTAGATGGTCAGGAGGAGAGGAAGTGAGGGGAAAGCAGGAGTAATTTTGTCTTCAGTCTGCCCCTTTCCTGGGGCCCCTGGCCCTCTTCCTTTCCCTTCTTATAGGAAAAGGTTCCCTATCAAGTGCATCATCTCCACTTAAGGACTGAGTAGTGATTGTGCTTTCCTATGAATAAGTTTCCCTTCCTATGTCCCCTCTCCCAAAGGTATTGGAAAGACAGTGGTGGGTCATGCTGGAAAAAGGAAGCCCAGAGGACACCCGGGCCCAGCCTCGGCAGCTTGGGCCGGTCAGCTTGCCTATCTACGTTGTAGTGACAGCCGTCACTCAGCAGAGAGCTATGGAGACCAAACCATCGCCTACACGGCAGTGACCCTGCTATAGGATCAGCTCACAATTTTCCCCATTTCCCTCTAGACTCCAGCCACACTGACTTTCCTTTGGTTCTCCTGCCACAGGGCCTTTGAACATGCTGCTCCTCGTACTTGAAACTGTCTTCCCTCTTCCTCAAACCACCTTATCTCCACAATCACTTCCTCCAGGACATCTTCCTTTACCCCCTGGTTATACAAACTCATAGCAATGGATACTTCTCACGGTTGTACCTTTCCGTGTGTTTATGTGATTATTTGATTAACACCTGGCTCTTCAATTAGACAGTAAGCTCTGAGAGGGTAGGGGTCGCATCTTGGTTCTTTATTGTCTTCCTGGCACCTGACATACTGCCTGGCACCTAGTAGGTGCTCAAAGAGGCTAAGTGATATTCCAGCATCATCTAGGTATGAAATGGTAAATCCAGGACTCAGACCCGGGCAGTCTAACCCCATGCCCTGAAATTCTGTACTCTGAGTAGTGGATAAATGTTAGCTAATAATAATAATAATAATAGGGGCGCCTGGGTGGCTCAGTCGTTAAGCGTCTGCCTTCGGCTCAGGTCATGATCCCAGGGTCCTGGGATCGAGCCCTGCATCAGGCTCACTGCTCAGCCGGAAGCCTGCTTCTCCTTCTCCACTCCCCTTGCTTGTGTTCCCTCTCTCGCTGTGTCTCTCTCTGTCAAATAAATAAATAAAACTTAAAAAATAATAATAATAATAATAATAATAATGGGGTTAGAACAGGCTGTTCTGGGCGGTCACTTGAGGTGTTTGTTAAATGAATGACTCATGAAAGGGCTTTGCTGGACACAAGTGAGGTTATTATTTTGTATCCTGTTGAAGAGATTTTTCTGGCATGGAGCAGGGGGGCTGAACTGACAGGGGCTGAGGGCTGGGTTTTGGGTCTCTCTAATGCAGCCTGGGCATGTGCTTGCTGTAATGTTCAAGAGCACAGGGCATTGCCTCAGGGAGAGGGTCTGTCATTACTCTTTCTTAGCCTTTCAGTAGAAGAGGGTCTCCTGGCAGCAGGTGGAACACAATGAGAGGGATCATCGTAATGGCAGTCCGGTCGTCTTTCACAAGTGATTACAAAAGGACAGAGCTTGGTAAGTATTTGAATAATAATCACCAACTATGGAGGCTTATTGAGAGAATACAATATGGCCTGCTTGGAGCTGTTTACAAACAAGAGCTCATCAAATCTTCCCAACACCACCATGAGATAGAAATCATTGTCCCCATTTTTCAGATGAGAAAACTGAGGCTCATAAAGGGCCAAGATAGCCCATGGTCAGACAGCTGGTAAGGAGTGCAGCTGGGCTGAGAACCCAGTTCTCTCAGACTCAAAGCCAGTACTCTTAATCACTTCACTACACGGCAAGCCCAGAAGGGGAGCGCCGGGGTGCACAAGGTAGACAGTGGGTAGTGAACAGGTGAGGGGGTGGGGTCTCTCCTCTGCTCCATCCAGGTCTGGGGGATTGGGGTGGCATCACTGCCCTGCCTGAAACCCTCCTGTGGCTCCTCCATCACATTTCAAACAAAATCCACAGATTTTGCTGGGCCTGCAAAGCCCCACAGGACCTGGCTCCCTGCTGCCCGGGACATCTCCTCTCCTATCATTCACTCACTGCCTTCCTGCCAGCAGGCATCCTTCCTGCTCACTGACACGCCAGGTGGCTCCCACCTCAGGCTTTCACTCCTGCTGTCCTCTCCACGTGGAACATTCTTTTTCCGGCTCTCTGACTTCACTCCCTCACTTCATTCACACCTCTGCTCAAATGTCACCTCTTCAGAGAGAACTGGCCCTATCTAAAATAGCTCCCCATCAGCGACATCACCTACATGTTATCTTGTTTTCAGGGCACACCTCTCCACCAGCAATCACACTGCCTATTTACCTATTTGCTATTGTTTGTTTCTCCCAGTAGAATAAAGTTCCACGAGGCAGGACTTGTCTGTTTTGTTTACCCTTGTATCCCTGGATACATCTGGCATATGGCAAACCCTCAGACATACTGATGAATGGAGCCACACCAACCTGGGCTCTAATCCAGACTCTGCCACCTCCTAGCTTTGTGACTCAGAGCGTTTAGTGAACCTCAGTTTCTGCATCTCTAAACTAGGGGTGTCTGCATTAAGTTAGATCGGGCAATAAAATATCTGTGTGGTGCCTGGCACATGGTAGGTGCTCAAGAGAAATGGCAAGTAACAACCGTAGCCCTTCTCCCCTAAATCTTCCCCCTGCAAAGGAGGGGAGGGCAGGAGGCTGGGACTTGGAGAGTTCACTGGATGCGTTGTCCATTGGTGTGAGATGAAGATGTGAGAAGAGGCTTAGGTTTAAAGGCACCGCCATGACTGTGGTCACGAGGCTGGTAAAGAATGAGGCCAGAGATGGAGTCATCAGAAAGGACAAGGAGGAACAGGAGCGTGCAGGTGGGACAGTCCCAGGACTGCTGGAGAACTGGCCAGGGGGCTCCCCCACCGCCCTGGAGCCTGGGGGTGAGGCAGAAGCTTGCTGCTATTAGTTGGGGAGGATGGAAAAGGGATTGGAGTTTGAGGGACAAAAGAGGAGGCAGTTGGTCGTCAGTAGATATTATCGGGCACATGCTATGTGCCAGGCACTGTCGTGGCCACTGGGGATAGAGCAGAGGAGGAGACAGAGAGCGTCTCTGCCCTCTAGGACACGGGTGGGCGAATTATGGCCCATGGGCCAAATCTGTACACCTGTGGGCTAAGAATGGTCTTTACATCTTTAACTGATTGAAAAAATCAAAAGAAGAATATTTCCTGACACGTGAAAATTATATGAAATTCAAATTTCAGTATCCACAAATAAAGTTTTATTGGCACACGGCCATGCTCCGTTTACGTGTGGTCTAGAGCTGCTTCGCACCGCAACAACAGAGTCGGAGTAGTTGCAACACAAACCATATGGCCTGGAAAGCCTGAAATGGTTTTTTTCTTAGGAAAAAAAAAAAGGTTTGTCAACCCCTGCTCTAGGAACTTCCATTCTCTTTGGAGAGACAGTTAAAGAAGCAGGTAAGCAAGTTTCAGGATGCATCTGAAGACGCATCAGCGTGTCCTCGTACCCAGCTTCTGCCTCCGCCACCTACCCCTGGAAGGGAAGTGCTCCATCCAGCTGGGCTACATTAGAGCCCAGAGGACCGGGGTCATTGTCATCAGCTCCCCGCCTCTGGGCCAAGAGGAGCTAGCCTTTTCCTGAAAGGAAAGAGTCATACTCAGTGATTTGCCAAGTCTAGCGCCCACTGGATCCCCTGTGCCCTCTCCCAGATCCTCAATGCAAGAACAACTAGATAACCTCAGAGGAACATCCCCTTTGTCACCAAGGCCTGCCACCTACATGCTGTGCCTCCCTCTCTATAAAAAGTCTTCTCCCACACTACCTCATGGAGCCCTGACAGGGATAAGGCATAGGTTGGGGTTATTGTTCCCATTTCACAGACAAGGAAACTGAGACTTAGAGAAATTACCTGAATTACCCAGGGTTACGCAGCTTGAAACAGCTTGCAGATCCAGAATTAGAAAGTAGTGGAGTGTCAGCTTTGAAAGGGCCTTTGGGATTGTCAGCGAGCCATCGAAAACTGGTGGCCTGGGGCTGAGGTGAATCAGGTGAGGGTGGTGGCAAATCCTCCCTGTGCGAGACATAAGGCGTGCATTGTCTGTGGAGAGTTTAAAAACATGAATGCAACTGGGTAGGTCCGCTTTTTATTATCACCATGCCCTGGCACTTCCAAACAATGTCGGTGATAAAATCCTCCCTCCTGAAGAGATCTTTTTGTTGGTCTAAGTTCTAAATAATTGCTGTGATTATTAAGAGTTTTAAGAATGTAATATATCTGTAGGCTTCAAATTAGTACATTTATGTTACCTAACCTTTAATAAATAATATATGCTACGTGGAAGCTAATTTGGAGAGCTCCCCGGGTACACAATTGGCCCCCAACATATGGCTTCAATTTGAGAGTTCATAGCAGGTCAGAATCATTGGAGCTCACTTCGGGAGTGTTCAGGTCCCCATAGCCCTGTATTTAAGCAAATTTGAAATCAACAATGATGGTACAGTGACTGTGAAAAATGAAGGAACAAAACTTGAGTTACTGCAATTCTCTCATTCTCTGTGCAGATCATTCTCTGAACCCTGCCCTGTTGCCTCTTTTGGAGGCACTTTTTCTTGCATATGTGTGTGCATGTTCCTTTTTGTTAAAAAAAAACCACACACAAAAAACGCACACAAAAAAACTTTAACTAAAAAATATTGGTCCATTACTTTTTTCCCTTTTGTGTTGTAATTTTTATTTTTTTTAATTTTCGTTGGTCTGACTGTGTATATGAAGTCAATAAAAGGAAATTTTTACTGTGTTTTCTGGCCATTATTATTTGTTTTATTTCACAATTATCATTAATGATAATTCTGTCATGTTGTGGTTAAAAAATGATCCATGCTGGGTGTTAAATACACACTAGATTCACCATTGACCTGAAGACAGAGGAAGACCCACAGACAACGGCATTATTTTCTCAATCATGATCATCATTATTATTTTATTGAACACCTACTTGGTGCCATGCCCTGTTCTAAGGTTTGACATGTATCATCTCTCTCTCTTTTTTTTTCGACATTCAACAAATATTTGTTAATATCCTACCCTGTGTGAGCACCATTGTAGGTGCTGAGAATATGGCAGTGAACAAAGTCAAATGTTTTTTCTCTATTACCCTTGAACCACTGGGCCTGGAGGTGTTTCCTTATGTGTCATCTCACTTTAAAAATGAAGACAGGCTCCCACAGGGCTGGAATTAGGGTAAAGTGAGTGAGGCCAAGTCATGCAGTGCAAGTTCAGATCCTGTCTTTACTTAAAATACTAGTAGTTTGTTCATCATAAATATTATAAATACTTATTGCATTAGTTTTGACTTCTTTTTAAGGATTTATTTATTTGAGAGAGAGAGAGAGAGAAAGAGAGTGGGGGGAGGGGCAAAGGGAGAGAATCCCCAAGCAGACTCCCCATTGAGTACAGAGCCTGACTTAGGGCTCTATCTTATGACCCATGAGATCATGACCTGAGCCAAAACCAAGGGTTGGCCGCCAAATTGACTGAACCACCCAGGGACCCCTACTTTTGGCTTTTTATTTATTTTTAAAATTTTTATTTTATTTTTAAAAGATTTTATTTGTGAGAGAGAGAGAGAGAGAGGGAGAAGCAGACTCCCCTCTGAGTGTGGGGCCCAACACGGGGCTTGATCCCAGGACCCTGTGATCATGACCTGAGCCGAAGTCAGATGCTTAACTGACTGACCCACCCAGGTGTCCCTACTTGATTGTTGAGTTTTTTGGTGCCCCCTTAAATCTTACACCCAAGATGATTCCTCATTAACCTCACCCTAGTCCTATCTTTGCTCATCTAACCCTCATAGCAATCTTGTGAAGCAAGTGCAATAATTATCCCCATTTTACAGATAAGAAAATGAGGCACAGAGAGGCTAAATGGTTTGTTCAAGGACACACAGTTATTAAGTAGTAGAGCTGGCACACAAACATCTCTTACTTTAGAGCCCATGCTCTTAACACTACTTTACATTTGTTTGGTCCACACAGGTTGCTAAATAACCCAAATAACTTGCCATTGCTTTAATTTAAATTAAAAATACAGCTAGCTAGCTAGCTTGTTTGCTTGCTTGCTTGCTTCCTTTCTTCCTTTCTTTCTTTCACAGGCTCCATGCCCAGCTCATGACCTGAAATCAAGACCCCGAGATCAAGACCTGAGCGGAGATCAAGAGTTGGACGCCTAACCAATTTACCACCCAGGAGCCCCTCCAGCTTCTTTAAAAGTCTGGCAACCTGGGCTCACATTCCTGTTTTGTAAGCATCAGCAGGATGAGTGGCAGCCCTTCTTAAATCAGGCAAGCTCATTAGGTAGCCACAGCCCCCACCACCCTCTATTGTCTCAACTCGTCCCCTGCTTTACTCTCTTGTTGCCTGCCTGCTCCTGGGGGCATCTGGATTTGGATCCCTAATCTGGCCATTTCACAAATGGAGGAATCCAGGCTCCAGAAAGGAAGAGGCTTATCCAACGCACCTAGCACTTCTATGACAAAGCTGGGCTCCAAGCCAGGCCCCACAGAGCCCCTCAGTCACAGGAGACAATTGTGAGTGACTTTACTTTTAAGGGAAGCTCAGAGAGGGAGCTCCTAGACTCAGATCCAGCTAACACTCATTCCCTGAGCTCCCAAAGGCTGGCACTGAGATGGGCACGCCCATGTCCACACGAACAACTCCCAACAGCTCTGACAGGTCGCCCTTGACAACCTCCATCTTACAGGTGAGAAACTATGGCTCAGGAGGTCAAGTGACTTTCCCAGGATCTCACTGCAAGTTTGTGGCAAAGCTGCCTAAACTTCAGTTTACTAGCTCTTGACATAAGACCAGAGGAATCTACCTCCTGCTCCCTCCCTGCAACCCCCTCTCTCACTCTTGCTGGGGTTTTCTGGGGCTGAGGCTGTAGTCACCCAGGAGTAAAGTTACTCTCTTCCAGGAGGATATTGACACAGAGCAGCCTGAGAAGCAAGACTGAGCTGTCAAAAATACCTGCTAGGGACGCCTGGATGGTACAGTTGGCTAAGTGTCCGACTCTTGGTTTCGGCTCAGGTCCTGATCTCAGGGTCGTGAGATGGAACCCATGTTGGGCTCCATGCTCCGCAGGGAGTCAGCTTGAGATTCTCTCCCTCTCCCTGCGCTCCTGCCACTCGGGCTCATTCTCTCTCTCTCATTCTCTCTAAAAAATAGATAAATCTTGCGGTGCTGGGTACCTGCTTTATGTCAGGCATGTGTTAAATGCTTTTCACAAGGCTTATATTCCCTTCTTTTTAAAAAAAAAAAAAAGATTTATTTACTTATTTGACAGAGAGAGACACAGCGAGAGAGGGAACACAAGCAGGGGGAGTGGGAGAGGGAGAAGCAGGCTTCCCGCAGAGCAAGGAGCCCGATGCGGGGCTCGATCCCAGGACCCTGGGATCATGACCTGAGCTGAAGGCTGATGCTTAACGACTGAGCCACCTAGGCGCCCCTTATATTCCCTTCTTTGTGTTTATCTGCATCCTCTAAATTTTCCACAATGAATACATTTTACTTCTGGTACAAGGAATTGCTTGATCATGGCCTTGAAATGAGTCTACTAAAGATTTGGGGAAGTTGGGGATCAGTATGCCCAATTGGCAATTAAGGAAACTGAGGCTGAGGGATTGCCCAAGGTCACACAGGTAGTAAGTGATGGAGTCAGGATGCTTTCTGAGTCTAAGGCCAGTGCTCCTTCCACTCCACTGCTCTGCCTGCCTTCTCTTCACATCTTGTTCCACAAAGGAGTTCACGCAAATTATAAACCTACATAAGAGAAATCAAGCATTTATCCTACTATATTTCAGGAGGATCAAATAATGAATGAGGAAAAGTTCTTTATGTAAGAATTTCAGGTAATGAATGCAAAAAAGAATGACAGAATGAGAAAATTACCTTTCGGGACGCCTGACTGAGTCAGTTGATAGAGCGTGTGGCTCTAGATCACTGGGTCATGAGTTTGAGCACCACGTTGGGTGTAGAGATTACTTAAAAATAAATAAAAACTTGGGGTTCCTGGGTGGTACAGGCGGTTGGGTGTCTGATTCTTTGTTTGGGCTCAGGTTGTGGTCTCCAGGAATGAGATCCACCCTATGTCATGCTCAGTGGGGAGTTTGCTTAAGACTCTCTCTCCCTCTCCTTCTGCCCCTCCACCACCCTCTCTAAGGTGAATAAATAAATCTTTTAAAATAAATAAATAAAATATTTTAAAAAGAGAAAAATTTTTTGTAACAGCTAAGGAAATGATGGATCATAGGTGGATGCTAAAACTAATAGATAAAAACATTGATGAGGAATTTCATAATGAGGAGAGCAGGCCAAGAGCCCTGACCACAGATCAATCAATAAAAATGTTTCAACTAAATATGTGCCTCCAGATGTGACTTAATAATAAGTACACAAATAAGTTATTCTTGCCAAAATCATTAAACCTAATCTAATCAAGCCGCTAGATCTAACTTTCAGTTTACTGAAATACAAAGGACAGAAGAACAAGTTAAACTACACCATTAGGAAGCAATCAGCCCAAACTTCTGCGACTTGGGAAACCTCTCAGGACAACGCTCTGGTTTCTTTTACAAATAAATAGCATGAAAAAAAAAAGGAAAGAAAGGTGGAACTGTTACAGACTAAAAGTTACTTAAGAGACATATCAACAAATGAAATGTGTGAACCTCATTTGAATCCTGATTGGAACAAACCAACTATTAAAGAAATTTGAACATGAACTAGGCATTGAGTGATTTTAGGGAATTTTTATTAATTTTGTTAGGTATGATAGTTATGTTTGAAACAGACCTATCTGTTAAAGATATATGCTGAAATAATTTGGATGAAATGATATGATGTCTCGGATTTGCTTTATAATACTCCAGAGAGAGGGAAAAGTGGGGAGGTAATTAAAACAAGATTGGCAAAACATTGATAATTATTGAAGATAGATGATAGGAACATGACAATTTATTTTATTTTTAATTTTTTTTATTTGACAGAGAGAGAGACAGTAAGAGAGGGAACCCAAGCAGGGGGAGTGGGAAAGGGAGAAGCAGGCTTCCCGCCAAGCAGGGAGCCCGATGCAAGGCTTGATCCCAGGACCCCAGGATCATGACCTGAGCTGAAGGCAGACGCTTAAAGACTGAGCCACCCAGGCACCCCGGAACATGACAACTTATTATATTGTCTCTACTTTTTGCATGTTTGAAGTATTCCATAATAGAGAGGTTTGGGGTTTTGTTTTTAAAGCTTTTATTTATTTATTTATTTATTTATTTATTTATTTATTTATTTATTTGAGGGAGAGAGAGGGAGCACAACTGGGGGAGGGGGAAGAGCAGAAGGAGGGGGAGAAGCAGACTCCCCGATGAGCAGGACCCTGAGATCATAACCCGAGCCCAAGGCAGATGCTTAACTGACTGAGTCACCCAGGCGCCCCAATAGAGTGGTTTTTTTTAAGGCTTAAAGTCAATAATTAAGAAAATTGGGACAAAGAGAAAATACAGATGAAGAAATAGAAAAGTTCTGAGCTTTTTAGCAGCCAAAGCAAAGAGGGAAATAAGAGTCATGCTAGCCAAGTGTTGAGAAAGGCAATCTCATGCTTATAGTCATTTGATCCCCACTCATAAGAATGCACCCCAGGGGGCGCCTGGGTGGCTCAGTCGTTGGGCATCTGCCTTCAGCTCAGGTTATGATCCCAGGGTCCTGGGATTGAGCCCCGCATCGGGCTCCCTGCTCCGTGGGAAGCCTGCTTCTCCCTCTCCTACTCCCCCTGCTTGTGTTCCCTCTCTCGCTGTGTCTCTCTCTGTCAAATAAATAAATAAAATCTTTAAAAAAAAAAAAAAAAAGAATGCACCCGGGGCCTGGAACACTTCCTAACCAAGAGACAAAGAGCCCA